>NW_006921712.1:6051885-6082273 GCF_000298275.1 Orycteropus afer afer
AACAACAACAACAAAAAAAACATTTACAGGACAATGGTGTTATTGTAAAAATTTAAAGGTCATGTCATTATTAATAACCAGAAGGGTGATGGTTCAAACCTACCAGCCACTCCAAAGAAAGAAGACAGGGCAATCTACTTCTGTAAAGATTTACCACCTTGGAAACTCAATGGGGGTGGCTATGAGTCAGAAAGGATTCCATGACAGTGGGTTTGGTTTTTTTGTGTGTCATTGTTAATATAAAAAAGGACTCTATTCCTGGAAATGGGTGCTCTGGTAGCGTAGTGCCTAAGGCATTTGACTGCTAACCAGAAGGCTGGGGTTCAAACCCACCAGTCACTCCTCAGAAGGAAGATTGGGCAATCTAATTCCATACTGATACCATCTTGGAAACCCAAGGAGGGGTCGCTATGAATTAGATCCTAATGGACTGCAGTGAGTTTTATACCTGGAAGTATCTGGAAATTTTAAGTATTCACAGCAGAGTAAATACTTAGTGAAATTTGAAAATAGGGAAATATTTGAAAGCGTATTATACTGTGTGTCTATGCTTTTGTGATTAGATTTGTAAATGGAAAAAATTTTACCCTGAGGTACTTGTGTCAGACATAAGTATGATGGGGCCAACATGCAATCTTAGGAAGCAAAAAGTCAAGGTGTAAACCATTAGTTCATGGAAAGAATGTGTCAAGATGTTAACAATTTGTTCTGGGTAGGGGATGGGGAGTTGGGGGCAGGCAGGTGTTTCGGAATGTGTTCCTGACTGCAATCACCTAACCAAATTGGCTGGGATCTCTTACCTAGGTGGTAATTCACTGCCTCTTAGCCAAGTGGCCAACCTATTCATTGCAAGGGACTTCAAGATGAAGCTTATCTTATCTACAATCAGTCATTAACCCTCTCCCTTTCCTTTGTTCTCTCTGTATATAGACCCCTCTCTCCATTTGATTTGAGGAGTGCTTTTTATTTTCACTTAGCTCTGTCCTGCTTGAGCTGTACTATTCCTCAATAAAATCTTTTTTCTTTCACTCCTAACAGATGTAATAGGAGAAAAGAGACCCCAGATTCAAACAGGTTCAATATAGACACTTTTATTAAGCCTTGGACAAGCATCTTAGATGAGAGAAATCATCAGCCTGAGAAAGCTGAATGGAGTCCACTGTATCATGGCCATATGGCTAATTTTATGTGATTGTTTAAAAAGGGGAATCATCAAAAAATTGTTATTGGTGCCAAATTTGTCACTGTTGCAGGTGGGACTACAGCAGTAAGGAAAAAGACCATGACTGGTATTGGAAGACAGGAACAGGTTACAGGATTGGTTCTGGGACTTGACTACTGGGCTAGGTCATTGTCTGGATAGGCCATGGCTCATGACCTTGCAGCCTGAGTCTTAGCTGCAGGGTGACTACCAAACATTAACAAGACCCCCACCTTAATCTAAATTAGAAAAGGACACTCTCAGGCAAGTTCTCCAGTTCTTCCTGTGAGTGTGATCCACTTTGAACTATACTCTTCCTGAAGGCAAACTGTCCCACACTAGGTTTGTTCTGGAATTTGTCTGTGCATAGTCAGATTGCTTATTTATGGTCAGAAGAAAGCAAAATGACATCTGAAACTTATGTTAAGCCTCAAAATGGGGTTAGGGCTCCCACTGTGGACCATACTCTTCCACAACCCCAAGTGCTTTAGAATTCAAGCTCTAATACACAGAGTACGAGATTTTCTTCCTTGATAGGTTTCAAGTTTTACAATTGTCATCAAATATTAAGGAATTGTCTTTAATCATTGAATTTGAGAAGGTAAATTCATATGCTATTCATTAATAAGTTATTATTTGAAAAAAACTAAAATGGTGTCTAGTAGAAATGATCAGATAATTTAAAAGCTATTATGAAAAGGGGAATTTTAAAATTATCATAGTTAGAAATGGATATTCAAAATAGAATTTTTTTTTTCAAATTGTGGGGATATGAAATTTGAAAAGAAGAAAATGATTGTTTCTTATAGACCGGTATAGGTGATATAGGAATGCTTTGAGATTTTCAGGCAACATTTTCGCTTTGAAAGGTAATTAAGCACAAGATAACTGAAAAATTGAATATAAGATACATCTAATTTTTTGTTTTTGAGCTCATGACCTTATATTTTAGTTTAAAGTTTATTTTGAATAAACATTTATTGAGTTTCTACTATGTTTCCAACTCAAGTTGGTGGTGAGAGTACAAAGATGAATTATCATTGACCTCACATTCCTCATAACCTTGTGTGGGAGGCCAAAACCAAAACAAATCCAATAATGTTGAGTCAATTCTGACTCATTCCGGTAGTGTAGTTAGTGTAGTGCCTAAGGCACTTGACTGGTAACCAGAAAACTGGCTGTTCAAACCCACCAGCCACTCCACAGAGGGAAGGTTGGGCAATCTACTTCCTAGTGATACCTCCTCTGAAACACAACAAGGGGTAACTGTCAGTTGGAGACCACTCAGATAGCATAACCACAACAACAACCTACCCTATAAAAGAGAGTAGAACTGTTTCATAGTGTTTCCAAGACTGTAATCTTTACAGAAGCAGAATAACATACCTTTCTTCCACAGAGATCAGTGAGTTCAAACTGCTAATTGTTGCCAATACTAGCAGAGTATTTTAACCATACAGCCACTAGGTATAGGAAGCAGGTCCCTGAATATTAGATAAAGTGCAACAGTGGAGGCCTGTAGAGGAAAGCCTAAGCTAAGAGGAGCAGGAGTGCAGAGGTATGGGGGTAGGGTTTGCAACAGGCACAGAGAAAAGGTTTCTGATCTCTGTTGTTGTTGTTGTTAAGTGCCGTCGAGTCGTTTCCGACTCATAGTGACCCCATGCACAGCAGAATGAAACACTGCCCAATCCCACGCCGCCCCACAATCCCTGCTATACTTGAGCCCATCATCGCAGCCACCGTGTCAATCCATCTCGTTGAAGGCCTCCCCCTCTTTCGTCGACCCTCCACCCTACCAAGCATGACATCCTTCTCCAGGGAATAGTCCCTTCTTACAACATGACCAAAATAGGTGAGACGAAGTCTGGCCATTCTTGCTTCCAAGGAGCATTCTGGCTGCACTTCCTCCAGGACAGATCTGTTAGTTCTTTTAGCAATCCATGGTACTTTCAGCATTCTCCGCCAGCACCACAACTCAAAAGCATCAACTCTTCTTCGTTCTTCCCTATTCATTGTCCAGCTCTCACATGCATACGAGGCCATTGGAAATATCATGGCTTGTGTCAGGCACACCTTAGTCTTCAAGGAGATATCTGATCTCTAGCCACCAAAATTTACTGAATGGAAGAGGCAACAAATGTTCATAAAGTCCTGTTGTTGTTGTCATGTGCTGTCAAGTCAGACCTGACTCATAGCGACCCCTCCTTGGGTTTCTGAGGCAGTATCACAATGAAAGTAGATTGCTCAACCTTCCTTCCAAGAAGTGGCTGGTGGGTTTGAACCGCCAGACTTCTGGTTAGCAATCAAATGCCTATGCTATCAGAGCTTCAAAATCGTGTACTAGGATAACAATAATAATAAAATTTGTGACATATTTTAATAGGATATAAAATGAATATGTATGGAAAAGGAGCTCTGGTAGCATAGTGCCTATGCACTTGACTGCTAATCAGAAGGCTGGTGGTTCAAATCCACCAGCCACTCCTCGTAAGGAGGATGGGGCAAGCTACTTCTAGTGATACTGCCTCAGAAACCCAGGGAGGGGTTGCTATGAGTCGGGTCTGACTCGATGGCACTAACAACAACAACAATATATGGAAAAAAAGGCATATATGCCAATAAGGATTTACATGTTAACAAACAATGTGATGTTTCAAAATAACTAGTAGATCTACTCTAATGATTAACAACTACAATATTTTGTCCTGGGGATTTTAGGAGTTTTTCCAAACGCAAAAACTGATTTGTTAATTCTGATTTTGGTCCTTGATAATTGATAATTAAGGGATTTGTACTTCCAGTAAGACAGAGGAATAGGCAGATAAGCAACACAGACCCTCCTCAACAAAGAAAAGAGAAAACAATTAACAGAGATACAGAAGATGATCCTGGAGCCCTGAGCTTTGACAGGAAGGATACAAAAGTGGATTAGGCACCAACTAGTGGAAAAACCTGAATGAAAATAGTGAGTACAGAGATGGTTGGAGCTGCAGACTTTCTGCTACTCTGACGGGACCAACAGGCTGAATATTTCCAAGTGGTGTTGGGACATGAGAATTGACTTAAAGATCAGCCCTGGTCACCAAGGCTTCAGGGACAACTGTGTTGGTGGTCTATGACTAGGAAGGGAAACAGCAAGGAGGGAGACAAGCTGAGCTGTTGACTTTTTGCTGTCCAGAGGGTGCAGCCATTTTGAATGCTTATAAGTGGCAGTCATTTTGAATATTTAAAGTAACCGAAGGTGCAGCTTTTTTGAATCTTTACAAGTGGCAAGTATTTGGGATTTTAAAGTGACAGCATTCTCATTCAGATTACAGGGACCTAAGAATAGGCATTGTTTGCCAAGGTTGGCAGGGGCATACAAGAGGCTGACAACAGGAAAGGATACAGGTGGCGAGTGTATAAGTGCTGTCAACTAGCAAATAGAAGAGCACAGTACCCTGCTTATGTAGATAACATACAAACAAAACAAAGAAAATGAAAATCGTGGGCAAGTCACTCCACCATACAATCACCAATTAAATATAAACACAAAAAAATCACAATGTCTCAAAGACTACAGAGCATCACAATACACACAAACAAGCAAGATAAAGCAGGAGAAACAAGGGACAAGGATACAGACCCAAAAGACATCCCTGAGGAAGATGCAGAAATGGAACTCCCTGATAAGGAATTCAAAAGAATTATTTTTAGGTATCTTCAATGAATTGAAAGACAGCTCAGGGAAAACACTGACAAAATTGAGGATAACACAGAGAAAACCCTACAATTTCAAAAGACAATACAAGAACAAAATGACAAAATAAATGAAAAATTAGAAATGATACAAAATCTACACACAGAAATACAGAAGATCAGTACTAAATATTCAGAAATAGATAAGACATTGATTGGGCAAAGGAGAAGAATTGAAACAATGGAAGACAGAATTAGGGAGATTGAAGGCAAATACCTGAACACTTCTTTGGAAAGGAATAAATCAGAAAAAAAGATTAAAACTCAATGAAGAAAGCCTAAGGTTCATGTGGGATACCATCAAAAGGAATAACTTACATGTAATTGGAATTCCAGATAAGGAAGAGACAAATAAAACCACAGAGAAAATTGTTGAAGATTTGTTGGAAGAGAATTTTCCAGGTATGATGAAAGATGAGAACATATCTATTCAGGAAGTCCAAGCAATCCCAAACAGGACAGACCCCAAAAGAAAATGACCTAGACATACCATCATCAAACTTACCAAAACCAAAGACAAAAAAAGAATCAGGAGAACAGCACAGGAAAAATGAAAAGTTACCTATAAGGGGCAACCAATAAGACTAAGCTTGGATTTCTCAACAGAAACCATGCAGGTGAGAAGACAATGGGATGGTATATATAAAACACTGAAAGAGAAAAACTTCCAACCAAGAATTATGTACCCATCAAAGTTGTCCCTCAAATATAATGGAGAAATTAAGATATTGTCAGATAAGCAGAAATTAAGGGAATTTGTTAAAACCAGACCAATCTTACAAGAGATGCTAAAGGGAGCCCTTTGAACAGAGAAGCAACAATAGACAGCAACAAGTGACCATTAACACACATGATGACATAAACCAGAAACTAACCCAGCTATGGAAGTATCCAAAGTAAATAAGCCTACAAGATTGTAAACAGAGCACCAGAGACATCAATTGACAAAGAGGACAATTTCAAACCAAAAAGGGGAAAAAAACTGTCATTACAGAACTTCTATATGGTACAGAAGTCAAGACAACTACAAGATAGAACGGAGTGTTCTAAACTTGGGAAGAAAACGATAAATCACAGGGTAACCTCAAAGAAAGATGATAAACCTTCATATCAAAATAAAAAAGAGGACCAGTATAAATATTCAGCAAATACTAAACAATAGCAATGAAGGATGTGATAACACAATTCATAAACAAACTGAGCTCAGCATAGAAAATTATATGGAACAGAGAAATCAACACCATGAAAAAGCATATAACAAAAATGACAGCAACAAATTCATATTTGCCAATAATACATATCTTGCAAGGACTTATCTCTAAGATTTATAGTGGAAGAGTGGATGACCAAATTATAGTACATACACATAATGGAATGCTATGCAGCACTAAAGAATAATGTAGTTACAAAACAACACATAATATGAATGAACTTGAAGGACATTACGCTGAGTGAAATAAGTCAATCACATAAGGGCAAATATAGTATTAGTTTGTTGTGGAGGGTCAAGGAAAGGTTTATATATGAAGGGAAACGTTGGTTACCAGGGGTGGGAGAGGAAGGGAGGGAACACTACCAAAAAAAGAAAAGAAAAGAAAAGAAAAAAATGCATTGACCCATGTCACTTTGCTGTTGTTGTTATGTGCCGTCGAGTTGGACCCGACTCATAGCGACCCCTCCTTGGGTTTCCAAGGCAGTTTCACTACTGAAATCGATCGCCCCATCTTCCTTCCTAGGAGTGGCTGGTGTGTTTGAACCGCCAGCCTTCTGGTTATCAGTCAAGCGACTTAGGCACTACGCTATCTTAGTTTTGTGTATTTCATGGTACATAAATTATATTTCAATAAAATGCATTAAAAAAAAGAGAAAGAAAATTAAGTGATTTGGGTTGTATAAAAAGGCATTTTACAAGTTTTTGTCAGATCGTACCAAATTTTTTTTGTTATATATTTTGTCCTTTTGAAGACTTGTGGACTTCTATTTCTATATATTATGTAGTCAGTTCAGACATCCTTACACAGCACTATCAAGTTATCTTTTTAAATGTCCCTAATGCTTTACATTAGTATAGCTTGGAAGTTATTACAAGTGGCTTTAAAAAATTGTATCAATAAAGTCTTTTAATTTTAAAAAGATATTGTGAATCTTAGTATTTAACTTGGTCCTCAATGGCACTGCTCAGTTTCTCAGTGGATGTTGAAACTTCTCTCTGGTCTTCAAACATCTGACCTCTAAAATTCACCAGCACAGAAAAGATTATGTAGGTATTAAAGGATCTGTTAGCTCTGTTAAAAAGGTCTATTTCTCCTCTTTAGTACATCTATCAGGCTTTTAATAGGACTTTATCGCTTTAGTAGCTCTGTGACCTATACCCATTTCTTTTGCCCCCATAATTATGGGGTGCCATTTTGACACCATTACACAGGAAAAACTACCACAGGGACTGAAACAAGAAGGTCGTCTCTGTGTCCTGTGTTAAACTTATTTTGCTGCATAAGTTTTAGTTAAATTCTCTTGTTATAAATCACTGATTAAAACAGTGTGAGAATTAATAGATTGCAATTTATATTAAGAGATAGAGTTCTTCAGCTTGTCTAGTGTGCTTGTGTGCAACTACATTTCAGAAGATTTTGAAAAATGAAAGGGACTGCTAAAGTCATTTTTTTTTTCTTAAATATCATTAGATTTTAGTATCATGATTGTTAGTTTTTTCCTGTGATTTGTTTATATCCTAACATTTATGGTGGCATAGGGCCTAAGGCATTTGACTGTTAACCAGAAGTCTGGCGGTTCAAAGCTACCAGCCACTCCTCAGAAGGAAGGTTGGGCAATCTACTTCCCTAGTGATACCTCCAGAAAACCAAGGAGGGGTCTCTATGAGTCAGATCCCTCTTGACAACAGTGATTCTGAGATATTTATTTTTCTCTCTAAAAAGAATGTTAAGCATATTCTAAAATTTAATTGAAATGAGCGAATCTAATTAATTTTACTTCTAATAAGAAAAACTATCTACTTCAGTAAAAAAACAAAGCTTTCCTATGTCACTCAGGAAACTAGAATATTGGTCAATTCTACTTCTTTAGTGTGCTCAATACTTTTACAATAATTTAACACACTTTGAAGCATAGTGGTAATAATTATATGAAGCAATGAATTCCAAATCAATGGAATATATTAGATTTTTTAAGAACTTCCTAGCTAAAATGCTCCCTTCATCACTGCTGCCACAATACAATCATTTCTATCTTTGTGTTATTCAAAGATTTTTACATAATGAATCAATAAACACTCAGCAGACCTCTAAGTGGAGTGGATAATGCATCTGTGAGTAAGAATATGAAACAAGTTTTATGCAGCGATTCTTACTAGGTAGTACAATTGACATTTTTCTCCTACATATTATATTTCATTCTATCATATTATATTCTAGTTTACCATTTCAGTAAAATAATGTTGACTCTAATGCAGTAAATTGATTTCCCAAGCAAAATGCGTAACTATTAATAGTTTGACAAACATGGCTCTTCCCTATGGTGTATTTTATTTCTATAATACTTTTTCAATATGTAAAATGAATATTTATTAAAATATTTATGGCTTCCTGTGTGCTTCTCCATATGAGAATATAAACTTTTGAAGGTTCTAACTTTGTCTATGTTTTTTCCTTTATGGTCGCAGAACATGAAATAGCATCTGGCACAAAGTAGGTACTCAGTAACTATTTGACAAACTAGTAAATGAATTAAGGTATAAATAAAGGATGTTAGAAGAAATATGCATATACGAGCCTTTACCTAATACTTAATATTTTATGAATACAAATAAGTATGACAAAAGAGTTAATAGGAAATGGATAATAATTATGATTGTAGGCATTTTTTCTCCATACTAAACTTCTCCATAATCCTAGAAATTGTTGTATGAAAATGGGTAATATAAAAAAAAAGAGTTTCAATATTCTGCATTTCTGGTTGTCCATCATTCAATTAGAACTAGTCACCTTCAATCATCACCAAAAAGCAAATCCCCTGCCCCTTGACTGTATATCCTTTCTTTCTTTCTTTATTCTTATGTCACTTGCACATCATTTACTGTTTTGCTATTATGATGTCAAGTTTTTTGATATTTTACATTTTCCCAATGAGTCACTATTTCCTAGTTCTGTCTCCTCTTCCACTTCCTATTAAAATAAGGATTATCATCTGAATATTTTCTCATCAATACACTGAAATATTTCTATTACCTTTCTGCCTAAAAACCCCAGGCAGCTTTAGATTGTAGATCAATTTTGCTATCTATCATCTCAACTCAGGTGACTAAGTTTGATTGCAGAAAACCTCAGAACCATGAACACTGAGACTGCTATAGATTTTTGTTTGCAAACACATTGAATTGACATCATCATCTGTACATATGGCATTGGTTCCCTACTATGGAACTCAGAGTCTTATATCTCTATACTTCTATATTCAACTGCTTATTCTTCATTTCCACAATGATATCTTATTTGTTAGCTCATACTTATTATACCTAAAACAGAAATCATGCTCTACTACACTTTTCATAATAAAACATACCCATCTTATCCATGCCAATGGCATCACCATCAAGCCAGTACATCCTAAAACCTGGGAGTATTCCAACATTTCTCTTTGTTTTTATCTTCAACACGTTCTCTGTAAGAAAGTACTAAATACGACAATTTCTCTCTTGTTACAAACTACCACACTGATTCAAATCTTCATTCTTTCTTATTCAGCCTAAGTTAAGAAATGCATATTTGGTAAACTTTATTAAACTGTAACCCATGCTAAAATTCCTTTTCCCCACTAAAGTCAAAACAGTCCCTTGGAAGTGAAAATTAGATGACATATTAACCCAATTTGAAATCTTACAATCATTCCTCATTGTCATTAGCATAAAGGAGCTCTGGTGGCATAATGGTTAAGGCATTTAGCTGCTAACCAGAAAGTCAGTGTTTGGAGCCCAAAACTGCTCCATGAAAGAAAGATGAGGCAATCTGTTTCCATAAACATATACAGCCTTGGAAATGCAATGAAAGTTGCTATGAGTTGAAATCGACTTGATGGCTGTTGAGTTTCCTTGTTTGATTATTTTTCATTTACATAACATCCAACTCCTTATCCTGAAGTCCAGCAGTCTCCCCTTACCTACTTTAATGTTTGCAGCTATCTGAGGTCAACCATTGTCCAAAAATATTAAATGGAAAATTCCAGAAATAACAATGCAAATAAACAAGTTTAAATAGAGTACTATTCTGAATAGCATAATGAAATCTCACAACATCCCATTCTGTCCTACTTGGGACATGAATCATTCTTGTCCAGTGTATCCTTGTTCATAAGCTACCCACCCATTAGTCACTTACTAGCTGTCTCTGCTATCAGATCAACTGTCATGGTATCACACTGCTTGGGTTCAAGTAACCCATATTTTACTTAATTATTTTTCTATCTCATTAGTAATTACAGAGACTAACTTATAAATTAAAGTTTATTATAGCTATGTATAGCAAAATATAGTATATATAGAAGTTGATACTGTCTATGGTTTCAAACAAGAGCTCTGGTAGCGCAGTGCCTAAGGCACTTAACTGCTAACCAGAAGGCTGGTGGCTCAAAACATTCCCTTGGAAGTGAAAATTAGATGAAGGAAGGTTGGGCAATCTACTTCCGTAGTGATACCGCCTCAGAAACCCAAGGAGGGGTAGCTATGAGTCACGTCCAACTTGACAGCACATAACAACAACAACAGTGGTTCCACACACCCACTGGGGACCTTGGAATGTAACTCTTGTGGACTACTGTACAGTCCTATATGCCCACTCCTCACCTCTCAACATAGTTAGGTCCCTAAGATGAAGACATTATGCAAAAATCAGTGTTATGCAGAAATGGAAGGTAACTATATCCTATCACAAAATGGAGGATGATTACATCATTATAAAACTGCCATATTACATCATTACATAACTACCACACCACTGAGAATCATGCCCAGCCAACTTGACACACAGCGTTAACCATCACATCCAATGTTATTCTCACTTCACACTTTGGGTTTTGTTACTGCCAGACATGGTTTGTTAAAGTGCAAAGTAGTTGGACCACATATTTTTTTACTATTATGGTAAACGTGAAATGTCAGATAACAAGATAATCAATAAACTAGGAGTAGGTGTGCAATATGTTCCCTACTAAAATGTCGACTTGCCCCTTCTTCTGTCATATTAAAGAAGTTCTACTCACACTGAACTTATTTATCTCCCTCAAATTCTCGTCATCATCTGCATAAGATCATTTTCTAAGATTTTGCATGTTTTGCAGTTTTCCCTAAAGTAGTATGAATGTGCCCTTCTATTACTTAGATTTCAGTATAAATGTTACTTCTTCTGATAAACTTCTTAACAACTCATTCTAAGTTGACCTTTTAGTCTTTAAATACAGTTCAATAAAACTTATTACTGTTGTATTTTGTTCACTTGATAATTTATTGTCTCCCTTACTTTAAATATATTCATACTGAAAGCAGGATTATTAGTCCTGATTGATACTTTAGCCTTGGTGCTCAGTATATTGCCTATCATATAGTTGTTGTTGTTGTTGTTATGTGCCGTCGAGTAGTAAATTATTAATTAATGTAAAGATAATTTTTATAATTATCGTCAATCAATCAGCTACTTACCAAGCTTTCCCCAACTCCACACCAACTTCTGCCTTTTTAATTTTAGCATAAAACCTTCTATTGTTTCATCAATAAAACTCAGGCCATCAACTACAACTTCTTTCATCATTCTTATCTCCTTCCAATAAATGGACCTACAGTAATATTTACTGATTTTCTTACAAAGAATTCCTTTGGTCAGTTTTGATGCTACATCTTTCAACAATTCTTCCCTTGGCTATCTTATTATTTCCTCTCGTATTTTTGTATGGGACATTCTCTCTTCCTTTCAATACTTAATTGTTCCAATTTATTGTGTCCATCTCAATTTAATAGCATATTCGTGGTTGTCCTTATCAGAATCAGAATCAGAATCTTCTCTTATACTTTATCACCCTCCCCATCTCACTTCCTTTTTTATTCCCCTATAAATACCCAACCATTCATCTGTCAGCTTGTCTTACTATGGGGGCTTGCATGTTGCTGTGAAGCTGAAAGCTATGCCACTGATATTCAAATGCCAGCAGCATCAACCTTGGTGAATAGGTTTCAGTGGAGCTTCTAGACTGAGGCACACTAGGAAGAAGGACCAGGTGGTCCACTTCTGAAAAAAAAATGGACACAGAAACCATAAGAATAGCAGTGAAACATTGTTGGGTATAGCGCCAGAAGATGAGCCTTTCAGGTTGGGAGGCATTCAAAATATAGGTGGGGAGGAGCTGCCTTCTCAAAGTAGGATTGACCTTAATGACATGGATGGAGTAAAGATTTTGGGACTAAAAACTAGAAGAAACTGCAATATCTATTAATATCTATTAATAACTGCAATATGGAATGGAAGAAGCATGAATTGTGGAAAATTGGAAGTTTTCAAAGATGAAATGGAATGCATAATATCAATATCCTAGATGTTCTGGTTATCTAGTGCTGCTCTGACAAGAAATATACCACAAATGGGATGGCCTTAACAAACAGGAGTTTATTCTTACAATTTGGAGGCTTTAAGGCCAAGTTCAAGTTGCCAGGCTCTAGGGGTTGAGCAAAAGCCCCTCAACCTTGGGGTCCAGCTCTTCCTCCTGCTCCTGGCCCACTGGAGCTAGAGGTGTTTCTTCACTCAGACAGCCACTGGCTGCTGAGGCTGAGAAGCCCCAAGGTTGACAAGTAAAAAGGCACAGTAGTGATGTTACCAAACCACACGGCAGACCATTAACTTAAGTCCCTTGTAAGTCCCAAGGTCTGCAAAGCATGGCAGGCTGCTGAGCAATGACATGGCTACATGCAGGGTCCAAGCATGCCATAGGCTAGAGACCATTCTCAAAGCTTCTCCTTATATAGAGGAAGCAGACCACATACTTAAAGGCAGCTACTCAGCTGCTCCCAGTAGATTCCACCATGGAGTTGATTACCAGTCTCATCATGGGGAATACTACATCCAGCTGCCCAGCCACTCAACCAGGCCTAGGCAAGTTGACATATAAACATAACCATCACACTAGGAATTAGTGAACTAAAGTGGACTGGTACTAGCCATTTTCAATTGGAGAATCTTATGGTCTACTACACCGGGAATGACAAATTGAAGAAGAATGGTGTGTAATTCATCTTGAAAAAGAATATTTCAGGATCTATCCTGAAGTACAATGCTGTCAGTGATAGGATAATATCAATATTACTGTTATTCAAATCTATGCATCAATCACTAAAGCAAAAGAAGGAAAAATTGAAGATGTTTTCCAACTTCTACAGTTGGAAATCAACAAAGCATGCAATCAGAATGCAGTGATAATTATTGGTGAATGGATTGTGAAAACTGGAAACAAAGAAGTGTGGGTAGTTGAAAAATATGGTTTTGGTGAAAGAAATAATGTTGGTGATCACAAGCTAGAATTTTGTAAGACTAAAAAGTTATTCATAGCAAATACCTTTTTTTCAAAAACAAAAATGGCAACTACACCATAAACCTTGCCAGATGGAATACACTATAATCAGATAGACTACATCTCTGGAAAAAGACAATGGAGAAGTCTAGTATCAGAACAAGAACATCAATTAATTGTGCAAGAGACCATAAATTGCTCATATGCAAGTTTAAGTTGAAGGTGAAGAAAACTCAAACAAGTCTGTGAAAGCCAAAATACAACTGTGAGTGTATCCCACCTAAATTTAGAGACTATCTGAAGAATAGATTTAACACTTTGTCTCATGACATTGACTGCAATTTCCCACAATGTGAGTTTCCTCCCACTTCCTCCCTTTAGTTACCTTTTCCAAGTGTCCTTCCCTCCCATGCACTCCTGCCCCTGGAGCTGTCTCCCTGTATATACACAGCCCTTCTATTCTCCCATGATTGATCTATCCAAGGAGTGTATCTACCTAATGTAAATGGTCAGCTCATATGTCTGTCTTTAGTTTGGCTGGAAGCCACAGGAATGGGTTCAATTCCAGGTCTGAAAGGCAGCTAGGGGCCATAGTCTCAGGCGTTCCACCAGGCTCTATGAGACCAGCAGATCCGGTCCTCCCCCCAACCCTTTTTTTATGATTTTGAGTTTTGTTCCACATTGTTATCCCACTCTGTCCAGGATCCCTACATAGATCTCCCTCTGAGTGGTTGACAATGGTAGCTGGGCACCATCTAGTTCCTCTGGTCTCATAGTTGTATAGGCTGATGATTGCATGGTGTACCAGTGACTTGGACTAATTTTTTCCATGCATCTTTGGTTTTCTTCATTTTTCTTTTCTCTGGAAGAGGAGAGAACCATTGCTTCATCTAGATGGCCACTTGCAAGCTTTTAAGATCCTACTTGCTACTCACCAAACTAAGATGTGGAACAATGTTTTGGTGTAGTATATTATGCCAATTGAGCTTGATGTACCCTGTGACTATGGTCCCAAGCCCACAGGTCTAACTGCTTGCTTTCTCTAGGTAGCTGGCTATGACCAAGAAGTGACTACAAACTTGTCCCTTGTCAGCTCTACTATATATTATTACAGAACATACAAATATACTTTTAGAAATATTATCTTCCAATCCTATACATGGTCATGGGCACACTCCCTCTGCATAGACATACCTAGTAGTTCAGCCTGTCCACCCATCTATCCTCCCATAGATCAATGTTTGACATCGCAGACAATTCAGTACTGCAGGTGCAAAAGGATTCACCTTTGTTTTCTGTACTTTCCAAGCTCTTCTCTGTCTGCCTCTTCTTCAATGCCGCAATGCCACTGTGTTGATCACTCACATTTGGTACATTGCCCTTGTCTTCATGAGAATCACTATTTGTCTCTACCTATCTAGCAGTTTCCCTCCCTTCCTCTCCCACCCCTGGTAACCAACAAAGAAAACTTTCCTCCATATATAAATCTTTCCTTGACTTTTTACAATAACAGATACAATATTTGTTCCTCTGTGATTGAGTTATTTTACTTAGCATAATGTCCTCCAAGTTCATCCATGTTATGTGGTGTTTTGCAGATTCTACATTATTCTTTAGGGTTGCATAATATTCCATTGTGTGTATGTCCCATAGTTTGGTTATCCATTCTTCTGTTGATGGGCATCTAGGTTACTTCCATCTTTTTTGCTATTGTAAATAGTTCTGTGATGAACATGAGTGTGCACATATCTGTTCTTGTCCTGGCTCTCACTTCTTTAGAATATATACCTAGTAATGGAATTGCTGAGTCAAATAGTATTTTTAATTCCAACTGTTTAAAGAATTGCTATACTGCTTTCCACAGTGGTTGTATCATTTGACAGTCCCACCAGCAGTGTAAGAGAGTTTCAATCTCTCCACATCTTTGCCAGCATTTGTTATTTTATGTCTTCTTGAATTTTGCTACTAGTGTGTGGCAAGATGTTATCTCACGGTTGTTTTGATTTGCATCTCTCTAATAGGAGCTCTGGTAGCATAGTGCCTAAGGCCCTTGACTGCTAACCAGAAGGCTGGCAGTTCAAACCCACCAGCCACTCCTTGGAAGAAAGATGGGGCAATCTACTTCCATAGTGATACTGCCTTGGAAACCCAAGGAGGGGTCGCTATGAGTTGGGTCCAACTTGATGGCACATAACTACAACAACAATGGCTAAAGATCATGAACATTTCTTCATATGTTTATTGGCCACCTGGATATCCTCTTTGGTGAAATGTCTATTCATGTCTTCTGCCATTTTTAATTGGATTATTTGTCTTGTAGGTGTTGAGGTTTTGGAGTTTTCTATAAATTCTAGAGATAAGTCCCTTTTCAGATATGTCATTGCTGAATAATTTTTCCCAATCTGTATGTTCTATTTTGACTCTTTTGGATAAATCTTTGGAAACACATAAAAATTTAATGTTTAGAAGATTCCATTCATCTAGTTGATCTTCTGCTATTTGTGCATTTGGGTTATGCTTGATTGTCTTTTTAAGCCATATATTGTTGTTGTTGTTGTTGTTGTTATGTGCCGTCGAGTCGGCCCCGACTCATAGCGACCCCTCCTTGGGTTTCCGAGGCAGTTATCACTACGGAAGTAGGATTGCCCAACCTTCCTTCCGAGGAGTGGCTGGTGGGTTTGAACCGCCAGCCGTCTGGTTAGCAGGCAAGTGTCTTAGCCACTATGCTACCAGAGCTCCCAAGCCATATATTAGGGAATCTAAATTTTCCCTGAAGAACTTCATAGTTTTAAGTTTCATATTTAAGTATTTGATCCATCTTGAGTTAGTTTTTATGTATGGTGTGAGGTACAGATCTTGTTTCATTTTTCTGCATGTGGATATCTAGTTTTGCCAGCACCATTTGTTAAAGAGACAATCTCTTTCCCATTTAATGGATTTCAGCCCTTTGTCAAAGATCAGCTGACCATACATCAGGTGACCATACACCACATATACAAATAGTGTATCTATTTCTGGGTTCTCAATTCTATTCTATTGGTCTGTGCATCTGTCGTTATACCAACGCTAGGCAGTTTTGACTACTGCGACTGTATAGTAGGTTTTAAGATCCAGGTGTGAGAGACCTCCTACTTTGTTCTTCTTCTTCAATAATACTTTGCTAATCTGAGGTTTCCTTCCTTTGCACATAAAGTTAGTGATTGTTTTTTCCAGATCCTTAAAGAATGTTGATGGGAGCTGGATTGGGATTGCATTGAATGTAAAGATTGCTTTGGGTAGAATTGACATTTTCACAATGTTCAATTTTCCTATCCATGGGTATGATATGTTCTTCCATTTATGCAAATCTCTTGTGGTTTCTTGAAGTAGTGTTTTATAGTTTTCTCTGTGCAGGTCTTTTGCGTCCCTGGTAAGATTTATTCCCAAGATTTTTTTTTTTTTTTTGGTAGCTATTGTAAATGGTATTGATTTCTTTATTTCTTTTCACCAACCTCTTTGCTGGTGTAGAGGAATCCAACTAATTTTTGGATGTTGATCTTGTATCCTGCCACAATGCTAAATCCCTCAATTAGTTCCTTTTTTTTTTTGGTAGCTATTGTAAATGGTATTGATTTCTTTATTTCTTTTCACCAACCTCTTTGCTGGTGTAGAGGAATCCAACTAATTTTTGGATGTTGATCTTGTATCCTGCCACAATGCTAAATATCTCTATTAGTTCCAGTAGATTTTTGACTGAGTCTCTTGGGTTTTCTAGGTATAGGATCATATCATCAGCAAATAGGGATAGTTTGCCTTCTTCTTTACCAATTTGGATGCCTTTGATTTCCATTTCTTGCTTATGACCATGGCTAGGACTTTCAATACAATGTTGAATAGAACATCCTTCAAGGATGAATAGAGGGCATCCTTGTCTGGTTTCTGTTCACAAGGGAAATGGTTTCAGTCTCTCTCCATTGACAATAATGTTGACTGCTGATATTGCATGTATACTCTTTATTATGTTGAGGAATGTCCCTTTTATTCCTATTTTGCAGAGAGTTTTTATCACAAATAGTTGTTGGATTCTATCAAATGTCTCATCTACATTGATTGATATGTTCCTGTGGTTCTTTTCCTTTATTTTATTTATATGATGTATGATGTTAATCATTTTTCTAACGTTGAATCATCCTTGCATACTTGATAGGAACCACACTTGGTCATAATAAATTAGTTTTTTTTTTTTTTAATATGTTTTGAAGTGTATTGGCTAGTATTTTGTTGAAGATTTTTCCATCTATATTCATGAGGGATATGGTCTGTAATTTTCCTTTTTAGTGATTTCTTTGCCTGGTTTTGATATCAAGGTTATGCTTCCTTCATAAAATGAATTTGGGAGGATCTCATCCTTTTCTATGTTCTTGAATAGTTTGTATAGAATTGGTGTCAGTTCTTCTCTGAATGTTTGGTAGAATTCTCCAGTGAATTCTGGGCCAGGATTTTTTTCTTGGTAATTCTTTTATGATCTGTTCAATTTCTTGTTTTGTTATGGATTTGTTCAACTTTTCCACCTCAATCTGTGTTAATTTAGGTAAGTAGTATTTTTCTAGAAATCTGTACATTTCTTCTAGATATTAAATTTTTTGGAGTACAATTCTTCATACTATTCTTCAATGTTATCCTTTTTTATTTCAGTATGGTCTGTTGTGATGACTCCCATTCCATTTTTTATTCATGTTATTTGTATTCTATCTCTCTTGTCCTGTGTCCAGCACAAAGCAAGTAAGTGGCAGAGGGATCCAGGTAAAGGGAGGGGCCCAGGCTCTGAACTCAAAGCAGCAGGAAAAACAGAGGGGAAAGGACAGGAAAGCCTGGGCATCCAGGACAGAGCAAGCAAGAGGCAGAGGCATTCAGGTAAGGTGAGGGACACAGTCCCCAAACCCCAAGCAGCATGAAAATTGGAGGGACAAGGAATGGAAAGACAGAGCATCCATGACAGACTGACCAAGCAGCAGAGGGATCCAGGTAAGAGGAGAGACCCAGGCCCCAACCCCCAAGCAGAAGGAAAAGTGGAGGGGAAAGGAAAGGAAAGCCAGGGCATCCAAGACAGGGTGAGCAAGCAGCAGAGATCCTGGTAAGGGGAGGGTGGAGAGGTTTCAAACAGCTAAGGGAGACAAGCTTGTCTATTGGTTTGTTGTGCTCTGGTGGCATATTTCTGTGAGGCTTGATGTTGTGCCACTGGTGTTTCAAATGCCAGCAGGTTTGCTCTCAGTCCATAGGTTTTGGTTCACCTTGTGGGTTGAGACAGACTAGGAAGAGGAAGAGGCAATCCAGTTCTCAAAGAATTGGCTAGGGAAGATCTTAAGAATAGCAGAGAAACACTTTCTGGTATATTACTAGACAACTACATGAATAGCTCAGAAACACTGTCTGATTCAGTGCAGGACAATTAGCCACTTAGGTTGGAAGGCTGTGAAAATAGGATGGGAAAGTGTTGCATCATCAGAGTAGAACCAACCTTACTGATATGGATAAAGTAAAAGCTTTTGTAATTTCTATTTGCTGATATGACACAACTCAAATTGATGAGAAACAACTGCAAACATCCATTAATAAATGGAAAATGAAATGTATAAAGTATGAATCTAGGAAATTGTAATGTGTCAAAAATGAAATGGAAAGCATAAAGATTGATATCCTAGGCATTAGTGAGCTTAAGTGGTTATTGGCATTTTGGATCAGACAACCATATGATCTACTATTGAGAATGACAATTTGAATAGGAATGACATGACATGCACCATCACAAAGGATGTTTCAAGATGTGTCCTGAAGGACAATCCTGTCAGTGATAGGATAATATCCATACATCTACAAAAAAGACCAGTTAAAACAACTATTGTTCAAATTTATGCACCAACCATCAAAGCAACAAATGAGGAAAATGAAGATTTTTATCAACTTCTGCAGTCTGAAATTGACCAAATGTTCAATAAAGATGTGTTAATTATCACTGGTGATTGGAATGAAAAAGTTGGAAACAAAGAATTACCAGTAGTTGGAAAATTTGGTCTTGGTGACAGAAATAATGCAAGAGACCGCATGATAGAATTTTACAAAACTACCAACTAATTCGTTGCAAATACCTTTCTTCAACAACACAAACAGTGGCTGTACACATGGACTTTGCCAGACGGAATACATAGAAATCAAACTGACTACATCTGTGGTAAGAGACAATGGAAAAGCTCAATATCTTTAGCCTAACAAGGTCAGGATTGGATTGTGGAACATACCATTAGTTGTCCATATGCAAGTTCAACTTGAAGTTGAAGACAATTAAAACAAGTCCATGAAAGCCAAATATGACCTTGAATATATCCCTCCTGGATTTAGAGACTATCTAAAGAATAAATTCAATGCATTGAACACCAATGACCCAAAACCAGAAGAATTATGGGATGACATCAAGAACATCATCCATGAAGAAAGCAAGAGGTCATTAAAAAGACAAGAAAAAAAAAAAAGACCAAAATAGATGAGAGAAGAGACTCTGAAGCTTGCCCTTGAGCAGAGAGTAGCCAAAGCAAATGGAAGAAATGACAAGATAAAAAGCTGACCAGATTTCAAAGAGCAACTCGAGCAGACAAAGCCAATTGCTATAATGAAATGTACAAAGACTGAGAGTTAGAAAACCAAAAGAGAAGAACACGCTAAGCATTTCTCAAACTGAAAAACTAAAGAAAAAATTTAAGAATTAAGTTGCAATGTTGAAAGATTCTATGGGCAAAATGTTGATTGATATAGAAAGCATCAAAAGAAGATTGAAGAAATACACAAAGTCACTGTACCAAAAAGAACTGGTTGATCTTCATCCATTTCAGGAGGTGGCATATGATCAAGAACCAATAATATTGAAGGAAGAAATAAAAGCTGCACTGAAGCAATTGCTGAAGAACAAGGCTCCAGGAATTGATGGAATACCTATTGAGATGTTTCAACAAGCCTATGCCCCACTGGAGGCATTCACTCAATTATGAAAAGAAATTTGGAAGATAGCTACCTTGCCAACTGACTGGAAGAGATCAAATATTTGTACCCATTTCAAAGAAAGGTGATCTCACAGAATGTGGAAATTATTGAACAATATCATTAGTATTGCACACAATTAAAATCTTACTGAAGATACTTCGAAAACGGTTGCAGCAGCAAATTGACAGAGAACTTCCAGAGGTGCAAGCCAGGTTCAGAAGAGGACATGGAACAAAGTATATCATTGCTGGTCAGATGGATCTTGGCAAAGAATACCAGAAATATGTTTACTTGTGTTTTATTGACTACGCAAAAGCATTTGATTGTGTGGATCATAACAAATTTTGGATAACATTGAGAAAAATGAGAATTCCAGAACATTTATTTGTACTCATAAGGAACAAGGGGACACTGCATGGTTTAGAGTCAAGAATGGAGTGCATCAAGGTTGTGTCATTTCACCATACTTATCTAATCTATATGCTGAGCAAATACTCTGAGAAGATGGACTACATGAAGAAGAACATGGCATCAAGATTGGAGGAAGAATCATTAACAACCTGGGATAAGCAACTTTGCTTGATGAAAGTGAGGATGACTTGACACACTTACTGATGAAGACTCAAGACTACAGTCTGCAGTATGGATTACATCTCAATATAAAGAAAACAACAATCCTCACAATTGGACCTATAAGCAGCATGACGATAAATGGAGAAAAGATTGAGGTTGTCGAAGACTTCACATTGCTTGGGTCTACAATTGATGCCAATGGAAGCTGCAGTCAGGACATCAGACAATGTATAGCACTGGGCAAGTTGGCTGCAAAAGACCTCTTTCAAGTGCTGAAGAGCAAATATGTCTGCTTGAGGACTAGATTGTGCCTAACATAAGCCATGATATTTTCAGTCACCTCATATGCATGTGAGAGCTGGATAATATGTAAGGAAGACCCAAGAAGAATTGATTCTTTTGAGCTGTGGTGCTGGTGACAAATGAGAAAATACCATGGAATGCTAAAAGAACTAACAAATCTGTCCTGGAGGAAGCACAGCTGGAATGTTCTTTGAACTGAAATTGGCCAGATGTCATCTCACCTACTTTGGTCATGTTATCAGATTGGACCATTCCCTGGAGAAGTATGTCATGCTTGGTAAGGTGGAGCATCAACACAAGAGAGGAAGGCCCTCAACGGGATGGATTGACAGAGTGGCTATGGCAATGAGCTCAAGAATAGCAGGGATTGTGGAACTGTCACAGGGCGGGGGGTGTTTCGTCCTGCTGTGCATAGGGTTGCTATGAGTTGAAGACTACTCAATGGCACCTAACAAGAACAATAACAACTCTCTATTTTCCTTTGTTAAATTTGCCAGTAGTTTGTCAACTTTATTAAGCTTTTCTAAGATTAATAAATCTTAATTTCTAGTCTTGATTTTTTCTACTGTCTATTTTCTGTTTCATTGATTTCTGTTCAAATCTTTGTGATTTCTTTTCTTCTGGTGACTGTAGGATTTTCTTAGTGTTCTTTTTCTAATTGTTGAAGATATTGGTTTAAAGTGTTGATTTTGACTCTTTTTTCTTTTTTGATGTGTACATTTATTGCTATAAATTAGGCTCTGATCACTGCTTTTGCTGTGCTCCAAAGGTTTTTTTATGTTGTGTTTTCATTCTCCTTTGATTCAAGCAATTTTTTTAGGTTCATTTTTTATTTCCTCTATTACCCAGTTGTTCTTAAGGAGAGTGTTGTTCAATTTCTATGTGTTTGTTCTTTTTCCATTCATCTTCCTATCATTGGCTTCTAATTTGATAGCATTTGATCTGAGAAGATGCTTTGCAGTTTTTCAATGTTTTTAAATTTATTGAGGGTTGTTTTATGGCCTAACATATGGTCTATTATGGAGAAAGTTTCTTGTGCACTGGAAAGAATATATATTGTGCTGTTGGGTGAAGTATTCTGTAGATGTCTATAAGGTCAAGTTGTTGGATTGTATAATTTAGCTCTTCTGCATATTTGTTGAGTTTCTTCTGAATTGTTCTATGTTTCATTGAAAGTGGTGTATTAAAGACTCCTACTATGACTGTGTGCTCATGTGTTTGCCTTTTCAATTCTGTTAAAGTCTGATTTATGTATTTTGGGGCTCTTCATTATCTTTAGATATTTATTATGGTTCTATTTTCTTGTTCTATTGATTCTTTAATCATTATATAATTTCCTTCCTTGTCTATTAAAGTAGTTTTTGTCTTAAAGTCAATTTGATCCCAAATTACTATTGCCACAGCTGCTCTTTTTAGATTGCCATTAGCTTGATATATCTTTTTCCAAACTTTGACTTTTAGTCTATCTTTGTCTTTGTCATTAAGGTATGTCTCTTGTAAACAGCACATTGATGGGTTATGCTTTCTTATCCAGTCTGCAGTTCTCCATCTCTTGAGTTGTGCATTTAATCCATTGACATTCAGTGTTTTCATTGACAAGTATGAATTTGTTGCTATCATTTTGTTCTGTTTTTCTCATGGTGTTACTGGTTTCTCTGATACAAATAATTTTCTGTGCTGAGCTCATTTTGTTTATGAATTGTGTTATCATTTCCTTCATTGCTGTTGTTTTAGTATTTGCTAAATATTTGTGATTGTCCTCTTTTTTATGATGTGAAGGTTTATCATTTTTCCTTTGAAGTTCCTTGTGATTTATAATTTACTCCCTGAGTTTAGAACAGTCCATTCTATCTTGCAACTCTCTTGACTTCCTCACCATTTAGAAGTTCTGTAACTACACTATTTTTTTCCCTCTTTTTGGTTTGTACTCACTCACTGCCATGGAGTTACATTTGACTCATAGAAACCCCTCCCTGGGTTTCAGAGGTGATATCACTATGGAAGTAAATTGCCCAACCTTCTTTCCAAGGAGTGGCTAATGAGTTTGAACTGCCAGCCTTCTGGTTAGCAGTCAAATTGGTTTGTGGTTATCCTTATTTATCAACTGATGACTCTGCTTCCCTGTTTACAATCCTGGAAGCTAATCTTCCTTTGAATACTTCCATAGCTGTGTTGGTTTCTGGGTTATGACATCTTGTGTATTATTGGTTGGCTGTTGTTTGCTATTATTGCTTCTCTGTTCAAAGGACTCCCTTTAGTATTTCTTGTAAAGCTGTTCTGGTTTTAAAAAATTCCCTCGATTTCTGCTTATCTGGAAATCTCCTAATTTCACCATCATATTTTAGGAACAATTTTGCTTGGTATATAATAATTCTTGGTTGGAAATTTTTCTCTTTCAAAGTTATATATATACCATCCCATTGCCTTCTTACTTGCATGATTTCTGCTGAGAAATAGGAGTTTATTGTTATCAGTTGTCTTTGTATGCAGCTTTTTGTTTTTCCTATGCTGCTTTCAGAATTCTTTTTTTTTTTACCTTTGGTTTTGATGAGTTTGATGATGATATGTCTTAGTGATTTTCTTTTGGGGTCTATCCTGTTTGGGGTGTGTTGGACTTCCTGATTCAATATATTTTCATCTTTCATCATATCAGGGAAGTTCTCTTCCAACAAATATTACAATGTTCTCAGAGGTTTTCTCTTTTCTTCTTGTTCTCAAATTCTGATCCTGTGTAGGCTATTCCTTTTGATATTATCCCACATGAACCTTCATTTTGTTTTGATCTTTTTACTGATTGATCCCTTTCCAAAGAAGTGTTTAGATATTTGTCTTCAATCTCATTAATTCTGTCTTCAATTGATTCTATTTTACTTCTTTGTCCTTGCAATGTGTTATCCATATCTGAAAATTTAGTATTAATCTTCTGAATTTGTATCCTGTAGATTTTCTATCATTTCTAACTTTTCATTTATTTTATCAGTTTGTTCTTGTATTTTCTTCTGAAATTGTTCTGTGGTTTGTCTGTATTTTCCTTAATTTTGTCAATGTTTTCTTTGATCTATCTCTCAATCCTTTGAAGAGACCTAAGTATAAGTCTTTTGAATTCCTTATCAGGGAATTCCAATGCTGCTTCTTCCTCAGTGATCTATTCTGGGTCTATATCTTGCTCCCTTGTTTCTACTGCTTTATCTTACTTTTTTTTGTGTGGAGTGTAATGGTTTATTGTCTCTGAAACATTGTGACATTGTTGCATATAGATCTCTGTTAACTGTCTGTGAAGAGCAGTTAGGGGTGAGTCAGGTTCTTCTTGGTGGTCATTTATCATTGACCTATTGTTGAAGAAGGAAGTGATGGCTCTTACTCAACAAGTGGAGCTGTAGGAGGTGAGAGTGTGGTTGTGCCATATGGGCCCAGTTGCTGTCTCCCACTCAATTAGACAAAACAATAATTGACAAAACATCAAATATGAAAGTAAGTGGACAAAATATACACTGCACAAACACACAGGAACAAGCATCAAAAATGAAAAAAACAAAAAACAAACAAACAAAAAAACTTCACAATATTTGTGGATGGGGCAATAAGACAAAAGAGGTAAAGTGGGAGAATAATGAAGAAAAAATAGGAGAAATGCAAAAAGAAAAACAAGGAATGGTGTTAACAATGAGAAAGAAAAAAATTGGGAACCAGGAACAGGGAGGAGAGAGAAAGCTGAAAAATAGAACCTGTGAAGGTTAGATAAAGAATAATAATGAAAAGGATGAAAATAGTAATGATAGTAATGACCATTTTAAAACAGACAAAACCAAACAAAGTAAAAAAAAAAAAAAAAAAAGTTGAGGCAGGGTGGGGCAGGACACCTATACTCCATCACAGCACCCAGACTTGAATGGAATTCCTGCTGCCCAGAAATGGGTGGGAGTGAGGAATTGCTGCACTTCTGTTTACCAAGAGGGTGTTTGGTATAAGAGTAATGAGGGGATTATCACACCTTTCCAGTTTTTGTGTCTGGAATGTCTTTGGGGATTCTTGGCAAGTGGAGCCTATTCTTAGGTGCCTGGAATCTGAGAAAATGCTGTAGCTTTAAATATCCAAAATGGCCTAACAGCTTGTAAACATTCAAAATGACAGTGCCCTCTGGACAGCCAAAATTCACAGCTCAGCCTGTCTCTTTCTTCACTGATTTCCCTTTTATTCACCAGCCCCAGTGCAGTCATCCATGCAGCCTGTGGTTTGCAGTGTTGCTTTTTAGGTTAATTCTTAGGTCTTAACACCACCTAGCAATATCTAAGCTGTCTATGCTGTCAGATCACTGACAGATGGCAGCTCCATTTGTCTCCTTTTTCGATGTTTTCATGAAGATTCTTCTGCTAGTTGGAGTCTAATCCACTTCTGTATCCTTCCTTTCAAAGTTCATGGCTCCAGGATTACATTCTGTATCTGTTAGTTGGTTCCCATTTTCTTTGTTTAAGAGCGTCCCTGTAGTTTGTCTGCTTATTCTGCCATGTTACTGGAACTCCTCCCTACTTGTACTTTGCGAAGAGATACAAGTTTGACACATTATATAATTATATATGTGGGCCGTACATTCAGTACCACTCTGAATTAAGAATTAATATGAAAAAGTGGAGGGTTATCATAGCAAATGCCTAAAATATGTATCACAGGGAAGAGAGGAAATATTTAACACAGCCTGAAATGAGAGTCCTATCTCTTTCAGTGGGAAAACATGTGATAAAACTTTTATTTCTAGACATTTAGAAAATAGAGGATATGCTTTTTGAACTGATAATTGTAAGGAAAATGGTGGGAAGCTGACTGGGTGTTAGTGTGTTTTAACTTTTATATCTTTCTCTTGATAAGTTATTAGTATGCAAAGATGACCCCTGAATTAATTTGATACTCAAAGTGTGGATAATTGAATATTCTTTATCTTAGAGACTGTATATATTTTCCAAATTAGAAAGGTAAAATAATAATCTAAATTGAAATGAAGTTGGATTATTTTTAGCCTGGAAGTGAAAGAAGGAAAAAGCTGGAATGGCATATGTATCACTCATTTTCTTATCTGATATAATGAGTAGTCAACAGATGGGTCAAGAATCAAAAAAATAATTGAGAATACAATTATTTCTGACATATATAATGATTTTGTGGGCCAATTTCTTCCTTTTTCATATAGATAATTTACTGTATTATTTTCTCATCAATGAATTACAAATTAGAAGCTAAGCATAGAATTTACATTTAAAATTATGTTTGTATATGGAAAATTAACTGCAAATAAGTAGCCAAAACAGTTACCTTCAGGAGTGGTAGATATATTATTTACATTTATTTCCTTCTGAATATTTTCTACTAAACATGTTGCATATATTCATATTTATTTTTTCCCAGATGAAATTCACCATCTTCCATTCTGTTAATGTAGTATAAAGATAGTATTATGAGTTCCAGTCAGTCTGTTCCAAATCCTGGAAGCTCCAAGGATATCAAAAAAGAATTGTGTTCTATAAGCTTTTCAATGATTGATTTTTCAGAAGTAGATCACCTCATTTTACTTCTGGGGCATTTCTGAGTGGACATGATCTTCAGCTTTTCAACTAACATCTGATCTGTTTGCAGCTAGTTGATTCTGACTCACAGTGATCCTATAGGACAGAGAAGAACTGCCTCATAGAATTTTCAAGGTTGTACTCTTCATGGAAACAGACTGCCACATTTTCCTCTCACAGAGTGGCTAAAGGGTTCAAATATCCAACCTTTCTTTTATCAGCCTAATGATTTAACCACTGTGCCACCAAGGTTCATTAAAGTAGCATTAAGAAATAAAATCACTGGCGGGATTCCAAGATGACGGAATAGGCAGAAAAACTGCACAAACCCTCTTCAACAAAGAAAAGGGGAACCAATTAACACAGACACAGAAGATAATCCTGGACCCCTAAGTGTTGAAGGGAAGGATATAGAAGTGAACTAAACTCCAACTAGGAGAAGAATTTGCACGAAAATACCATAAAGGAGATATACAGAGCTGTGGTCTGGCAGTGATCCTGATAGCACAGACAGCTTGGAGATTCCTGAGAGGTGGTAGGACCCAATAATTAACCTAAAAATAAGCCCTGCTAGCCAGAGACTGCACGGAGGACTGCTCTGGTGGCTGTAAAAGGTGAAGCAGTGATGAAGAGGAAGACAGGCTGAGCTGTGGACTTTTGCCAGTCCTGAGGGTGCCACCATTTTGAATGTTTACAAGCAACTTAACAATTTTGGATATTTAAAGAGACAGAACTCTCCCAGATTCCAGGGGCTTAAGAACAGATTCTGCTTGCTAGCAACCCCAAGGACACTCTAGACCTACACGACTAAAAAGGTGTAACACTCCTCTTCTTACTCTTATAACCCACACCTGCTTGGTAAACAGAGGTGCGGCTATCCCCCACTCTCACCCACCTTATGGGAGCGCAGGAACTCCATCCCAGTCTGTGTGCTTGGACAGAACATGGGTGCCCTGCCCTGTCCGCCACCAATTATTTTCTTTTTCTTTTTCTCTTTCTTTTTTCTGGTGTTTAGTTTGCTTGTATTTGTCTGTTGTAAAACTACTATTATTAATAATACTTTTGCACTTTTTACTATTATTGTGTATTCTTCCCCTCCCAGGTCCTACTTTACAGCTTATTTTTCTATTCCCTGTTCCTAATTAATTTTTTTTTAATTCTTTTTTTTTTTTCTCTTTTTTCTAGTGGTTAACCCCATTATATGGTTTTCTTTTTGCATTTTTTCCCATTTTTTTCTTCATTATTCTCCTTCTTTACCTTTTTTCTCTTAGTGCTCTATTGTTGTTATTGATGTTATGTGCTGTTGAGTCAGACCCAACTCATAGCGACCCCTCCTTGGGTTTCTGAGGCAGTATCACTAAGGAAATAGATTGCCCCATCTTCCTTCCAAGGAGTGGCTGGTGGGTTTGAACCACCAGGCTTCTGGTTAGCAGTAAAGTGACTTAGACACTATGCTGCCAGTACCCTAGCCCCAGATATTGTAGGTTTTCTTGGTTTTTTTTCTTCTTCTTTTTTCCCTTTTTTGATTACTGTTCCTGTGTGATTACATGGTATATTTTTTGTCCATGTGCCTTTAGTTTTTTGATGATTATTCAATTGCAATTTTTTGTCTAACTGAGTGGGAGACAGCAAGAGTTCCCATAAGATATAACTACAACCACACTTCCTGAAACTTCACATACTGAGTGAGAGCCACCACCTCCTTCTCTACCAATGGGCCAATGATTAAAAAATAAATAAATAGATAAATAACAAGAGCCTGATTCACTCTGGGCTGCTCTTCACTAACTGTTAACAGAGATCTAAATACAATACCATAATGTCTCCAAGACAACAGAACATCACAGTCCACACAAAGAAGCAAGATAAAGTGGTGTAAACAAGGGAACAGGATACAGACTCAGAACACATCCCTGAGGAAAAAGCAGCATTGAAACTCTCTGATAAGGAATTCAAAAGAATTATCTTTAGGTATCTTCAAAGGATTGAGAGACAGACCAAAGAAAACACAGAAAACCTTAGAAGAATTTTTGGAAGAAAATACAAGAACTAAATGACAAAATAAATGAAAAATTAGAAATGATTCTAAATCTACAGATAGAAATCCAGAAGATTAATACTAAATTGTCAGAAATAGATAACACATTGGAAGGGCAAAGGAGAAGAATTGATGCAATGGAAGACAGAATTAATGAGATGGAAGAAAAATACCTGAATACATCTTTGGAAAAGGATCAATCAGAAAAAAGATCAAAACAAAATGAAGAAAGCCTAAGGTTCATGTGGGATACCATCAAAAGGAATAACTTACATGCCATTGGAATTCCAGAACAGGAAGAGAAAAATAAAACCACTGAGAAAATTGTCCAAGATTTGCTGGAGAAGAATTTCATTCATTCAGGAAGTCCAATGAACCCCAAACTGGACAGACCCCAAAAGAAAATCATCGAGATATATCATCATCAAACTCACCAAAACCAAAGACAAAGACAGAATCTTAAAAGCAGCACAGGAAAAACAAAAAGTTACCTACAAAGGACAACTAGTAACAATAAGTTCTTATGTCTCAGCAGAGACCATGCAAGCAAGAAGGCAATGGGATGGTATACATAAAACCCTGAAAGAGAAAAATATTCAACCAAGAATTTTATACCTTGCAAAGTTGTCCCTCAAATATAACAGTGAAATTTGGAGATTTCCAGATAAGCAGAAACTAAGTGAATTTGTTAAAATCAGACCTACCTTACAAAAGATGCTAAATGGAGTCCTTTGAACACAGAACCAAAAATAGCAAATAATAACTGACCATTAATATACAAGATGACATAACCCACAAACCACAGCTATGGACATATCCAAAGTAAAATGAGCTTGCAACACTGTAAACCAGAGACATCAACTGGCAAGTAAGGACAACTACAAACCAAAAGAGGGAAAAGACTGTGTAGTTACAGAACTTCTAAATGGTGGGGAAGTCAAGATAGTTGCAAGATAGAATGGACTGTTGTAAACTCGGGGAAAAATTATAAATCATAGGGTAACCTCAAAGAAAAAGGATAAACCTTCATATCACAATAAAAAAAAAGATAAACACAAATACTCAGCAAATACTAAAACAACAGCAACAAAGGAAATGATAACAGGATTGATAAACATAATGAGCTCAGCACAGAAAATAATATGGAACAAAGAAACCAGGCACACCATGAAAAAACACATACCAAAATGGCAGCAACCAATTCATACTTGTCAATAATTACACTGAATGTTAATGAATTAAATGCACCACTCAAGAGAGTGAGAGTTACAGATTGGATGAGAAAACAAAACCCATCAACATACTGCCTACAAGAGACACACCTTAGAGATAAAGACAGACTAAAAATCAAAGGTTGGAAAAAGATATATCAAGCAAATGGCAACTGTAAGAGAGCAGGAGTGGCAA
>NW_006921712.1:6084595-6085685 GCF_000298275.1 Orycteropus afer afer
ATTTCTAGAAACACACCACTTACCTAAACTAACACAGAGTGATGTAAGAAAGTTTAACAGGTCCATCACAAAAGAAGAAATTGAACAGGTCATCAAAAAATTACCAACTAAAAAAAAGTTCTGGCCCTGACGGTTTCACTGGAGAATTCTACCAAACATTCAGAGAAGAACTGATACCAATCCTCCTCAAACTATTCCAAAACTTAGAAAAGGATGGAATCTTCCCTAATTCATTTTATGAAGCAAGCATAAGTTTGATACCAAAACCAGGCAAAGACATCACTCTAAAGGAAAACTACAGACCAATATCCTTCATGAATATAGATGCAAAAATCTTCAACGGAATCCTAGCCAATAGACTCCAACAACGTATCAAGAAAATCATTCATTATGACCAAGTGGGGTTCATATTAGGTATGCAAGGATGGTTCAACATTAGAAAAACAATCAACGTCACCCACTACATAAATAAAACAAAGAAGAACCGCATGGTCATATAAATTGATGCAGAAAAGGCATTTGATAAAACCCAACATCCATTCCTGATCAAAACTCTCAGCAAAATAGGAATAGAAGGGACATTCCTCAACATAATAAAGCGCATCTATGCAAAACCAAGAGCCAACATTATTCTCAATGGAGAGATACTGAAACCATTCCTCTTTTGAACAGGAATCAGACAAGGATGTCTGCTATCACCACTTCTATGCAACATTGTACTGAAAGTCCTAGCCAGGGCCATAAATCAAGAAAGAGAAATCAAAGGCATCCAAAAGTAAGGAAGAAGTCAAACTATCCTTATTTGTTGATGATATGATCCTATATGTAGAAAAGCCAAGAGACTCAGTGAAAAATGTATTGAAACTCATTGAGCAATTTAGCATCGTGTAAGGATATAAGATCAACATCCAAAAATCAGTTGGATTTCTCTACACCAGCAAAGAGATTGCTGAAAAAAAATAAGGAAATCAGTACCATTTATAATTGTTGTTGTTGTTATGTGCCATCGAGTCAGACCCGACTCATAGTGACCCCTTCTTGGGTTTCCGAGGCAGTATCACTATGGAAGTAGATTGCCCCATCTTCCTTC
>NW_006921712.1:6089500-6093927 GCF_000298275.1 Orycteropus afer afer
GAGTCGATTCTGATTCATAGAGACATCCATTGCATTTCTAAGGGTAGAAATCTTTACAGAAGTGGATTGCCTCATCTTGGTTCTACAGTGTGTTAGATAGTTTTGCATTGCCAAACTTCTGGTTAGCTGTCAAATGCCTTAGGCACATTCCACAGAAACCCAACTCACTGCCATCTAGTCGACTGCCACTCATAGAGATCTTTTGTGGGTTTTCCAGGCAGTAAATCTTTACAGAAGTAAACTGTCCAGTCTTCCTTTCATGGACTGGCTGGTGAGTTTCAATCATCAACCTTCTTGTTAGCAGACAAAGCCTTAGAAACTATGCCAGCAGAGCTGCTTATGTAGCTATTAATACCTACTTGATTCATATTGTCCTTATTTGTCAACTAGATATTTTTTATATATTCTGCATCTAATTTAGTATCCTTGATCTTTTGTTTTATTACTGGTCTTCTGAAATCATGTATCAATAATATAAAAATATCTCATTAAATAAGGAAACTATAATATTTCTAACCTACAAGATCATCACTTTACCTCCTAGCTTCATATTTTCTACATGTTTTATAAATTTTCTTCTTTATGTTCATTATTATCTTTGAATAAAAGTTTGAACTGAAGTGTAATATGCAATCTTTCAAGGAGCTGGTGAATAGAAACACTCAACTTCTGATCATTTCAGTTTTTGACTTAATTTTTATGTTTCATAAGTAGAATGGCATTCAGAGTAAATAGAAGTAAAAAACACTATTGGATTATACATAACTCTGTCACTTATTAACATAAAAAATAGTGAAGTTGCATCTCATCTCTGACCCTATTTTTTTCCTCTGTACAGTAAGATTAATGGCTCCTAAGGAGAGAGGAGAACCATAGGGAAGATCATCTTAGATCATGCATGGATTTAATATATACCTCATCATCAAAAAGAACATTTCAAAATCTATCCTGAAGTACAATGCTGTCAGTCATATGATAATTTCCGCATACCTACAAGGAAGATTAGTTAATAATGTTGTTGTTGTTAGGTGCCTTCTAGTCTCAGATTCATAGTGACCCGATGGACAACTGAAGGGAAAACTTCCCTGTCCTGTGCCACCTTCACAATCTTCATTATATGTGAGCCCATCATGGCAGCCACAAGATGCAACAATCCATCTTGTTGAGAGTCTTCCCCTTTTTCACTGGTCCTCTACTTTACCAAGAATAATATCTTTCCCCAGGGAATGGTCCCTTATGACAACATGACTGTGATAGTTCAGTTTGTGTGTCAGCTTGTCTGGGCCTGGTTGAGTGACTGGGTAGCTGGTGGTAGCTATTCCCCACGATGAGTCTGGCAATCAACTCCCTAGTGGGATCTACCACAAGCAGCTAAGGACCTGCCTTTGAGATGTGGTCTGCTTCTTGTATACAAAGAGAAGCCTTGGAGATAGTCTTTAGCTTATCGCACGCTTGAACACTGCATGTAGCCATGTCATTGCTCAGCAGCCTGCCATGCTCTGTCAACCTTAGGACTTGCAATGGACTTGAATTACTGTGGTTTGGTAGCATCAGGAATGTGCCTTTTTACTTGTCAACCTTGGGTTTGTCAGCCTCAGAAGTCAGCAGCTGTCTGAGTGAAGAAATGCCTCTAGCTCCAGTGGGCCAGGAGCAGGAGGCAGAGCTGGACCCCAAGGTTGAGGGTCTTTCACCCAGGCCCTAGACCCTGGCACTTTGAACTTGGACTTAAAGCCTCCAAATTGTAAGAATGAACTCCTGCTTGTGAAGGCCATCCCATTTGTGGTATATTCTTGTCAGAGCAGCACTAGAGAACCAGAACAATGACCAAAGTAGATGAGACTAAGTCTGGCTAGTCTTACTCTCAAAACGGATACTGGTGGCATTTCTTCTGTCAGTCAATGGTATTTTCAGTATTCTTCACCAACACCACACTTCAAAGGAATCCACTCTTTTCCTGTCTTCCTTATTCATTGTCCACCTTTCACATGCATATGAGGTAATTGAAAACACTATGATTTAGGTTAAGCTCACCTTAGTCTTCAAAGAGACCGCTTTGCTTCTTATCACTTTAAAGAGCTCTTTTGCAGTGGATTTGCCCATTGCAATAAGATTCCTCAGAAAAGAAGGTTGGACAATCTACTTCTGTAATGATACCGTCTTGGAAACCCAAGGAGGGGTCACTAAGAGTCAGATATGACTTGACAGCAGTGAGTTCGGTTGATTTGGTTGTTTCCATAGGTATTGATTGTGGTTCCAATTAAAATGAAATCCCTGACAATGTCAATCTTTTCTCCATTCATCATGATGTTGCTTATTGGTCCAATTGTGAGGATTTTCGTTTTCTTTATGTTGAGGTGTAATCCATAATGAAGACTGTAGTCTTTGATCTTAATCAGTAAAGGCATCTAGTCATCTTCACTTTTAGCAAGCAAGCTTTTGTCTTCTGCATATTGCCAAGTTGTTAATGAGTCTTCCTCCAATCCTGACATCATGTTCTTCTTCATATGGTTCAGCTTCTTGGATTATTTGCTCACTATTCAAATTGAATAACTATGGTGAAAAGATAAAACCCTGACACACAACATTGCTGATTTTGAGCCATGCAGTATTACCTTGTTCTTTTTGAATGACAGTCTCTTGGTCTATGTACACGTTCTTCATGAGGACAATTAAGTGTTCTAGAATTCCCATTCTTCACAATATTATCCATAATATCTTATGATCCACACAGTCGGACACTTTTGCATAGTCAATAAAATACCAGTAAAAATCTTTCTAGTATTAGCAGTCAGCCAAGATCCATCTGACATCAGTATTGATATGCCTTGTTCCACATCTTCTTCTGAACCGGGCTTGAATTTCTCCAAGTTCCCTGCCAATATACTGCTGAAACCATTTTTGAATTATCTTAAGCAAAATTTTAATTGCTTATGCTATTTATGATATTGTTTGATAACTTCCACATTCTGTTGTATCACCTTCCTTTGGAAAGTACACAAATATCAATCTCATACAGTCATTTGGCCAGATAGCTATCTCCTAAATTACTTGGCATTGACAAGTAAGTGCCTCTAGCTCTGCATCCATTTGTTGAAACATTTCAATGGATATTCCATAAATTCCTGTAGCCTTGTCTTTGTCATTTCCTTCAGTGCAGCTTGTACATCTTCTTTCAATTCCATTGGTTCTTGATCATATGCTACCTCTTGAAATAGTTGAATATTGGCAAATCTTTTTGATACAGTGGCTCTGTTTATTCCTTCTGTCTTCTTTTGATGCTCCCTTTATGATTCAATATTTTGTTCATAGAATCCTTCAGTATTGTAACTCAAGGTTGAATTTTTTCTTTAATTCTTTCAGCTTGACAAATGCTGAGTGTATTTTTTCTCTTTTGATTTTTTAACTCCAGGCCTTTGCCCACTTCCTTATAATACTTTACTTTGTTTTCTTGAATTGGCCTTAGAAATCTTTCAGTACTTTTATTTTGTCATTTCTTCCATTCACTTTAGCTACTCTCTGTTCAAAAGGAAGCTTCAGAGTCTCTTCTGACATTCATTTTTTTCTTTTCTTCCTTTCCTGTCTTTTTAATGACAGTTTGCTTTCTCCATGTATGATTTTCTTAATGTCATCCCACAACTTGTCTGGTTTTCAGTCATTGGTGTTCAATGGATCAAATCTTTCTTCAAATGGTCTCTAAATTCAGGTGGGATACAATCAAGGTCTTATTTTCACTCTCATGGATTTGTTTTAATTTTCTTCAGCTTCAACTTTAACTTGCATATGAGCAATTGATGTTCTGTTCCACAATCAACTCCTGGCCTTGTTTTGACTGAAGATATAGAGCTTCTTTATCACCACTTTCTACAGATGTGGTCTGTGGTATAATACTACCATTAATACTACTAGTATTCAATTTTACACATGAACCATTAAAACCAAAGATTAAAAAAAAATGACATTTTTTTTTACCAACTTCTGCAGTCTAACCTTGACCAGACATACAGTTAAGATGTATTATACAGTTAAAATATGTTTGTAATTAGTGGTGACTAGAATGTGAAAGTTGGATAAAGAAGGACCAGAGTTGGAACATAAACCCACAAAAAGATTTCCTTGAGTAAACAGAACTTTAATTGCAGTCACTAGCAAGGATTAGATAGTCAACATCAAGCAAAAAAACACTAACATCCCTACCAAAAATATGAAAATAATGGAAAAGGTTGCCCATATTGAGGAAAAAAAGATATGAAGAGACAATGTATCTATAGAAACATGGTTAATTAATAGAATGGATAAAATCAATATACCACTAGTAAAGAGAATTAGAAGAAAACACAGACAAACAGCTAAAGGAAATTAGGAAAACAAAATGGGAATATAAACAAAGAAAAACTATGAAAAAAACCCAGAAATACCGGAATTGTTAT
>NW_006921712.1:6100737-6106411 GCF_000298275.1 Orycteropus afer afer
CAGTCTTTCATCCTGTGGAGCAGGCAGTTCATCTGCAGTTCCTGTAAGCAGGTAAGTCTACCTAAGTCAGGAACAGTAGAGTGGGAACTCAACTGGTCCACTAGATTTACATTAGCCTACTTTTGAATTATGATTTGACTATTTTGGTTTCTATTTCTCAATTTTTTCTTGAAGTTGGAAGAGAAGAAAAAGTGGTTACCTTTGCATACTAATAATTTCATATTACAAAATGTAGAAATGTCATTATTTTTTACATTATGTACTATATCTGTATACAAAAGCATACTTGTTTTTAAACCAACTTGTTAACTGTATGGCAAAACCCCAGACTCTGGTATATTTGAGAGACATGATTTGGATTTTGGATTAAATACAAGAGTAGGACTTGACTTTTAACATTTTCCCATAGAACAGGCCTTAAGGTTTTATATAAAATGATCTGTGACTCTGAATAAAGATTACTGTTATGAAATTGACAGCAAAGGAGAAGATGACAATTCTGTTGATCTGAATGTCTCAAAATAGGGGAAATCCTCCTTGGGATTTCTTTTGACTTTGGAACTGTTCGTTCTGGTGGTGTAGTGATTAAAGCATTTGGCTACTAACCAAATGGTTGGTGGCTTGGACCCACCAGCCATTGTGAGGGAGAAAAATGAAGCAGTCTGTTTCTGTAAAGATATACGGTCTTGCAAATGCTGTGTAGGGCAGTTCTACTCTGTCCTAAAAGGATCACTATAAGTTGGACTTGACTTGATGGCCATGGGGTAATACATAACATGAGGGTTTTAACCTATCTTTGCAGTAAAATTTCTTCATTAAAATTATTTTGGTTGCAAACAATTCAAACTTTTCTGGTGCTTGATAAAAAACATCTTGTTTCTGCTCACATGCAGCCATGCTATTTTAAAAATTATTTTTCCTTTTTTGTGTGTGACTTGGGTGAAACTTTGCAAAGAAAATTAATTTTCCTTTCAATAGTTAACACACATTTATTTTGTGATATTGATTGCAATCCATACAATATAACAGCTGTCATCCCACTTGCTTCCTGTGGTTGATTACCTTTTACCTATGTCTTTTTTTCCTATGCATTACTGCCTTCTGAGCATTCTCCCTGCACAAACGCTGCCCTTCTGATTTCTGATGGTTGGTTGTTCTACAGAGTGTACCTGTCTGGTGTAATTTTTCACCTCCTACCACCAACTGTTGTTGAGCAATCGGAGTGAATTCAATTCCAGGCCTGAGGATTCATTAGGGGCTGTAGTCTCAGAGGTTTCATCAGCCTGCATCAGAGCAGTAATGCTGGCATTTTTAGGATTTTGTGTTTTGTTCCACATTTTTCTCCCACCCATCCAGGATCTCCAATTTGGATCCCTTTCCAAGTGATTGGCAATGGTAGCTGGACATCACCTAGTTCTCCTGGTCCCAGGGTCAGGTACACTGAGGTTCCCAGTGTTCCTTTGGACTAATTATTTCCATGTATCATTAATTTTCTCCATTCTTCTTTGCTCCAGACAGAGGGATCAGTTATAGTGTCTTAGATGACCGCTCACAAGCTCTTAAAACCCCAGTCACTACTCACCTAAGTAAGATGTAGAATGTTTTTGTGTAGTGTGTTATGCATATAGAGGTCCATGTCTCCCATGATCAAGGTTCTGAGCTTGAGAGACCAACGATTTACTTCATCAAAGTTTTTGGCTGTGGCTAAGAAGCTATGGTAACTTTGTCCACTGTTAACTCTATTATATGTAAGGGTATTCTTGTAGCATATATAAATATGTATATAGCAATATTGTCTGCAAAGGGGGCACAGTGCCTAAGGCATTTGACTGCTAACCAGAAAGCAGGCAGTTCAAATCCACCAGTCACTCCTGGGAAGGAAGGTTGGGCAATCCACTTCTGTAGTGATACTTCCTCGGAAACTCAAGGAGGTGTTGCTATGAGTCAGATGCAACTTGATGGCAGTGAGTTTGATTCTGGTTTGCTTCTACCCAAGTATCCACCTGTATATGAATGTTTGTTATTACTGATACTGTACTACTGTGTATGTAAAAGTTTTTACCTTTGTTGTCTATACCTCTTATATATCTCTTTGAGTCCTCCTTTTTCTTAGTGTTATTGTCCTGGTGACTTGCATTTGGTATGTGGCCTTTTCCTTATCAGAAAGCAATACATGCCTCTTACCCAAACAAACAAACAAAAAATTCACTGCCTCTTACCTAGCTAGCAATTTTCCTTTCCCTTTTCTCCCATCCCTGGTAACTAACAAGTAAAGTTTCCCATGAGTAAACCCTTTCTTGACTTTTTTAAAATAGTGAACTCATACAATAAATGTCCTTCAGTGACTGACTTACTTCATTCAGTGTAATATCCTCAGAGTTCATCCACATTATGAGATGTTCTGCAGATCTTCATTATTCTTTAATATTGCATAGTATTCCATTGTGTGTATGTACTCCAGTTTGGTTATTTATAAATCCATTAATAAACACTTAGGCTGTTTCCATCTCTTTGCCCTTGTGAATAGTGCTGTGATGAACATGGTTACATATATATTCATTTGTGCCCTGGCGTTCACTGTCTAAGGATATATACTAAGTAGTGGGATTGGTGGATCAAGTAGTGTTTCTATTTCCAGTTTTTTTAAGGAAATGCCATAACATTTTCCTCAGTAGTTAAGTCATTTTGTAGTTCTACCATCAATGTATGAGAGAGTTCCAATATCCCCACACCATCACCAGCATTGGTTGTTTTCTGTCTTGTTGAATTGTGTTATTATTGCTGGGGTGAGATGATATCTCTTTTTTTTTTTTTTTTTAATTTACATCTTTCTAATGGTGACTGATCATGAGGATTTCTTCATGTTTGTTGGCTGCCTGAATATCTTTGGCAAAGTGTCTATTCATGTCCTCTGATGATTTATTAAATTGGATTGTTTATCTTGTTGATGTTGAGATGTTGAAGTTTTCTATAAATTTTAAAGATAAGTCCCTTGTCAGATTTAGCATAGCCAAATACATATATACATATACATATATACATACATATATGTATGTATATATGGAGCTCTGGTAGCATAGAGACTAAAGCACTTGACTACTAACCAGAAGGCTGGCGGTTCAAACCCACCAGCCACTCCTCAGAAGGAAGGTTGGGCAATCCTACTTCCGTAGTGATACTGCCTCGGAAACCCAAGGAGGGGTCGCTATGAGTCGGGGCCGACTTGATGGCACATAATAACAACAACAACATATGTGTATATATATATATATATTCCCAGCCCCATATCTGTAGTTTCTCTTTTTACTCATTAAAGAAGTCTTTTGATGCACATAAAAATTTATTTTTTTAGAAGGTCCCATTCATATAGTTTATCTTATGTTATTTGTGTATTTTTAGTTATGTTTGGTACTCTGTTTATGCTATATATTAAGGCCCCTAAGTTTGTCCCTGTATTTTCTTTGGTGAACTTTATAGTTATAGATTTTATATTTAAGTCTTTGATCCATCTTGAGTTAATTTTTGTGTATGGTGTGAGGTATGGATCTTGTTTCATTTATTTGCAAATGGATATCTAGTTTTACCAGCACCATTTGTTCAAGATACTTTCTCTTTCCCATTAAATGGGTTTCAGCCCTTTGTCAAAGATCAGCTGTCCATTGGTGGATGGATATATTTCTGGATTTTCAGTTCTGTTCCACTGGTCTATGTGTCTGTCATTAAAGTAATACCAGGCTGTTTTGACTACAGTGATTGTATAGTAGCTTTTGAGATCAGAGAGTTTAAGATGTCTTACTTTGTTTTCATTCTTCACTAGTGCTTTGCTTATCTGAGCTCTTTTTTCCTTCTGTATATAATTGTGATTGTTTTTTCCATCTCTGTAAACAATGCTGATGGAACCTGGCACAGATTGCATTGAATCTGTAGATTGCTTTGGATAGCATTGGCATTTTCACAATGTTCATATTTCCTATCCTTGAGCACTTGACTGCTAACCACCAGGTAGGTACTCTATGGAAGGAAGATGGGGCGATCTACGTCCATAAAGATTTACAGCCTTGGAAACCCGTATGGGGGTTGCTATGAGTCAGAAGCCAGAAGCAACTGGATGGCAGTGAGTTTGGTTTTTGGTTTTTGTAGTTTCCTGAAGTAGTGTTTTGTAGTTTTCTTTGTATACATGTTTTGTGTCCCTGGTAAGATTTATTCCTAAGTATTTTATCTTTTTGGTAGCTGTTATAAATGGTACTGTTTTCTTTATCTTCTATTCAGAGATCTCTTTTTTGATATAAATGAATCCAACTGAGGTGTTATTTTTTTGTTTGTTTGTTTTTTTTAATGTAGATCTGTGTCTTGCCACTATGCTGAATCTTTCAATTAGTTGCAATAGTTTTCTTGCTGTTTCTCTGGGATTTCTATGTATAGAATCATCTCATCTGGAAATAGTTAACTTCTTCGTTACCAATTTTGATGACTTTTTTTATTTTTCTTCCCTTTCTTGCCTTATTGCCCTGGTAAGGACTTCTGATATAATGGTGAATAGAAGTAGTGATAAAGGGCATCATTTTCTGGTTCCCATTCACAAAGAGAACATTTTCAGTCTCTCTATATTGAGAATAATGTTGGCTGTTGGTTTTGCCTACATGTCCTTTATTACTTTGAGGAATTTCTCTTCTATTCTTATTTTGCTGAGAGTTTTTATCAGGAAGGGGGGTTGGGTTTTATACAATGTCTTTTCTGCATTAGTTGATATGATCACATAGTTCTTTATCTTTTACTTATGTGAAAGATAATGTTGATTGTTTTTCTAATGTTGGCCCATAGTTGCATATGTGGTATGAATCCCACTTGGTCATATTGTATTATTTTTATTTATTTATTTATTGTTCAGATCTTTTTGAAGTCTATTAGCTAGGATTTTGTTGAGGAATTTTGCATCTATATTCATTAGTGACATTGGTTTTTGCTTTTCCACTCTAGGTGTCTTTGCATGGTTTTTGTATCAGGGTTGTGTTTCCTTTATAAAGTGAATTTGTGAGATGTGAGAGTTAATTTTTTGTATCAGATTGGGTGGGCTATGGTTTTGAGTGGCTGAGCAGCTGGATGTTATTCCCCATGATGAGGCTGGTGATCAGCTCTGTGTTGTAATCTTCTGTGAGCAGCTAAATAGTTTTCTTCGTAGTGTGGTCTGCTTCCAGTATAGAAGGAGAAGCTTTGAGGACCATCTCTAGCTTTTGGCTCCTCTGGAACTTGCATTTGGTTTACTTTCATCTCAATTGCCTGTCATGTTGTCTGCCGGTCTTGGGATTGTTCTTGGACTTGAACTAGTGCCCTGCTATGTTATCTACTAATCTCGGGACAGTGCCATTTTACTTTTCGATACTGGGGTTAGTTAGCTGCAGCAGCCAGAAGCTACATAAGTCAGAAAAAGCCTTCAGCTCTAGTGGGCCTGGAACAGGAGGCAGATCTGAAGCCCAAGTTCGAGGGGCCTTTACCCAGCCCCCAGAGCCAGCACTTTGAAGTTGGATTTCTAGCTTCTTACAAAGGCCGGAAGAGCAGGAGAAAGGGGATAAAAGCCAGGAATCCAGACAGAAGAGAAGTCAGCCCCAGGGTTACAGGTGAGGAGAGACAATTCAGGGATGCCCAAAGTAGCAGGCGGGAAGAGCAGGAGAAAGGG
>NW_006921712.1:6107586-6129091 GCF_000298275.1 Orycteropus afer afer
TGGACTTCACCAGATGGAACACACAGGAATCAGAGTGACTACATCTGTGGCAAGAGGCGGTGGAAAAGCTCAATATCTTCAGCCAAAACCAGGTCAGGAGCTGATTGTGGAACAGACCATCAATTGCTCATATGCAAATTCAACTTGAAGTTAAAGACAATTAAAACAAGAGAATAAATCTGTTTGTTAAAGTCATCAATTTGTGGTTTGTCTGTTATAGCACTAGAGAACCAACATGGGAAGATTCCATCCTTCTTTGTGTTCTTCAATAATTTGCAAAGGATTGATGTCAGCTCTTATCGGAATGTTTGGTAGAATTCTCCAGTGAGGCTGTCTGGGCCAGGACTTTTTTGGTTGGTAAATATTTTTAAAATTCTTAAAAGTTTTTACAAATTAAAAATTTTTAAATAATACATATTTACTTGAATAAATATGGGAAGAAGTTATATAAGAGCTCTGGTGACATAACACCTAAGGCATTTGACTTCTAACAAGAAGGCTGGCAATTCAATACCACCAGCCACTCCTCAGAATGAAGATTGAGCAACCTACTTACATAGAGATACTGCCTCGGAAACCCAAGGTGGTGTCTCTATGAGTTGAATCTACTCGACAGCAGTGAGTTAAGTTTATATATATATTTATATATGTTTTATGGAGCCCTGGTGGTGTTATGATTAAGTGCTTGGCTGTTCACCAAAAAGTCTGCAATTTGAACCCACTAGACCCTCTGTGGGAGAAAAATACGACAGTTTTCTTCCACAAAGATCATAGCTTTGGAAACTTCGTAGGGCAGTTCTACTCTATTCTATAGTGTTACTATGAGTCAGAATTGACTTGATGACAATGGGTTTTACATATATATATAGTCATTCCCTCTGAATAATATAATTTAAAAGTAACCTTTTAACTTCTGAAAGAATTAATCACTGTTTATTTTTAAAAATTAATCTTTTCACTATACATAAGAAATAATAACAATATTTGACTTTAAACCAAAAACAAAATTGAAACTCACTGCTATACAGAAGCAGATTGCCTAACCTTCCTTCCAAGTAGTGGCTGGTGGGTTTCAATCTCTAGCCTTTTAACAGTCAAATGCCTTGGGCACCATGCCACCAGAGCTCCCATATTTGACTTAGGGGAAGTAAATTGCAGGACTATATATGAAGGGGACAAAACTATGTATCTTTTGTTACTATTTAATTTTGTGATATGTCTCTTTATTACCTGTTTCAATGTAAATGCATTTTAAAATTAAAGTAAAATACTTCTAAAAATAATAATTTCATTAATATCAAGTTCTTCTATTTTATTTCCATACTCTATCATTCTGCAGTTTCACATGGAAAGAATAATGGATATAAGTATTAGAGGTATTACAGGACACTTTTGGTGCTGGGCTATATTAGATGTTGTTCATTCTAAGTGGCAGAACCAAGGGGAAATGTCCTCAGGGTTTTTAGGAGATAAGACAGGGCCTTCTGAGGGATTCCTGACAATGATGGCACTAAGAGTAATGAATAGAGACCTCCCCTTTTTCTTTATTGCACTCTGAGATGTTAGGAAATAACTTGGGGCTCAGGGAATTCCCCAATGTGGGAAAGAAATTAGATCTACCAGATCCACCACCCTGACAATTCATATCAAGAAGAATATGAATTCTTTGCACAAATAGACCATCAGCTCACTTATTTTCCTTATCATTGTTGTTGTTGTTGTTGTTATGTGCTGTCGAGTCGGACCCGACCCATAGCAACCCCTCCTTAGGTTTCCGAGGCAGTATCACTACAGAAGTAGATTGCCCCATCTTCCTCCTGAGGAGTGGCTGGTGGGTTTGAACCGCCAGCCTTCTGGTTAGCAGTCAAGTGCCTTAGCCACTATGCTACCAGAGCTCCCTCCTTATCATTATTACTGCAAAATAGATAGGAATTATTTTCTGTTAAAAAACACTTTAATGTATGAGGTTGGGTGTACTTTTTCCTGCAAAGAGGAAACACATCATTTGGCACTCAGCATGAGCTTCTTAGAATTTAGTTACCTTCCTGCTAAGTAACTCTGGTCCTACAGTTGTCTTGATATTCCCTAGCCAAGGTTGTTACAGTCATTTTTATGTTTATCTGAGGTACTTTGTGGGTGTTGTGAGTGAGAAGCCAAGTAGAAACCCAATGCCATTGCATCAATTCCAATTCATAGGGACCATATAGGACAGAGTAGAGGTGTATATTTTTATGAAACAGATTGCCTTATCTTTCTACCTCTGAGCACTGACCGTTTCTTGGCAACTGAATGCTTTAACCACTGTGTACCAGAGCTTCTTACAAGAGAGGAGCAATACAGGCATATTTATCTTCACATATTTCACAGAATATATTTCAGTGTATTTTGAAATGGAAAGTACTAAATTTTCATTATCTAAGATTCTGAATATTCTCCTTAACAATTAACATTTGCCTATAGAAATTTCTATAATGAAGCAAATGTTTAATAATATTAAAATGACTTTTATTTTTGTTATATACTTCAATATTGATTTTATGGTTCCTATTTATTCCTTGTTGTTGTTGTTGTTGTTATGTGCCGTCGAGTCAGACCCGACTCATATTTATTTCTACTCTATATGAATTCATTTTTTTTTCTTCTTAAATGCATTAAGTCCCATTCTTGCAGAACAAGCATGTTGTGTCAGTACTCTTTATAATCTTTCATTTATTTCTTAATTCCTCTCAGAGTTGAGCTATTGATATGGAGTTACTGTGTAATCATTTACCTGAACTGCAGGGTTAAACTCTTGGGGTGGAGAGAAGTATATCTATTTAACTTTTTGTTGTTATAGTCAGCTTTGAGCTACTCAGAGTGATGGCTGATGACTGAAAGAAGCTACAGGAGGGAAAATAACCACTAAATTGTAATTTAACCTTGTTAAATAACAATCACTTTGAGGCATAAAAAACAATATGATAAAGGAATTTTGAACAGCTTATGGGCATTTAAGATCAGCGATGTTATTAAATGTTTTGGGGTTCTGAAATTTTTTGAGATAGGGGTGAAAGTGTTCATGTTTTTAGAATGACTTTGAAAATAACAACACAAAATATTTTCAGTTTATTATCCACTATTTTAAAATGCCTGTAAGATAAAAAATCATAAAAATAATTTATATTTCAAACAGCAAGATATTTTTTAATATTTTAAAATTTTAAATACCTCACAAAATTATGCAATAGGAGTGAGATCAGGAAAGGCATTAAAAACATTTTATCATTTTGAATCATTTTTAAATATGTTTTACTTGCATGACAATGAGCTTCACAGTACTACTGTTGCAAGATATTGAAAGCTCTGAAGATATTAAAGACTATGAAGCATGGTGAAAGTGTTCAGTATTTATTTATATAGAGAGCTGGTACCCAACTGGTCCTTTATGGAAAAATATAGATTTAATTTTCTAACCCTTACATTCATTTACTACCATCAAAATGCAGCATCATCTACAGTTGCTTTCAGAAAATGTCATCAAATACAAAGCAAGTCACCAGTTTTGAAATAATTTTTTGGGAAATTTTCAGTGCTCCAATAAAACTAGAAAAATTGTGGGAGGCTGTCCCAGGAATTCCCAGGGGGTTTGACATTTCCCTTTGGATGAGTTTGGAGAAACCAAAAAATCTGTCAGGGAGCCCCATCACCAGCTTGAGTTTTATTAAGAATAAGGGCGGGGGAGAGGAATCAAGAGGGAGGGAGAGAGAGAGAAAGAGAGTTTACAAAGTGATAGATCAACGGTAGGCACAGGCTTACACAACTTGAAGAAGCTTCTTCTGATCCAGTGGGTGGCCAGGCTGGAATGGATCTGAGAATATCTGCAAAAACCCATCCATCTTTTGGGAATTTTTATACCTGAGTCTGAGGGTTTGAGGACAGGGTCTACGTGACCAGGACTGGAAGGCTATGTGACTGGTTTCCAGTCTTAGTGGCACCCAGGCCACTCTGGAGGGAGTCCTGGGCAGCACTTTTGGAATGACCTGTATTTGCTTTGATAAAGCACTACCAATTTTGGGCCTCAATTGCCCAGGGCTAGCTAAAAAACAGGTTAATCCCTAACAAGGAGGAGGCCATTGAAATGTGGCAGGGAGGGAAAGGTGAATGGCTAGCGGTTTCTTATAAGCATGGCTAAACGAGATGGAGTTTGAGACCATTTTTGGGGTATTGTAGTCACTGACCATACAGAAGCATTTATCTTAAATGTATTTCTTAAAAAAAATATGATAATATTTACAAAGTATGTGAATAAAAAGTGCATAAAATAAAACAAATTTAATCCCATATACAGTAAATGGAATTGGAAATTAGAATTAGCCATTCTGACAGGAATATACCACAAAAAGAATTAGTCTTAAAAAAACAGGAGTTTATTCTCTTAGAGTTTGGAGGCTTTAAATCCTAGTTCAAAGTGCCAGGGTCTAGGTAACCAAAACAGCAAGCATCAGCGTTCTCTCCATCCGCTATGGGTGATACAGACTTAATGGTCTTTTCTTAAATCCCTTCCTAAATTACCAACCTCACATTTGCTGAACTTCAGTGCTATCAGTTTTACTATTTTCTACTCCCTTAGTTGTTTGTTATGCCAGGAAATTCTCTTTGCCTTTAAAAGGGGAAAGCTAAAAGTTAAAAAATAAGTAAATAAATAAACCTTTCAAAGATATTTCTCTTGACATCACAATTTTAAACTTTAACTTTTTCTTTCTTCAAGATTATATATGTTATTGAAAAATCTCTATAGTAAAACTTTCTAACATCTACCCATACTCTGTCTACTCAAACCAAAAACCGAAGTCACCACTATCTAGTTGATTCTAAGTCACAGCAATCCCCTCTGGGTTTCCGAGGCTGTAAATCTTTATGGAAATAGATTGCCCTAACTTCCTTCTGCAAAGCTGCTGGTGGATTTGAACCACCAATCTTCTGATTAGCAGCCAAATGCCCTATTCCACTACACCACCAGAACTCCTACTTTACATAGTAGAATTTACCATTCTCCAGTATTCATTGCTATTCCCCAGTAGTGATGCTGGACTACAGTAATTACCAGATATATATCTACATGTCTTTATAAATGAATCTAAGTTGTTGTTGGTGTTATGTGCTGTCAAGTTTGACCTGACTCAAAGCGACCCCTCCTTGGGTTTCCAAGGCAGTATGACTACGGAAGTAGATTGCCCTATCTTCCTTCCAAGGAGTGGCTGGTGGGTTTGAACCGCCAGCCTTCTGGTTAGCAGTCAAATGCCTTAGGCACTATGCTACCGGAGCCCCTGAATCTAAGTTAGTACCTCAGAATTTAGTAAGAAATAGTATTTCTACAAAACAATACAAGGACAAGTTTTTAAGCCATAGCTAAAATAATTTTCTGTCCTAGAATTTAATCCAATATGGAAAATTCATAACTTTCTATATAATAGTGAAATTCATCTTGATGACTATTTAGAACAAATAACCAAGAACTTATAACTGTATCTGAAAATTGGTAGTTGCATCACTGATATATATTGACTAAATTAATTAACAGAGAAAAAAGGGGAAGGTTTGTGGCTCTGTTGAAGTTTACATTTCTTCCCCATCCTTTTTCTGCTCTTGCAATCCAAAGAACAGATGAGAAACAGGAAAGAAAGGTAAAGAATTCTACACCAGTTCTATTGTTCATGGCAAGGAAAGGAAGAATTCTGTTAGTAATGGTAGAAAGCATAGTAAAATCTGGACTGCTAGTATGAGTAAGGGATATAAATGCTACACAAGAAACTTAAGATTTGACATTATTTCTGGAATTGCACACACTTGATGTCTTGTTCTAAGCCTTTCTTCAAATCAGTGTTTCAAAAAAACAATGACACAATCATATACAAAGCCTTGAGCTATTAATTGAATCCATAATTACCCATTTAGAATATTAATCCTATTTATTCATTTATTATTTATTTATTTTTTGCTTCTATTACGTGTCAGATGTTATCGTAGATACTAGGGGTACAGTGTGAACAAGACAATGTACCTTTACTCACTGAGGTTAAATGGATGTGGAAGGGCAGAATGAATAGCATAAAATATCAGTGAACACATAACAAGCTTTAAGTTTAGCAGAAAATTGTATGAAAAATAATAAAGCCAGGTACTAATATTTATTAGTACTAATAACATTATTAATACTAATAACATTGCTTCTGCAATTTAAGTAGTATTGGTGCTGTTTTAATCACTACAACCTATTAAAAATTTAATGAGGAGCTACTGACCCCACTCTTTTCAGATAGTAGATAGATTCATGAAAAAGGTACATTATTAAGTTGGTAAGTGGGCATTTTGAAAATAAGTGATTTAAGCTGCTTTCATTTATAAGAGTTCTCAATTAAGATGGACAAAAAGCAGTAAAATCAGTTATCTCATATAAACATTCCCTCAGAAAGACGCTATGGTTTTTAAATATTTGTAGGCAAATTACATGATATTTCAATCAAAATTTCAATTGCTTATGTTATGAGGCAATCATAGAAAGTCATAATATTTAAGGAACACTTATGGAGTTTAATCAAAATATACCATTTAGGAGATTATATTCATTATGTTTATTATAGTGATGCATGATGTAGAACAATCAGATCAGGTATATTCAGTAAAAAATGACATTATGTACAAACTCCCTCATCCTGGTTTCTGTTATGTTCTTGAATTGATAAATACCTTATATTTTTAAAAAGTAAATTTTAAATACTGATGTATTTGTTGTCAGTAAAATTATGAAAACAGTTTCAAAAAAATAATGACAATCTTTGTTTCACAAAGTAATAACACTTGAAACATGCCAAGTACTCTCCTGTTTTCCATGGATTTTCTCTTTTGGTCCTTATACAGTAACATGGAGTAGAAAATATTTTTCCCATTTTATTGATGAGGAAACGATGTTGAGAGAAATGGAGCCCTTTCTAATTTTATTTAGCTATTAAGTGATATAAAACCAAAGCCAAAAACCAAACTCACTGCGTCAAGTTGGATCTGACTCATAGCAATGCTTCCTTGGGTTTCCGATGCAGCATCCCTATGAAAGTAGATGCCCGACTTCCATTCCAAGAAGTGTCTGGTGGGTTTGAACCGCCAGCCTTCTGGTTAGTAGTCAAATGCCTTAGGCACTACACTACCCGAGCTCCTAAGTGATACAAGCATTTTTTTTTTTTTTTTTAATCAGAGGCAATGATAGTGTATGCTTAGCAATTTCCTGTGTTAATGCTATTAAAACCCATAGAGTAGTTACCAATTATCACAATTCCCATCATTTTCCATGTGTGTCTCACTGTATTCATAATATTGCTTTGTACTTTTTTATTTTTATATTTAATTCCTGAATTGGTTTATAAATCTCTGTATTCCTAGTTCCTAGGCTAGTATTTGGCACATATAAAAATGTTCACTTAAGGTGAATAAGAACCTTAAAGACCCTCCAGTAAAGTGGGAGAATCAGACCTGTAAGTAAATAAAATTACAATGCAATATGATATATGACTTTACTGGGGAGTTTGCTGTTTGTGACCATAGTTGAATTATCTACCCTATTTACAAGTACCATTCTGCCTGTAAAAGAATTGTGGATAAAATTCAATTTGTCTTTGTGGACTGGATTAACAACTTCTCTACTACTTTAAGGCAACCCAATATGTGCCCCGAGCATGACCAAAATACACCACAAGAAGAACAAAGTTTAAGTTCAATGAGTGGGGCTGGAAAGTGCTCTGGGTTAATATTCAGAGATTTTATTTTCCATTTGCCCAATATAATCTCTCTGCTTCTATTTTTCATGTGAAGCTATGCTACAGGATCATTAAATATCCTCCAAAGTCTAAAACATTTTGTGGTTTTATGGTAGCCATTTGGAGTCAAATAGAAAGGGGAATAAACTGAGGTAAAATTACCAGGCTTTTAATTTTTTAAATTAATATATTGTCTCATCAGATTTCTTAACATTTTTCTACCATTTTGTCTGCGTAATAAATCTGAATAGTGAATGGTGGATTATATGACAGAATTAATCTTAATTACTTTCTATATAAAATAGACCTAGTATAAGTTTGTGAAAGAGCTGATTCTGATATAGTATGAAAAATGCTTTATAAATTGTACCCCAGAGTTCCTTTGTATAATGCTTATACATTATAATTTTGTTATAAAATTGTAAGGAGCAGTAGAGAATGAAGACAGAACTCTGGCCTAGGTAAATTATGTTATTGAAAAATGTGATATCTGCATTAAATGATTTGAAGCTTCTGGAGAGGTGGGGCCCTGGGTTACGTACTTGTTTACTCTCTCTATGGTTCTCAACCATAATTACACATTAGGATAATCTAGAAAGCATGAAAAAAGCATTGTTTTGGGTACAGTTGGGATCAAATAAAGCAAAATCTCAGGACATCCAGGCCACGGTTTCACTGTCATTGAGCTCTGGTGTAGTGGACAAGGTATTTGGCTGATAACCAGAAAGTCAGCTGTTCAAACTCACCAGCAACTCCATGGAAGGAAGATGGAGCAATCTATTTCCATAGAGATTTATAGCCTCAGAAACCCAATGTTATAAGTAGTATTGAGTAACTGTGAGTCAGAATTGACTGGATGGCAATGAGTTTGGTTGTTTGATTTGTCATGCTTCTGTTTAGTAAATCTTAATGTACATTACAAATTTTATCTTTTTCCTCTTTGTGTCTTGCCCACTAGGAAAATTTAAAATGCAATGTCACATACTCTTTTGTTGTTAACTGCTGTGAGGCAGCACCGACTTTTGGTGATCCCATGCACAACTGAATGAAGCTTTGCCTGCTCCATTGTTGATAAGACCATTGTGATCCACAGGATCAGTTGTAGGAAGTTGATTTCCAGGCCTTTGCTCTTTTTCTTAGTTTGGCAGCTCTGCTGAAACATGTTCAGCATCGTAGTAACACATAAGCCTCTACTGAGTTGTGGCTGTACATGAAGAGCACTGCTGGGAAATGAACATGGAAGGCAAAAATTCTGCCATCGAATCATGTACTCATTTTCCTTGTTGTGTGCCATCCAGTCAATTCTGACTTGTAGCAACCTTCTATGACAGAGTTGGGCTGCCCTATTGGGACAATCTTCCTTGGCTGCAATCTTCATGTGAACAAATTGTCAAGTCTTTTCTTCTAGGGGGTGTCTGGTGAGTTTGACTTGCTGATTTTCTGTAGCCACTGAATTCTTAATGAAAGATGGATTTTTACTCAGATTACTTCTTAACCAAATTTCTACCCTTTCTCTATGCAAGACCCCCCATCAAAATTGATTGCAAACATTTCATATATATTCTCCATTGATATAATTTGTTGCATGGTATGAGGTTCTAAGGGAGATGTGGGTGGGGAATACATTTTGTAAACATTTTAATAGGTTATGATTGAGGTTAAGATTGTTAAAGATTAAACATCTAAACCAATCATCTCAGAAGAACTTCTGCATTGAGGACCCTAAGGAAAATTTGACAACATTTTATTAACTTTAGTATCAGCCTCTGGATGGAATTTTCTTATATTTAATTATGAATTCTGACAATACTTTCTTTTGATATATTAATATATCAAAGGTCATATATTTATACACAAAACATAACAGATGGTATTTTCTTCCAATGGCTACAAGAATGATTACATACACTGTTCATACTTACTGATAGATTTTATCAAATTTAATATCTATGACTTCTTTAATAACACCTGAAAAAATAAACATATTAAAATATGTTAAATTTGTCGGTAACTGAAATTTAGTAGAAATCTCCATGGCCGAGTACATTTTACTTGCAGCTAGGAAATTTACTACAAATTAGTATTCAATTCAGAAGGTAATATTGTACCTAAAAATATAAATGATATCTTCTAAAATATTTTCCAATAACGTTTCCTCTAAGCACCTTTTTGGACACTTATACTAAAGACATTCTTTGAAATCTTGTGAATAGTTTCCTTTTTCTTATTATCAGAAATATTTATAAAAGCATTTCTCTATTAATATTTTTTTTTCTTAATTGCCTTCCCTTTGTCTTTCTTCCAATATTTCTTGCCTTTAAATATGGCCCAAAATTCACTTGTAAAATCCTTTCCCTATTTTCTGATCTTTTATGTTGTAAAAGCTGTATGTTGTTAAGTGCCATTGAGGTGGTTCAGACTCTAGTGATCATATGAACAACAGAACAAAACACTGTATAGTCCTGCACCACTCTCACAATTGTTTCTATGTTTGAGCCGATTGTTGTAGCCACAGTATCCATCCATCTCATTGAGGGTATTCCTCTACTTTACCAAGCATAGTATCATATTTATTCTACATTGTTGTTGTTGTTAAGTGCTATCGAGTCAGACCTGACTCATAGAGACACCTCCTTGGGTTTCTGAGGCAATATCACTATGGAAGTAGATTGCCCAACCTTCCTTCTGAGACATATTTAATTATAGTTAGTTTTGTATATTTATCACCCCTACTTTTACTCCCCACATTCTCATATTCCTTTGTGCTTCATATGAGTGTGGTGACTGTCTCAGCACTTTTTCCATCTTTCATATCCTCAGTGTTTAACATATTGCTTGACATAAAATAGGTACTGAAAACATTATTAGAGAAACAATACATACTTACAAAGTCTTTTTACATATTTGCTAAGTATTTTCTAATATTTATTTTTCTTGTATTTTTTTTTTCCCTATGTTGGTAGAATCTCCTTCTCTGTTTTACATGAGCATTCACTTTGCCCAAATCTTTCCTTCCTTAAACGAATTAGTCATGTTAGGCCCTGTATAGATAGTCTCAGAAGCAGGGTTAGGGAATATGATTGCATAATGGACAGCATTGCTTTTCATTTAGCTGTTTAACCATGAAAATTTTTGAAGCATAAATTGCATTTCTTGTGAGCCATTTTTTGTATTTCTTGTATTTGGGTTTACCTATGCTTTAGAGAGATATATTGGCAATTTAGTACAATAATTATCTGCTGACAACTATTTTATGTTGCTGAAAAAAAGTACCTAATAAAAAGTGTCCATTTTTATAAAGTAATGACTACTGAGGCCCTTTGGAGTAACTGTCTGGAAATGAAAATGTTTCACTACTTGGAATATTGGCTTCTTGGCATGTCACCTGAGTTATCTGGGTGAAATGTTAATTATTAGTTCTAAAGAGTTGGGCAGTCTTTCTGTCAAGAAATAGACTACAAATGTCATCTTCTTTCCCACATGTTATTTATGAATAATTCACACCTTGTTTATAAATATAGACCTTATTTGTAGGGGTGACATAGATGTGACACACTCAGATTCTTCTCCTATTTCTCTAAGTTAGTAGTTTCTCCAAGAGCAAGCTCCTGCTAAATATTTTTAAGCTGATCTCCCTCTATCTCACCTCTATTATAGTATTAGACCCTTTGCTATTGGCACAGATAAAGAACAATATAAAAAAAAATAATGAAATCATTGTATTTTATAGCTGTCAGGGTAAATAAAATATATAAGATATTAAATGATAAATAGATAAATGATAGATTAAAAAAGATTATGCTTGAATATTTTGCACTGAGAAGTTCTACCTTTTCCATCATATTTGGCTTTATATTGAGACACCATAAGCTGCTACCTGGGTATTTAGTTCCATGCTAGGGGCATTGAGATAGCTATGTCAACATATTTCACTTTTAGTGTATCTACCACCTGATTTTGGTGCAGACTTAGTTTCAAGTAAACATATCATTTCCATCCCTGAACTTAAATTCTTTCAACTCAACCTTTCCGTCTAGATCCTCCTTGAAGGAGCAAATTTAGACACAGGGAGTCAGCCCATAGGGAACAGTAGCAAACCTTTCCCTTTTCTCCTCCCCAATTCTTCTCCTGTCAATCTTATTCCTAGCTACTATTCTCTTGGAGGTCTCTGTTGAAGAGTAAATTCTTTAACTCCATGCCTGAAATTTCCAAACACTTCTTAAGGATCTTTAAATGTGTTAGAAACAAAATCCTTTCCTGCTGTTAGAAAAAGAGACTCCAGCTAAGTTATAAATGAGTTTCTGCAACCATGTGGCGTTTGTCTACTAGAAAAGCTTACACAGTCATATGTGCAACCTGAACTATTGATCGATAGATATTGTGGATTGTTCTTTTGTTTCAAAAGCCTAAGATCTGCTTCCAGAAACTCATCTAACATCAGGAGCATAGATATTATTAAGAAAGTTATTGTCATATATGTGTGAGCTGAATGAAATATATTCTGGAGAATATATGCTTTGGTCAGGGGTTTGGTGACTTGGATACTAGCACTATTTTTGTTACCACATTACTCTGTATCTTTTAGGATCTTATCCTTTCTGATTCTTAGTTTCCATAATTTTCTTCTTGAGAGAATATCATTAGTAGCAACATATCACACATATCAATACTGTAGTATCTGATATGAATTAAGCTGATATCATGCTATTTCTTTAATGTGCATTTGTTGTTGTTGTTGTTATGTGCCATCGAGTCGGACTCAACTCATAGTGACCCCTCCTTGGGTTCCTGAGGTAGTATCACTACAGAAGTAGATTGCCCCATCTTCCTTCCAAGGAGTGGCTGATGGGTTTGAACTGCCAGCCTTCTGGTTAACAGTCAAGTGCCTTAGGCACTATGCTACCAGAGTTCCTTTAATGTGCATTATTGTTGTTGTTGTTGTTGTTGTTAAGTGCCGTCAAGTCGTTTCAGACTCATAGCGACCCCACGCACAGCAGAACGAAACACTGCCGATCCCGCGCCAGACACACAATCCCTGCTATACTTGAGCCCATCATCACAGCCACCGTATCAATCCATCTCCTTGAAGGCCTCCCCCTCTTTCATCGACCCTCCACCCTACCAAGCATGACATCCTTCTCCAGGGAATGGTCCCTTCTTACAACATGACCAAAATAGGTGAGACAATGTCTGGCCATTCTTGCTTCCAAGGAGCATTCTGACTGCACTTCCTCCAGGACATATCTGTTAGTTCTTTTAGCAGTCCATGGTACTTTCAGCATTCTCCACCAGCACCACAACTCAAAAGCATCAACTCTTCTTTAGTCTTCCTTATTCATTGTCCAGCTCTCACATGCATACCAGGCGATTGGAAATATCATGGCTTGTGTCAGGCGCACCTTAGTCCTCAAGGAGATATCCTTGCTCCTCAGCACTTGAAACAGTTCTTTCGCAGTTGACTTTCCCAATGCTACATGTCATCTAATGTCCTGACTGCTGCTTCCGTTGGCATCGATTGTTGAACCAAGCAACGTGAATTCCTTGACAACCTCAATCTCCTCTCCATTGATTGTGATGCTGCTCATTGGTCCAGTTGTGAGGATTTTTGTTTTCTTTATGTTGAGATGTAATCCATACTGCAGACTGTATTCTTCAACCTTCATCAGTAGGTGCCTTAAGTCATCCTCACTTTCAGCAAGCAAAGTTGTATCATCTGCATATCTCAGGTTGTTAATGATTCTTCCTCCAATCCTGATACCACGTTTTTCTTCATATAGTCCAGCTTCTCGGATTATTTGCTCAGCATATGGATTGAAAAAGTGCGGAGAAAGAATACAACCCTGACACACTGCTCCAACAGTTCACAGAAAACCACTTGAGATGTTTCAAAAATAGATGCAACTCTAGAAGCCATCATAATCTATGCCAAGAAATTTAGGAGACAGTTCCCTCGCTAACTACTGATTGTAAGAAACTGTCTATTACAGTATTAGAACCTTTGCTATTGGCACAGATAAAGAACAATATAAAAAATAATGAAATCATTGTATTTTATAGCTGTCAGGGTAAATAAAATATAGAATATAAAATATATTTATATATTTCTTGACTGATGCTTCCGTGGACATTGATTGTGGATCGAAGTAAAATGAAATTCTTGACAACTTAAAAATTCTCTCCATTTATCATGATGTTGGTTATTGGGCCAGTTGTGTGGATTTTCATTTTTTATCTTTGTTGAAGTATAATCCATATTGCAGGGTGTAGTCTTTAATCTTCAACAGTAAATGATTCCACTCTTTACTTTCATCAATCAAGGTTGATAAAAATGCATAGAATTGATAATGAGTCTTCCTCCAACTCTGATGCCATGTTTTTCTTCATATAGTTCAGCTTCTTGGAATATTAGATTAACACATGGATTGAATAAGTATGATGAAAAAATACAACTCCGATACACGTGTTTCCTGATTTTAAACCACACATTATCCCCTTGTTCTGTTTTATTAACTGTCTCTTTGTCTATGTACTAATTCCAAATCAGCACCATTAAGTGTCCTGGAATTCTCATTCTTGGCAATGCTATCCATTATTTGTTATGATCCACATAGTTGAAGGCTGCTGTATATTTGATATAACACAGGTAATATAACACAGAACACCTGTTTCTGGTATTCTCTGCTTTCCTCAAGACCTACCTGACATTAGCAAAGATAATCCTCATTCAATGTCATTTTCTGAATCCACTTTGTATTTTTGGTCAATACTTGTTGATGTACTACTGCGACTGTTTATATCTGCAGCAAAATTTTACTTGTATGTGATATTATTAGTATTGTTCTATAATTTCCACATTCTATTGATCACCATTCCTTGGGACAGATGTGTGTTTCTTACTGTCTCAGCAACCCAAGGAGAAGTTGCTATGAGTTGGGCCCAACTTGATGGCACATAACAACAACAACAACAGCAACAACATATTCAAGGGTGTGCTTTCACTTATGTGGACTTTTTAAAAAAATTTCTGCAGCTTCAACTTGATCTTTCATATAAGCAATTGATAATAACATGGGAGGAGCAAATAATATTGTGCTAAACTATATTAGTAAATAGCCAAACTCTATTTTTTGCTACTTAAAAATGTAAGAATAGGCACTTTTTATTTATTTATTTTCCTTTGTGTTTTAATTTTTATTTAGAGAAGTTAAAACTTCTTAAATATTTCTAATTACATTCTTTTCCTACCTCCCTGTGCCTATGTTAATTCCATTTAATAGAATTTCATATATTTGGTACAAAATAACTGATGAATTTGACTGCCAACCAGAAGGCTGGTGGTTCAGCCACTCCTCGGAAGGAAGGTTGGGCAATCTACTTCTGTAGTGATACCACCTCAGAAACCCAAAGAGGGGTTGCTGTGAGTCAGATCTGACTTGATGGCAGTGTGTTTGGCTTTTGCTTTGGTATTATATCCTAATTTTGAAATGCTATCTTTGTTTTCAGAACAATAAATACAGGGAAAATAAATTAAATATAAATTTATCAAATGAACCTTGCTTATAAAAGCATTGATATATCTCAATTGTTGCTTCATAGATAGCTGTGGGAAGGACATTGAACTTGATATCAGACCTGGGTTTGAATCACTGTTCTTTGAGCTCCAAAGTTCCCACATGAGAAATAGGCAAAATATTATTTTCTCTTTTCATTGCATTGTTATGTTTCCTTTATTCATTATTGATGTCCAGGACATCTTATTATTTCCATTAGGGAATGAAATATCTAGAAATAATATAATACAGAAACATTCAGTAGTTAAAAAAAAAAAAAAAGGAAAAGTAGAAATATCAGAATCTAAGTTTCCTTGTACTCATCACTGCCATTGAGTTGACTTCTGGTACATAGCCAGCACATAGGGTAAAGCAGAACTGCCCACAGGGTTTCCATATCTGTCATCTTTATGTGAGCAGACTACCGATCTTTCTTCCATGGAGTAGCTGGCAAATTTAAACCCCTGATCTTTTAAATAGCAGCTAAGCACTTAACACTGTACCATCAAGGTTCCACAACACACTTCTAAAACATTAAAATCATATGATTACTTTATATTAAAGTTTAAGAATACATCTAAATATTAGGAATCTCAAAAGGTGTACCTAGATCTATAAAGACTTACATTTCCATTTTCCTGAGGATCCAGAGAATCTGCCCATGCCCTGGAAGAACTGGGTAGATAATGACCTGAATGCTTCAGAGCAGCATCTTTGATAGTGACAAGTAATATAGTAAGGAGAGAAAGCAATATGGAATGCCATGGTCAAGAAAACTATCCAGGTAATCTTACAGAACCTGAATATTTGTTAGAACTGATCAAATTGTCCTTTCCCAAGCCTAAATACCTCCCCATTGAGATATTGAATCTCAGTGAATTCTGTGGTGACTCTCCTCAGTTAGAGATACTCAGAGACTCAAGGAGTGGCTGCAGTTTCATCAGCTGTCCTTGAGAGTTCTTCCTTTCAGTGAGGTAGGAGTTCTTCTCTATAAGCAAGAAGTTTTGCAGCCATTAGGAACATGATGTTGAAGCTACTTGATTGGATTACATATTGAAAAATCCTTGGGAAATTTTGTAATTATGTATTGTTATTAAAAGGTTAAAAATTCACAAATTACACATTACTGCTTCTTTTGGTTATCTAGTGCTGCTCCAGCAGAAAATACCACAAGTAGATGGCTTTAATAAACAGAGATTCATTCTCTATAGTTTAGGAGGCTAGAAGTCTCAGTTCAAAGTTCTGGCTGTAGGGCCTGGGTAAAATCCCCTCGACCTTGAGCTTCAGCTCTGACTCTTGATCCTGCCCCACTGAAGCTGGAGACATCTCTTAACTCAGGTAGCTACTGGCTTCTGAGGCTGACAAACCCAAACTCAACAAGTAAAATGGCACAGTCCCAAAACTATCAAGCAAAATGGCAGGCCACTAGTTCAAGTCTAGAAACTCTCAAAATCAGCAGACAGTATGGCAGGCCACTGAAATGAAGACTGGGTGAAATATAGGATCCAGATGTGCTAAAAATCTCAAGATCTTTCTCAAAATGTCTTCTAATATACTGGAAGCAGACTGCCACATCCCTAAGGCAGCTACTCAGATGCTCACAGTAGCTTCCACCAGCTAGTTGATTACCCATCGTGGAAAATAACTACATCCAGCTGCCCAGTCACTCAAAACCAGGCCCAGCCAAGTTGACACATAAGCTTAATTACTACACTGCTATAATATTTTAAAATATTTTTTACTTCATAACATGTATTCTGAATATGGATGTATATGTATATAATGACATATACATATAATATACTCACTGAGTCTTGTTTTAATCCTACTTCAGTAGTATACACTCAGCATATACACTTCATAAAACGCCATTTTCTGTTTAATATTTTAGTGCTCTACTTAACATAACACTGCATAGATTTGAATAACTAAATCATTATTTGTTTTTAATAATACAAATATTCAGAAATTTAACCAATCAACTTGATTTATTATTATTTTATTTCCATTGTAATATTTTGCTAAGACCCAATTTATCTATACAAATATATACATATTTTATTTATAGAAATTCCATTTACTTTAATAAGTTAGAAGACAAAAATCATATATTGTAAAATTAAGAAGATTATGAATAAGAAATGAAACAGTGATTATTTTATTAGAAGAATTTTTATTATTCAATTACTCAGTTATGAATTAAAATGAAGACTCCTGAAGAAATGAGTTGATCCAGTTAAATCACGAACTCAAGTTACAAAATTCTTATTAATTTGCTTAGAAGGCAAAAGGAAATAAGAGAATCACTCTAATATTTACCAGACAATGGCCAAACTAAACTAGCATTAAATAATTGCTAATTCTAGAATTACAATATAGTTTTTGAACTTTGAGCTACTTAATGAAAGTCCTTCATGTGGTATACTTTAGATAATAAATATTACTTAAAAGCTCATCAAACAATCATTTATTATAAAGCCTTAAGAATATAATTTTCCCAACATTTGTGAAGTTTTAAGTAAAAAAAAAAAAAAAAAAGGTGGAAATGAATATCCTAGAATCTGGAAAGCATTGTCTAACTAACCATGAATTTCAAAAAGCAAAAACATGCTGGATTATTTTAGTAGAGGCAGCCTTTTGGGAAATGGAAGTTAATGATCATTAGGCTGCAGTTCTAGGGCAATGTAGATAATAAATATTGCAGTTTATACATAGACTTACCGCTCCAAGGCCGAGAAACTGAAGCATTTATTTTCTTATATTATACCTCAATGAATTCACACTCCCACACCAGTGCCAAAGAATGCTATTTGCAAACAAAGCTCGATTTCATTTTCCTACATAATGATAACTAGTAAGTTATAAAAAAAGAAACTTAGAGTACGAATCAACTCCACTGGCAATGGTTTTGATTTGTCCCAGAATTCTGTGCGCTTTAAAAATTTAACCAAAACCTACGATAGGTTGGTTTCAATAAATATAAATGTTTTTTTCCTTATGCTTCATATTGAAGATTGAATGTAAAATTTATTTCACATTACATATTACTGTATAAACTTTGATAACTAGTTTATTTGATTTTGTTGCTAAAACATTTTATATTTAATATTATGAAGGTACTGCCTCTTTACCTGGAAGTTTTTCAACATGACTCTTTACAATCAACACTAAGGTACAACATTATTAGAATTCTAAGATATAATTAATTACAAGGCATATAATTAGTACTGGCTCTTAAGGAGAAGTAGAAAAGAAACAGTAATTAAATATACAAATCAATTCCAAGATGCATTGCAATTATAAAATGTCAATTCTGCAAAAAGTGTGTATAGGAAGCTGCAATGCAATATGATAACCAATTTAACTATATAAGTTTATCATCTTCCTAAACTATTTGTGTACAATTAATATAAGATTTAATTGCAGGTATTCCCTGAATTTAATGTATTCAAGTTAGGACAAAATGCACTTAAAATCATTTGTTTTTTGCTTTGTCCATGTTATTGTTAATATTAAGGTTCTCTGGTAGCACACAGGAGCTCTGGTAGCATAGTGCCTAAGGCACTTGACTGCTCACCAGAAGGCTGGCGGTTCAAGCCCACCAGCCACTCCTCGGAAGGAAGGTTGGGCAATCCTACTTCCGTAGTGATACTGCCTCGGAAATCCAAGGAGGGGTCGCTATGAGTCGGGCCGACTCGACGGCATATAACAACAACAAAAAAAAACTGGTAGCACACTGTGTAAGGCACCTGACTGCTAACCCAAATGTTGATGTTTTAAATCCACCAGCTACTCCATGGAAGGAAGACTGAGCAATCTGCTTCCATAAAGATTTACTACCTTAGAAACCCAATGGGGGTGGCTATGAGTAGGAATCAACTCCACTGGCAATGGTTTTGATTTGTATATACTATGTTGCAGTGTATAATTAGTTGATGTTCTCTTTCTCAGATGTGTACTTCAGATGTTCAATTTTATGATTTACTTTTTAAAACACTGTCATATAGGAGACTATGAAAACTAAAAAAAAAAAAAAAAAGAAAAAGAAAAAGACTTATTAATTATGATAGGGTTGTCAGAACCCTGTTCAAAGTCAAGGACTACCTATACTTTCATTTGTCTTAGGTGAAAGGCTAAAGAAAATATAACACTTTTCCACAAAATTTTCTGCAGAAGTTATTTAGCATTATTTCTCTTAAATACGTTTTACATATGGTATTACTAATTTATTTTTTACAATACTTTATATTGATACTTACAGTGGCAGTAGGAGCTCTGATGGCATAGTGTCTAAGGCACTTGACTGCTAACCAGAAGGTTAGTGGTTCAAACCCTCCAGCCACTCCTTGGAAGGAAGACTGGGCAATCTACCTCTGTAGTGATACTGTCTCGGAAACCCAAGGAGGGGTCTCTATGAGTTGGATTGAACTCGATGGCAGTGAGTTACAGTGGCAGTTAAATAAACCACTGCCACCACAGACCGACAAATTGACAGTCCAGTGGTGCTACATTTTACCACCACTGGACTGTCAGTTTGTCAGTATGTGGCAGCTTGCACGTAGCTGTGAAGCTGGAAGCTGTGTCACTGTTATTTCAAGTACCAGCAGGGTCACCCATAGTGGACAGGTTTCAGTGACTCTTCCAGTCTAGAACAGACTGGGAAGAAAGACAGGGCCATTACCTCTGAAAAAAATTGGCCAGTGAAAACCTTATGAATAGCAGTGAAACATCGCCTGATATATTACTGGACAATTTTATGAATAGCAGTGAAACATTGTCTTATATAGTCCTGGAAGATGATCCTTTAATGTTGGAAGGCACTCAAAGTATGAATGGGAAAGAGCCGCCTCCTCAAAGTAGAGTCAACTTTAATGACATGGATGGAGTAATGCTTTTGAGCCTTCATTTGCTGATGGGACATAATTCAAAATGAGAAGAAACAGCTGAAAACATTCATTGAATCAGAAAATCATATGGTCTACTATACTGGCAGTGATAAATTGAGGAGGAATGGCATCACATTCATAATCAAAAAGAACAGTTCAAGATCCCATTCTGAAGTAAAATTCTGTCAGTTATAATATCCATATACCTACAAGGAAGAGCAGTTAATATTACTATTATTCAAATTTATGCACTAACCACTAAGATTAAAGATGAAGAAATTGAAGACTCTTACCAATGTCTGTAATCTGAAATTGACCAAACACAAAATTAAGATGCATTATCATTACTGGTGATTTGAATGTGAAAGTTTGAAACAAAGAAGATGTTTTAGTAGTTGGAAATATGGCCTTGGTGATAGAAATTATGCTGGAGATAGCATGATAGAATTTTGCAAGAGCAATGACTTATTCATTGCAAATATCTTTTTTCAACATAAATGGCAACTGTACACATATATATTATCAAATTAAATGCACAAGGATTGAATAGACTACATCTGTGAAAAGAGGTGATGGAGAAGTTCAATATCATCAGTCAAAAAAAGGACAGTAGCTGATTGTGGAATAGATCATCAGTTGCTCACATGCAAGTTCAATTGAAGCAGAAGAAAATGAAAACATGTTTACAAGAGCCAAAATATGACCTTGAATATATCCCACCTGAATTTGGTGACCATTTTCAGAACAGATTTGACACATTGAACACCAATGTTGCAAAACCAGAAAAGTTGTGGGATGACATTAAGAACATCATACAAAAAAAAAACAAAAGTTTCATAAAAAGCACAAGAAAGGAAGAAAAGACAAAAATGGATGTCAGAAGAGACTATGAAACTTTGTCTTGAAAGGTGAGTAGTTAAAAATGAATGGAAGAAATGATGAAATAAAAGAGCTGAATAGAAGATTTCAAAGAGCAGTTTGAGAAAACAGTATTATAAGGAAATGTGCAAAGACATGGAGTCTAAAAGGAAGAAAATGCTCAGCACTTCTCAAGTTGAAAGAAATGAAGGAAAATTTCAAGACTCAAATTGCAATATTGAAGGATCCTGTCAGCAAAATATTGAATGATGCCAGAAGTATCAAAGATGGAAGGAATATACACTGTACCAATAAATAAATAAATAAATACTAGGGTGGCATTCAGTCATTTCAGGAGGTATCATATGATCAATAACCAATGGTATTGAAGAAGAAAGTCCAAGCTGCACTGAAGGAATTAGCA
>NW_006921712.1:6129636-6130378 GCF_000298275.1 Orycteropus afer afer
TCCTTATATACAGGAAGCAGACCACATCCCAAAGGCAGCTACTCAGCTGTTTGTGGTAGATCCCACCATGGAGTTGATTGCCAGTCTCATCATGGTGAATAACTACCACCAGCCAACCAGCCACTCAACCAGGCCCAGCCAAGTTGACACACAAACATAACTATCACATTCAGTAAGTGACAGAACACCTTTTGAGATGTTTCAAAGAACAGATGCAGATCTGGAGGTATTTACTCATTTATGCCAAGAAATTTGGAAGAAAGCTACCTGTCCCACTCACTGGAAAAGACCAATATTTGTGCCTATTCTGAAAAAACAATGTGGACATTATCTAATAATATCAGTAATATCATGAGAGTGATAATTAACATCATTATAAATGGAGACAGAATTGAAGTTGTAAGGGATTTCATTTTACTTGGATCCAGTCAATACTAATGAAAGCAGCTGTCAGAAAATCAGACATCATATTTCTCTGGTCAAATCTGTTGCAAAAGACTTCTTTCTGTAAAGTGCTAAAAGGCAAAGATGTCACTTTGAAGACTAAGGTGCATCTTTTAGATTGAAAATACCTCATATGCATATAAAAGCTGAACAATGAATAAGGAAGACCAAGGATGTCTTTGAATTGTTATGCCAAGAGATTTGAGGACAGCTATCTGGCCAACTGACTGGAAGAGATCCATATTTGTGCCCATTCCAAAGAAAGGTGATCCCACAGAATGTAGAAATTATAGAACAA
>NW_006921712.1:6131278-6135957 GCF_000298275.1 Orycteropus afer afer
TCACCTATTTTGGTCATGTTGTAAGAAGGGACCATTCCCTGGAGAAGGATGTCATGCTTGGTAGGGTGGAGGGTCAATGAAAGAGGGGGAGGCCTTCAGGGAGACGGATTGATGTGGCTGCGATGATGGGCTCGAGTATAGCAGGGATTGTGGGGTTGGCGCAGGATTGGGCAGTGTTTCGTTCTGCTGTGCGTGGGGTCGCTATGAGTGGGAAACGACTCCACGGCACTTAACAACAATAAAAACAACATAAATGGAGACAGAATTGAAGTTGTAAGGGATTTCATTTTACTTGGATCCAGTCAATACTAATGAAAGTAGCAGTCAGAAAATCAGACATCATATTTCTCTGGTCAAATCTGTTGCAAAAGACTTCTTTCTGTAAAGTGCTAAGAGGCAAAGATGTCACTTTGAAGGCTAAGGTGCATCTTTTAGATTGAAAATACCTCATATGCATATAAAAGCTGAACAATGAATAAGGAAGACCAAGGATGTCTTTGAATTGTGGTATTGAGGAAGAATACCGAAAATACCATGGACTGCTAGAAGTTACAAATCAGCCCTGGAAGAAGTGCAGCAGTGAAGCAGCAATGTTGCTTAGAAGTGAGAATGGCCAGACTTTATCTCACTTTGGTCATGTTGTCAGAAGGGACCATTCCTTGGAGAAGGATATCATGCTTGGCAAATTAGAAGATCAGCAAAGAAGAGCAAGACCCTCAGTGAGATGGATTGATGCAGTGACCATCATGGTGAGCTCATGCATCTCAAGCACTGAGAGGATGGTGCAGGATCAGGGAGTGTTTCATTCAGTTATACATAGCGTCTCTGTGAGTAGGAGCTAACTCAATAGCATCTAACAACATCAACAATATAGTTGAATGTCTTTGCATAGTCAGTAAAACACAGGTAAACCTCTTTCTTTTATTCTATTCTTTGAGCCAAAATGCATCTTACATCGGCAATGATACCTCTCATTCCACATCATGTTCTGAATCTAGCTAAAAAAAAATTAGTGTCTTAAAAAATAACTATCGTATTTAATATTTTGGTAAGTCAGGAGTTTCAGCAGGGCCTGTATGGTTGCTTCTTCTGTTATATATGACATCATCAGTTGTAACTTGGCAATATTCAGCTTGCAGATTATCTCTTCTAGATTGTCCAAGACAGTTTCTCTCTAGCATATTGATGGAGAAGCCTGGAAGACTGAGTTCAATGGTGAATTCTGAACAGAGAGCTGGATGTGACCTTGTTTTGGTTACTTTGGCCATTCTGGCAGGAAGATACCACAAATGGAATGGCTTGAACAAACAGGGGTTTATTCTCTTATAGTTTTGGAGGCTAGAAGTGTGAGTTCAAAGTACCATGCTCTAGCCACTGGATGAGAGCCTCTCAACCTAGGGCTTCAGCTCTGCCTCTTGTTCCCAGACCACTGAAGTCAAAGGCTTTCTTCACTCAGGCAGCTACTGGCTGCTGAAGCTGATATAGTCAAGGTTGACAAGTACAAAGGAACAGTCCCTGTGTTACTAAACAATACCAAAGACCATTAATTCAAGTCCAGACAGAGTTCCAAGATTGGCAGGGCATAGCAGGCTGCTGAACAATGACGTGTCTATACACAGGGTTCAAGCATGCCATAACCTGGAGACCTTCCTCAAAGTGGCTTCTTATATACTGTAAGCAACCCACATCCCTAAGCAGCTACTCAGCTGCTCCAATATATTCCACTATGGAGTTAATTACCAGTTGCACCACAAGGATTAACTACATCCAGTTGCCCAACCACTCAACAAGGAGCAGCCTAGTTGACCCACAATCTTAACTACCACAGATCTCTTCATGTATCTTGGACTTTTCATAATATGATTCTTGTGTTCTCAGAGGGAATATTCCAAGAGCAAACATTCTAAGAGCTGTGAATTCTCTTATTACACTGCTTCAGAAATTCACGAATGCCAGTTCTATTACATTCTATTGTTCATGTAAGTTGCTAAGTATAGCCAGATTCATAGGGAAGGGAATTAGATCTACTCTAGATGGGAGAGTGGCCAAGTCACATTGCAGAAGTACAAGCTGGATGGGAGATACGGTCGCTAATGTTTTTTTCCATATCAGTTACGTCACAGACAATATATTCCACGACATAGTATATACTTAAATCAGTAGCCAGTAATATAGGATGCTGTTTTCCCATACTGAGGCTTCATGATTCTAAGAATCAAGAGATAGAAATGAGAGTGAATCCTTTTATTAATATTTCTTTGGCAAAATTGTGGCTTCCTCTCCTTAGAACTTCAGACTCTGCTTACTTTAGAAGTCTTAACTATCAAGGGAACAGTGCTTTCTGTCTATATTGGGATCCTCATGCCAGTTAACCAACAAGTGATACTCTCTCCAGTGATTGATACTAACTATCAAGGGGAAATTGGGTTGTTCTAATAAAATGAGGGCAAGGAGAAGCATTTCTGGAACACACAATATCCTCTAGGGTGCCTCTTAGTGTTCCCGTGTTCTGTGATAAAAGTTAATAGAAAACTCCAATAAGGACTACTACTGGCATAGAAACTCCAAGGATGAAGATTTAGGTCACTCTGCCGGGCAGTCAACCAGGAGCAGGTGAGCTGTTTTCTGAGGGCAAATGTTGGCTATTTACAGAAACTAGGCTGGTAGTAGAGTTAGTTTTTCTCCTGTTTTGAGTAAATATAGGTTACTATATATTACATGATTTTCTTTCTTCCTTTCTGCTTTCATTCCCCCACTATATATAACAAAAGATTTGTGAATAGCAGTTAACGTTGTTGTTGTTGCTGTTGTTATGTGCCGTCGAGTTGAACCTGACTCATCACACCCCTCCATGTGTTTCTGAGGCGATATCACTACGGAAATAGATTGCCCAACCTTCCTTCTGAGGAGTAGCTGGTGGGTTTGAACCTCTAGACTTCTGGTTAGCAATCAAGTGTCTTAGGCACTATGCTACCAGAGTTCCTAGTTAACATTGCATCTGTTAAATTATATAATATTCACATATTATATAATTATATAACATTAGTATGACTGAATTAGAAGAGAAATGAATATCACCTAAGAATAGTTAAAGTAAATTATGGAACATTGTGTATTTTCTTTTGAGGGGCATTTAGTACGTTTTGTTTGAGTGAGAGATAGTCGTGTCATTTTAGACATAAGCATACTTTCATTATTCTCTTTATTGAAAATATAAATATGGCTGAAAGAGGTATGCATTGATACCAGCTTGAGAAGTGGCCTGGGTTCTTCTATTGTCTTTCTGGTTAAGTAGGAACTGCATTTCTTAAAATTTCCTTTCCTGTGTGGTCCTTAATTAGGTTGACCAAAAGAGAAATTGCTTGAGATCTTGGAAATAAAATAAAAGACACTACTCTCTGAAGCTCATTAAGATCATATATGGTGAAAGACAGGGACAGAAATAGTTGACAGATTCCAGCTTATCCTCACAGTGTACAGCTCTGTCTTCAGAATTTTTTTTGTTTGTGTGTGACTGCCAACCTTACTGACTATTTCAGTAGGAGTAGATATTTTGAATTTCTTTAGTCTTTTGAAATTCTTTAATTTCTTTATGGCTCATCATATCACCAATTTCAAGAAATAGTCAAATAAATGTAAGAATTAATGTGAATTTTTCTGTTTATCAAAATCAAATTTATTTAATATGCTGTGTCAGATCTTCTATATGTTTGCAACTTTTAAAATGTATATTTTATCAGTTTTTGGGGGAAGTATGTCCAAATCTGCCACCATAATTGTCAAATTGACCTGTTCTTCTAATTCTGTCAAATTTTATTTCATATTCTGAAACTATTAAAAAAATTAGAATTATATTTGAATTACCCCCTTTTTACTATGAAATGTCTATATTTGTCTCTAATATTTCCAGTAATAATATCTATTCTGTCTAGTGTTGGGATAGCTAAATACATCATAGACAATATATTCCACAATGTAATATATACTTAAATCAGTGGCCAGTAATATAGGATGCTGTTTTCCCATACTTAGGCTTCAGGATTCTAAGAATCAAGAGTTACAAATGAGAGTGAGCTTTCTTTTGATTGGAGCATGCATATCTTTAGCCATTCTTTTGTCTTCAACCTTTCTTTGTCTTTATGCTTAATCAGTTTGTCTTATAAAAAACATACTGTGCTGATGTCCATTTTTATTTTTAAAATGAGTTTCACAATATTATTTTTTCACTTTCTTTATTTAATCCATTTGTAAAAATTACCAGTATAATTGGATTTGTATCTGTTCTTTTATTATTAGTTTTCAGTTTAACCCCTCTCTTTTACTTTCCTTTTCTCCTCTTTTCTTCCTTTTTTGGATTAATAGATCATTTCTTATTTCTTCACTTTCCTTCTTTTGCCTGTTTAGATATATATTCTTCTACTATATTTTTGAGATTATCAAAATTACAACATACATTCATAGAAATTACAACATACATTCTTGTATTATAATTGATATCAAAGTCTTAATTCTACATTCACTTTATACTTTTAAGTTTAGAATCTTTGTAATAAATTTATTCTTTTCTATCTTTTTAATATTTTATCAAACATTTTTATTCTAGGGGACTATATATATGGGAGCTCTGGTAGCATAGTGGCTAAAGCATTTGACTGCTAACCAGAAGGCTGGCGGTTCAA
>NW_006921712.1:6136602-6142066 GCF_000298275.1 Orycteropus afer afer
GTGTGTTACATATATATAGAGAGAGAGAGCTCTGGAAGCATAATGGATAAAGCATTTGTCAGCTAACCAGAAGGTTAGCAATTCAAACCCAGAAGCCTCTCCATGAAAGAAAAGTGAGCCAATCTACTTCTATACAGATTTTACAGACTCAGAAACCTAATGGAGGTCTCCATGAGTTGGGACTAACTCGATGGCAATGAGTTTTATACACACACACACACACACACACAAATCTATCAATACAATTTACTTAACTAAGTAAGTGTCCATGCTGGCATTTTTTACTTCTCATAATGTTCATTTATATTCTCATTTATTATTATATAATATATGGTAGCTGTATTTACCTATATATATATCTATCTTCAGGTTTCTGCTTTTAGGAATTTTATGTATTGTTAAAACTTTATTTCTTATAAAGAGTGTTGTAATGTATATCTTCATACAAACTTCTATCTTCTCTTCTGATTGAGTCTTTATATTGTTTTCTATAAAATAACATGTCAAAATTTTTTTCATATTTTCATTATGCCTTTATGATTTATCAGATATCTCTTTTGTAATATTTTTGTACTGATTAATTCTTTACTAAAAATAATTCTATATCTCAAATTCTAAAAAAATAAGAATTTGTGTTATGATATTTTTAAAAGATATTTTTAAAAGATATTTTACGTTTAGTACTATTAGAGTATATTCAACATGAACACAATTAATGTCACTTAACAGTACATGTGTAGATTGTTGAAATGGCGAATGGTTTGATATTTACACATTTACCATAATTAAAAAAAAAAAAAAAAAGAAGAAGAAGTGAGGGAAAAACTCTAAGGCAAAACAAAACAAAGATACTACCCTACTTTTATCAATTTGAATAGCAGAAAAGCATGACAAAAAAGAAAAACCCAGAAATCTCTTATATCACGCTACACATATGTTCATTTCAGACACTGGCGTTGCTTTAATTTTATGTAATTATATCTTCTTTTTCATTAAAAAGAGTTTATTATCACTTAAAATAGTTCTCTGTTCATCACAAAACCTCACTTACTGAGAAAACATTCATTAACACATCTTTGTAACTACAATTATTTCATTCTCAATGATTCTCAGTTTGTACAGCTAAGAGTAGAGATTTTTTTGTTGTTTATTTTAAACAACATACTATATCCTATTATCTACTGATTCTCTTGTTATACAAAATAGTTTATATTCAGAAAAATGAATCTTGCCATCTGACGTAGAGCAGTCACTAAACAGCTGATATGCTGAGCAATCTTACCTTAGAGGTCCTTACTCAGTAATGAAGGAGAAAAACAAGCACACAAACAAACAAAACCTCTTTCCTCAATTAATAATCTCACAAGATACATACACACCCTTCATGTGTCCTTTGAGTATCACTGTGATATAGAAGACCTATAGAAAATGGGAGCAGTAAAACAGTCTGATCTTTTTTGGAGAAGGAAGAGAATTACAAAGAGGCAGCTAGAAGACATGTTTGTCTTGTGTTGAGGGAGAGGTGCTTAGCTTGGAGGTGAAGAGAGAGTCATGGATATTTTTAGTTTGAAGACATACTGCTCAATTAAATTACTACCATTTTAACTAGTTAAGAAGTAATGTTTTGTTGGAGATAAATAAAAAAATAATAAACCCACTGCCATCAAGTCAATTCCTACTCATGGTGACCCCCATTGAGTTTCTAGGGAGGTAAATCCTTACGGATGTAGATTGTTCTAGTCTTGCTTCCACAGATGGCTAGGCATAACATATAGGAAATGGAAAATGTATGCCCTGGCCTTTTATCAGAGAGGAAAAAAAAAATCTAAATAACCTAAATTTACTTTTGTTTGGAATATACAGTTAAAAAAGACTAAAGAGACATATGTTAAATTTTCATTGACTTATTAAACTATAAAGAGAAATTCAGAAACCCTTTGTGACTAAAATTGAATCATTGAATTAAACTCATTTCTTGCTGAATTAAATTGTTCTTTTACTTGTCTGCCTGCCTGGGAATCCTTATTTACTTAGTTGAAATCAACATAAACCCCTCATAAGCTCCTATTATCTTAGAATACTAATAGCTGTTATTGTTGTTTTAAGGTACTGTAAAGTCTTTTTCGACTCATAGTGACCCAAGTACAACAGAACAAAACATGTCCCAGTTATTAACTGTTAGAAGGCATGAAAACTACGAAGTAATTTCTCTTTATAGTTAAGTCAGAATGTGAAATAAATATACTCCAAGGAAGAGAATCTTGACACAGCTATCTTTCATATGAAGTGAGCCTAAGAAATATTTTTTCATTACAAGGATATAATAAAGAAATTTACCTGAAAAAGTCTTGAAGCTGGCCTTATCTAAAATTTACTAAATCACTTCAAGATTTTTATTTAACAAGCTGTTTTGTGGAGATGAAGTCCTAGTACCAAGGTAAGATTTTAAAAATTCCTGAGAAGTCTGGTTAAAGCTGTTTAAGCATCCACTGGTGATGTTTCATGATCACATCAGAAAGCTATATGACTATAATTTAAAACCTCTGTAATTAGTTCCTGAAATCTATCACTGTAATCCTCTATGTTCAATTATCCAAGCTCATTCCCCATTCTTAATCACCCTCTTTGTGATTCAACCAGAGACTAACCAATCTAATGACACTTGTCTTAGGCTGTGTTCCCTAAAGAGTCAAAACAAGTGGAGCTTGATAGTGTAGAGGTTAAGGAATTTAGCTGCTAAACAAAAGGTCAGTGGTTTGAACCCATCAACCACTCCATGGAAGAAAGATGAGGCAGTGAGGCAAACTGCTGCCATAGAGATTTATACCATTGGGAACCTAATGGGGTTGCTGTGAATCAGAATCAACTTGATGGCAGGGAGTTTTGAGATGTAAATATATATGTAAATATGTGCATCTATATCTATATCTATACACACACACACACACACACACACACACATATATATATATATAAAGAGAGAAAGAGGGAAAATTTATCTCAGAGAAATGGCTCACACAGTTGTAGAGCCTAAAAGTTTCAAGTTTATGGGTCAAATGTCAAGCTGAAGGATTCTCCTGACTTGTGGCACTGCAGGGGCTGATGAACCCAAGATCATTAGGCAGTATAGAAGGTTACTGGCTTTGGTGGATGGCTAGTGCAAGATAGGCAGGTAAAATGGAAGAGTGTTAGCTCATAGGCTACAAAGGCAACAGTTCCAAGATCATCAGGCAATATGGCAGGCCTCAGGTTCAGCTTCAAGATCTAGATGATAATGAGCTAGATGCAGGATCCAGATCCAGCAGAAAGCTAGAGAATTTCCCCAGGACATTCATATATGTTGGAAGCAGGCTTTGAACCTGAGGAAACTCTCTTTCAGCTGATTGGTTGCTCATAGCATATGTCATCATGGATGTGATTAGATTACATCAGATCTCTTCATGGGGGATGACTGCATCACAACTGCTTAAACCACTTAAAATCATGGTCCAGACAAGTTGACACACAACCTTAACTATCACAACTGTATTTTTTTTTTTTTTTTTTTCCCATGGAATATATCTGTCTTTTTTTTAGGAGATTTATTATTATTATTATTTATTTATTTATTTTTTTTTTTTGTGATTTGGGTAAAGATTTACACAGCAAATTCACTTTCCATACAGCAGTTCACATACACTTTGTCTCATGACATCGACCATAGTTTACCACAACACAACAGCTCCCCTCCCACTTCCTCCCCATAGTTACCTCTTCCTGGTGTCCATCCCTCCATACACTCCTGCCTCCTGAGCTGTCTTCCTGTGCATAAGAAGCCCTTCTTTTTCCCATGATTGTTCTCCGCAAGGAGTGTATCTACCTGAAGTAAATGTTCAACTCATATGCTTGTCTTTTGTTTGGCTGGAAACCACAGGTGTGGGTTTAATTCCAGACCTGAAGGGCAGCTAGGGGTCATAGTCTCAGTGGTTTCACCAGGCTCTATTGGGCCAACAAACATGTCCCCCCCTTTTTTTTTTCTCCAAGTGATTTTGAGTTTTGTTCCACATTTTTCTCCCTCTCTATCAAGGATCTCCTACATAGATCGCCTTGCTTGTGGATGATAGTGGTAGCCGGGCACCATCTAGTTCTTCTGGTCACATAGTCATATAGGCTGCAGATAGGATGGTGTACCAGTTGCTAGAACTAATTGTTTCCATGAGTTTTGGTTTTCTTCATTCTTCTTTCCTCTGGATGAGGAGAGACCCATCGTTGCATCTAGATGGCAGCTTGAGCTTTTTTTTTTTTTTTTTTTTGGTATTGTGTTTTTTTTGTAGATTAATAAAAGGTTGGGGCTTCTAAGCCCCTCCCCTTCTTTAGGGGGTCTGGATGGAAACTATAGAGGATGGGAGATTCTCAGTGTATTGGGGATGGAGTTGGGGCAAGGACTCCCCAGCAGCCAAGGGTTTCTCTCTTCCTCTAGTGCTAGTGCTGGGCCTGGTGGTCCAGGAGGCTCTTATTCCTTGGAGGCCATGTGGACCACCACCCTGTTGCTGTAGCCAAATTCATTATCATACCAGGAAATGAGTTTAACAAAGTGGTTGTTCAGGGCAATACCAGACCCAGTATCAAAGGTGAAAGATTGGGTGTCACTGTTAAAGTCACAGGAGACAACCTGGTCTTCAGTGTAGGCCATAATGCCCTTTAGGGGACCTTCTGGTGTCTGTTTCACCACCTTCTTGATGTCATCATATTTGGCGGCTTTCTCCAAATGGCAGGTCAGGTCCACAATGGACACATTGGGCATGGGGACATGGAAGGCCATGCCAGTGAGCTTCCCATTCAGCTCAGGTATGACCTTTCCCACAGCCTTGGCAGTGCCAGTAGATGCAGGGATGATGTTCTGGGCAGCCCCATGGCCATGATGCCACAGTTTCCCAGAGGGGCCATCCACACTGTTCTGGGTGGCAGTGATGGCATGGACCATGGTCATAAGTCCTTTCACAATGCCAAAGTTGTCATGGATGACCTTGGCCAAGGGGTCCAAGCAGGTGGTGGGGCAGGAGGCATTGCTGACAATCTTGAGGGAGTTGTCATACTTCTCGTGGTTCACACCCATCACAAACATGGGGGCATCGGCAGAAGGGGCAGAGATGATTATCCTTTTGGCACCAACCTTCAAGTAAGACACAGCCTTCCCCATGGTTGTGAAAATGCCAGTAGACACTACAACATATGCAGCACCAGCATCACCCCCCTTGATGTTTGTGGGATCTCGCTCTTGGAAGAAGATAATGTGCTTCCCATTGATGACAATCTTCCCATTCTCAGCCTTGATGGTACCATGGAACTTGCCATGGGTAGAATCATACTGGAACATGTAGACCATGTAGTTGAGGTCAATGAAGGGGTCATTGATGGCAACAACATCTACTTAGCCAGAGTTAAAAGCAGCCCTGGTGACCAGGCGCCCAATACGGCCAAATCC
>NW_006921712.1:6145170-6169497 GCF_000298275.1 Orycteropus afer afer
TCTCTTGGGTTTTCTAGGTATAGGATCATATCATCAGCAAATAGGGATAGTATGACTTCTTCCTTACCAATATGGATGCCTTTGATTTCCCTTTCTTGCCTTATGGCCCTGGCTAGGACTTCCAGTACAATGTTGAATAGAGGTAGTGATAGCGGGCATCCTTGTCTGGTTCCTGTTCTCAAGAGGAATGGTTTCAGTCTCTTTCCATTGAGAATAATGTTGGCTGTTTGTTTTGCATAAATACTCTTTATTATGTTGAGGAATGTCCCTTCTGTTCCTATTTTGCTGAGAGTTTTGATCATGAATGGGTGTTGTATTTTATCAAATGCTTTTTCTGCATCAATTGATATGATCATGTGGTTCTCCTTTGTTTTATTTATGTGGTAGATGATGTTGATTGTTTTTCAAATGTTGAACCATCCCTGAATACCTGTATGAACCCCACTTGGTCATGACGAATGATTTTCCTGACATGTTGTTGCAGTCTATTGGCTAGCATTTAGTTGAAGATTTTTGTATCTATATTCATGAGGGATATTTGTCTGTAGTTTTCCTTTACAGTGATGTCTTTGCCTGGTTTTGGTATCAAGTTTATGACTGCTTCATAAAATGAGTTAGGGAGGAGGATTCCATCCTTTTCTATGTTTTGAAATAGTTTGAGTAGGACTGGTATCAGTTCTTCTCTGAATGTTTGGTAGCATTCTCCAGTGAAACCATCTGAGACAGGACTTTCTTTAGTTGGTAATTTTTTGATAAGCTGTACAATTTCTTCTTTAGTGATGAGCCTGTTCACTTTTCCACATCAATCTGTGTTAGTTTTGGTAAGTGGTGTGTTTCTAGAAATATGTCCATTTCTTCCTGATTTTCAAATTTGTTGGAGTACACATCTTTGTAGTATCCTGATATTATCCTTTTAATTTCAGTTGGTTCTGTTGTGATGTCACCCATTTCGTTTCTTATTTGTGTTATTTGTATTCTCTCCCTCTTTTCCATTGTTAAATTTGCCAGTGGTTTGTCAATTTTATTGATCTTTTCAAAAAACCAGCTTCTGGTCTTGTTGATTTTTTCCATGCTGTTGTTGTTATTGTGTGCCATCTAGTTGGACCAGACTCATAGCGACCCCTCCTTGGGTTTCCGAGGCAGTATCACTATGAAAGTAGATTGCCCCATCTTCCTTCTGAGGAGTGGCTGGTGGGTTTGAACCTCCAGCCTTCTGGTTAGCAGTCAAGTGCCTTAGCCACTATGCTACCAGAGTTTCATTGATTTCTGCTCGAATCTTGATTACTTCCTTCTTCTGGTGATTGTAGGCTTTTCTTGTTGTTCTTTTTCTAATTATTGGAGTTGTTGAAGTGTTGATTTTTTCTCTTCTTTTTTGATGTGTGCATTTATTCCTATAAATTGGCCTCTGATCACTGCTTTTCCTGTGTCCCAAAGATTTTGGTACGTTGTGTTTTCATTCTAGTTTAATTCAAGGAATTTTTGAATTTCAATTTTGATTTCTTCTCTTACCCAGTCTTTCTCAAGGAAGTTGTCATTCAGTTTCCATGTGTTTAACCTTTTCCTATTGGTCTTCCTAGTGTTGATTTCTAATTTGATAGCATTATGATCTGAGAAGATATTTTGCAGTATTTCAATGTTTTAAAATGTATTAAGGCTTGTTTTATGGCCTAACATATGGTCTATCATGGAAAGTGTTCCATGTGCACTGGAGAAGAATGTATATTGTGCTGCTGTTGGTTGATGTGCTCTGTAGATGTCTATAAGGCCAAATTGGTGGATTGTATTGGTTATTTCTTCTACATCTTTGTTGAGTTTCTTTCCAGTTGTTCTATCTTTCAAAGAAAGCAGTGTATTAAAGTCTTCCACTATGACTGTGGAGTCATCTATTTGGCTTTTCAACTCTTTTAAAGTCTGATTTATGTATTTTGGGGCCCTTTCATTGGGTCCATAGATATTTATTATGGTTATATTTCCATGTTCAATTGATCCTTTAATCATTATATAATGTCCTTCCTTGTCTCCTATGGTGGTTTTTGTTTTACAGCCAATTTGATCATAAGAGATTTATTTTGTTTATTTATTTATTTTTCTTTTTTATGAACAAATCCTCTTAATCCCATTTTTAGGACTTCTTTTTCGCTAAAACAATTTGGAATCCCATCTGGGCTTCCAAAAACAGTCTTTCCACAGAGGACCTTAAGATTGTGGACAGGAAATTTTGGTGTCAAATTAAAAGCCTTTTCTGCATTCCTTCATTTCACTGAGGCCTCAGTCTGCCATTTAGAGGTAAGACCTTCTTACTCCACCATTTGTGTAGAGAATTTTCTGAGAAATTGTGCAGTCTCTGCTTTCTGTTTTTTTCCTGTTCATTTTTCAAACATCATGTTACTGTCTTGGTTGTGGAAACAGCAGGGCTGTTTTGTTTAACGTAGTGCCTAAGGCATTTGACGGCTAACCAGAAGGCTGGCAATTCAAATCCACCAGCCACTCCTTGGAAGGAAGATTGGGAGATCTACTTCTGTAGTGATACTGCTTTGGGAACCCAAGGAGGGTTAGTTATGACTCAGATCTGACTCAACAGCAGTTGAGTTTTTTTCCCCTTTCCTTTGGAGGTGCACTAAGTTTCTGAATCTCTGTTTTATGTGTACATGCATGGATCTTGTTATGACCCTTACTACTTTCATGATAGAATATTATGACACCGATAGTTTGTTTTATCTGATGCACTGGAATCATCTTATTTAAGGAAGTCTTAAGAATCAATGACTTAGAAAAATTATTATGATTTAGGTAAAATTTTTCAAAGCAGATTCACTTTACATTCAAAAGGTCATACATATTTTGTTTCATGACACTGAGTACAATCTCCACATTGTAACAGTTCTTTTCCCACTTCTTCCCTGTGGTTACCCTTTCCCTGCATCCTTCTTGCACAAATATTCTTGCCTTCCTAACTTTCTCCCTGCTCAAATGTTGCCCTTCTGATGCCCCATGGTTGATTGTTCTAAAGAGTACAACTCCTTTGTTTAGTTGTTCTGCTCATAGGCCTGTCTCTTGTTTGAGACAAGATTTAAGTCACAGAAGTGAGTCCAATTCCAGGTCTGAAGATGACTAGGGAAGAACCAATAGCTTTTATGGAGTATTTTTGAAATGGAAAAAGTAGGTTTTTTTTTTTTTTTTTTTTCCTGCAAGCCATTTGGAAGCTATGATTTTAAAATAGGGAAGTAGAAATGACAAATATTTCTTGATTGGCACCAGAAAGGCTCTAAAGATACAGACAATAACTTTACTTCTCTGTGAGGTACAGTGGCTGGACAAGGTGAACTAATACAAAAATTGCATTATTTGTCTAAACCTACAGATGACCTTCCTGTTTCTTTTGTTCCTGTTAATCCTACTCCCATTGTCAGACGCCCTGCCTCTGTTCCTTCTCCCATTGTAGCTCCCTTACTTTATTTCCCTCTACCCCTTCCACCACCACTTCTTCCTTCCTAACCTAGAAACACCCCAATTGAATTTTCCTACTGTGCTTGTTGTTGTTGTTATGTGCCATCGAGTCAGACCCGACTCATAGTGACCCCTCCTTGGGTTTCTGAGGCGGTATCACTACAGAAGTAGATTGCCCCATCTTCCTTCCGAGGAGTGGCTGGTGGATTTGAACTGCCAGCCTTCTGGTTAGCAGTCAGGTGCCTTAGCCACTATGCTACCAGAGCTCCCCAATAACAACAAAATTAACACTGTGCTGATGACTTTGGACTTAACAGAACTGCAAACAAGCCTCATATTGAGAAGGCCTTTAAAATCAAACAATCTGACCAAAATGAACAACTTCTACAAGTAATTTTTATACTGTGGAGAAAGGCAGAGCAAATAGCCCTATTTAAAGATGTTCTCAAGGCCAGGGAATATCCAATAAATATTCTGAGGACTTTAGGATCCTCACCTCCACCTACCAGTCAGGAATTCCTGATCTTTAACCATTTATCTATCTGTTATTGAGGCCCAGGGAGGCCCAACTATGGATAATATGAAGATGAGAATTCACTGATTCCTCCCTCATTAAGTACTGCTAGAACTCTGTTGTTGGAAGCTAGACAAATTTATGATCTGCTTATTAGAACAATTCCAAGAATATTTCCAAGAAAATAGATTAGATCAAATTCAAGCTTGTAAACAACTGACATATGAATGTGTATATAATTTCCAAGATAGATTAGAATGATTGTTCATTGAACATTGAGTGTTCCTTGAACACTCATTGAAACACCATTAAATAATAATGAGTCTGAAATTGCCTTCAATTATATTTTTGACAGTAGTTTGATCCTGAGCTTTCACAATTCGTCAAATGTCATTGCTTAGATTGGAAAACATGTCCTTTTAGAAACCTTTTGGACATTGTTTATAAACTGGCTCAAATCACTGAACAGTGAAATCATTCCTGTGAACAAAGAACTAAAGCCAAGAAAGATAAAGAGACAGCTTCAGCAGTTACAAACTCCCTGAGTGCAAGTATCCAATACTGAATTCCAAAAGAGAGTAGACCAATCAAGAACCCCATTGTATTTTTATGGAAAGAAACTAGGACATTTTAAATGGGAGTGTACTGAATTAAAAGTTAGATTGGATATTCTGCCTCCCACTTCCTCTCCAGTAGGATGAGATTAATGGGGCTCCAGGCATCAAATGTGGACTTTTCCAGTGGTGTCTTTAAATAATCAGGAAACAACTATTTTATGAGTAAATGGAGAAAATTGCAAGCTTTTAATTGCTACAGAAGCCACTTTGTCAGCTTTGAATCACACGTTTGAAAAACCCCTTAGCCCTGAGCAATAAAACTAAAATCATGGGAATTATGTATCAGGAGCAAATTCTAACTCATTCTTAGCCAGTTAGTATTTCTTTAAATCCTGTAGAAGACATGCAACCATTTTTTGTCAGATAAAATACTTCTGTTTATTTACTAGTAGGCATGTTTCATCTAAATGGAATTATCATTAATAATTTGCTGAACAAGGAGGAATACTCTAGATATACCTGATACCTCTCATCCTAAAATGAAAGAAGCTAAAGAAAGTTAAGGAAATCTTTGTTATTGCTAGGGAGTTACTATGCTTTACATGAAGACAATCCTCATCCAAGCACTAACTCCATTTTCAGTATTGAACAGGCAGGAATGCTGCCATCCTGTCTAGGATTTTTGGACTATCATCACTGGGACACTGAATTCCATGCCCCTTGTTCCAGATTGCTTTCTAGCAGTTGCACAATCCTGGGTCACGTTTTGTCAGCTGAACCCATCAAAATTCAAATAGATCACTTTGACCCTTTGTCTAGTGTCTCGTAATAACCTATTTAAGAAGGAAGCAAGGGTAGCCTCAATAATTCAAGATTTTTCTAAAGAAAAGATATATTATCCCTTGCACTAACCTATATAGTACCCCTGCATTTCCCTATAAAGAAATCAAGGAATTTAGGAAGGCGTTTGTGAAAGATTTACAAGTCATTAATTGCACAGTTACCTGATTAGCTGAAAACTAAAGTTTCCAATATATATAGAAATATGGGAGCTCTGGTGGCATAGTGCCTAAGGCATTTGACTGCTGACCAGAAGGCTAGTGGTTCAAATCCACCAGGCACTCTTTGGAAGGAAGCTCGAGCAAGCCTACCTCCATAATGATATTGCTTTCAAAACCCAAGGAGGGGTCGCTATGAACTGGATCCAACATGATGACAGTAAGTTTGGTTTTTTGGTTTATTTAGAAATATATATTAACAGTCTCTTTCTAAATTAGAGTATTTGTCAAATAAAGGACAAATGACTTTCTCCAGGTGACTTGACTGGTTTGTGGAAAAAAATCAAATCACTTCCATCTAATCAAGTGCTCGCAGTGCATTCGTTATATAAACACAGATCATCTCTTTAATCTATTGGCTCTATTTATGATGTAGCTATGACAATATGAGTGGTACTTTGTGCATGGGAAGGGTATTAAAACCAAATGCCATATAGTCAAGTTAGTTCTGACCCATGAGAATCCCATATGTTACAGAGTCAAACTGCTTCATAGCATTTTCTTGGATGTAATCTTAACAGAAACGGATTGTCAGGCCATTCTTTTGTAGTACTGGGTGGGTTTGAATTCAACAACCTTTAGGTTAGCAGTCAAGCACAAGCTATTTACACTACCTAGTAACCTGAAAGAATGTTATTGGCCATTATATATTGAAATATACTGCCTGAGTCAACTGGTGAGACTAACCACATGTTATAAAAAATGATTAACTTTTCCAACAACAGCTCCTGCACATCTATGGAACAGTGACTCTTATCATGTTTATTTTCCTCTCTTGCAAGGTAGACTCAACATTAGAAGATGTTTCATCCTAATATAAATATAATATCCAGGGAGAGTACCTTTGTTGCCTTCATCATTCCTATGATCTACTTAACAGAGTTCTCAAAGAGCTCTAATAGCATAATGGTTCTAACTCACCACCTGCTCCATGAAAGGAAGATGGGGCTGTCTACTTCTGTAAAGATTTACAGCCTCAAAAGTCAATGGGAATTGCTATGAGTCAAATTAGAATTGACTCAATGACAGTGAGTTTGGTTTGGTTTTGAATAGAGTTCCTAGAACTATCGTTGCTGTGTTTTGGCAAATTTATTGTGACACATAGTGACCCTATATGACCTATATGACAGAGGAGAATTGTCTCATATGGTTTCCATGGCTTTATTCTTCACAGATGCAGTTGGTCTGTTTTTTTTTTTTTTTTGCACAGAGTGTCTGGTAGATTTCAACTGTAAACCTTTCTGTTAAGAGCTGAGTTCTTAACCATTGTGCCACCAGGTCTTCTTCCCATAAAATTTATCTACTTCAAATACTTATAAAATGAATAAATGAAATAATAGTTCTATAAAAGTTATGAAGTATTGTGATCAAATGTGAATGGTTTGGACTATCATCCTTTAAGAAGAAAATGCTTTAACAACCCCTGATAATTGAATGAATATTTTCACATGCATGTCTCATAATTATCTATTTTATAATAGCAATGTATTGGCCAATTGAATGAAAAAGATCCATATTTGTACTCATTCCAAAGAATGGTGATCCCACAGAATGTGGAAATTTAAAACAATATCATGAATATCGTATGCAAGTAAAATCTTACTGAAGATAATTCAAAAGCAGTTGAAGCAGTATTTTGACAGAGAACTTTCAGAAATGTAACTTGGTTTCAGAAGAGGACATGGAATGAGGGATATCACTGCATATGTCAGATGGATTTTGGCTCAAAGCAAAGAATATCAGAAAGATGGTTAGTTGTGTTTTATTGACTATGCAAAAGCATTTGATTGTATGCATTATAACAAAGTATGGATGACGTTGACAAGAATGGGAATTTCAGAACACTTCATTGTACTGACGAGGAACCTGTCCATAGACCAGGAGGCTGTTGTTAAAACAGATCAAGGGGACACTGCATCGTTCAAAATCAAGAAGGGAGTGTGTCAGGATTGTATCTTTTCATCATACTTACTTAATCTGTATGCTGAGCAAATAATCTGAGAAACTGGACTATATGAAGAAGAAAGTGGTATCAGGATTGGAGGAAGATTCATTGATAACCTACTATATGCTAATGACACAAATTTTCTTCCTGAAAGTGAGGATGACTTAAAGGACTTACTGATGAAGATTGAAGACTACAGTCTGCAGTGTGGATTACACCTCAATATAAAGAAAACAAAAATCCTCACAACTGGATCTGTAAGCCACATCATGATAAGTGGAGAAAAGATTGAAGTCATCAAAGGCTTCATATTACTTGTTTTTACAATCAACACCAATGGAAGCAGCAGTCAAGATATCAGATAATGAATAGCACTAGGCAAATTGGCTGCAAAGGACCTCTTACAAGTTGTGAAGAGAAAAGATGGCTCCTTGAAGACTACGGTATGCCTGACACTAGCCATGACATTTTCAATCACCTCATGTTCATGTGAGAGCTAGACAATGAACAAGGAAGACTGAAGAAGAGTTGATGCTTTTGACTTTTGGTGTTGGGAAAGAATGCTGAAAGTACTATGGATTGCTAAAAGAACTAATAAATCTGTCCTGGAGGAAGTGCAGTAGGAATGCTCCTTGGTAGTGAGAATAGCCAGACTTCGACTCACCTACTTTAGTCATGTTGTCAGAAGGGACCATTCTCTGGAGAAGGATGCTGTGCTTCATAAGGTGGAGATTCAACAAAGGAGGGGAAGGTCCTCAACAGGATGGGTTGACACAATGGCTGCAACGTTGGGCTAAAGGTATAGCAGGGATAGTGAAACTGGAATAGGACTAGGCAGTGTTTTGTTGAGCTACACATAGTGTTGCTATGAATCAGAGACTCAATGGCACCTAACAACAACAACAACAATAGCAATGCAATAGTGATGCAAACATTATAATCAAAGTTTAGGTTTATATTTGTAATGCCAGATATGGTTTATTATTTTTTTGAAGGAAACCATATGTTCATAACATATGGTGATGGAAGTAATGGCTAAGAAAATGTTTGATAAGATTATATGGCACACATGTATTTCTGATGAATATTGGGTAAAGAGAAGAAAGAATATATATATTTTTCAGTATTGATACAAATTTGGAAAAGATTAGATATGTCAAAACAGAATGTATAGATTTTTCTATTTTTGGTTCAGACATGTTTGTGTTGTTATCTAGCGTAACTATATCTCCAATAGGAAATACCATCAGGATACTTTTACTGAAGGAGAAGAGATCAGATTCTCAATCCAGTATGCATATTTACATTCACTTGTGCTTTTTTATCTGACAGAAATGCAAATATACTGGATATTTGTTGTATTTTTTTCTCTAGAAAAATTAAGTGAATAGTTGTTGCACTGTTGAAATTCTTCATTCTATAGTCTTATAATGTTAGGGCATTTTGTTTCAATATGGGACTGAATTTAGAAATATTATACATTTTATGCAGTGTAAAGAGCAGGGAATAAGAATGTGCCATCTGATCTATTCTGGTTCATGTCCTTAATTTCAAGTAGAGAGATATGTTGAAGAAAAAAATGTGTTTTAATTCTGCTGAAGGTAGATGTGAATAGACTCTCCAGAAATATGAGAATATTTACCCATGTCTTTGATGTAAAAACCTCAAGTTTAAGTCAAATGATTTCACAATATGGAAATAAAAGAAAAAAAATGGGTCAAATGAATGGCTAATGAATAAGACTTTTTGTGAATAAAGTATAATATACTTGGACAAGAGTAAAATAGGAAATTTTTACTTGCAAATCATTTTATGTACATATTTCATTTTCTTTTCTTTCAAAATTTCTGTCAGATTACCTTTCATCATTAATGAATTCATCCAAAATTTATCTCTTTTCCTTGTCAGAAAAAGAAATGGAAATATGTGAAGTAAAACACTATAAAACACTATAAAATGCCTAATTAAAATAAATGATGTTATTAAATTTTATCATTATTCTAGTTAATGAAAGTCTAGGATAATTTCATCATAACAAATAGAATAAAGTGTTATGAAGTGGTTCATTAAGTAGATTCATCAATTTCTAGGTGGTTTTTGTGCTTTACAACTATTTTTCTATTTTAAAAAATGCCAAAAAAAAAATCTCTACACACACATCATGATGATAATAATTGATAAATAATTTTCTTAACATCACTTACTACTTGATGATCTTTGGCAAAGTACTTTATGTAGCTAATTAATATATAAACAGGGAAAAATAGTATCTACCCCATAGATTTGTTTAATTGATTAAAATTATATAAAATCTTTAGCCTATTGGAGGCATATAATAAATGCTCAAAAAATAATACATATTTATCAATGAAGTAATTAAATATATGTATAATATATTTGGGAGTTCTGGTGGCATAGTGACCAAGGCATTTGACTGCTAACCAGGGAACTGGTGGTTCAAACCCACCAGCCACTCCTTGAAAGGAAGACTAGGAAATCTAATTCTGTAAAGATACTGTCTCAGAAACCAAGGAGGGGTTGTTAAGAGTATAATATATATGCCACATAGTAGAAAAATGTATATTACTTCTAAGATAATATGATGTATAAACAATTAGTAAATAACATATTACTTTAGTTAATTCAAGTTTTTAGCAGCTGAATTATTCACTTAGATTATTAAGGATTTCCATAATTCCATGCAATGCAATATACCTTTTAGATAGTCTCTATGATCTGAAATCTTAAGATGGATTTCTGACAAACCTTCAATGAATTTTCTTATTTTAGTCTGAATTCTGTACCTGTTGATGGGTATTAAAGTTAGGAAATTAATCTTTAAATATACCATGGACTGACAGGAAAAAAAACAAAAACTAATCTGTCTCAGAAGAACTACAGCCAAAATACTCCTTAGAAGTGAGGATGGCAAGACTTTCCCTCATGTACTTTGGATAGATTTTCAGGAGGCCCATTCCCTAGAGGAGGACATCATGCTTGGTAAGTAGTGAAAAAAGAGGTCACCAAAAACAAACAAACAAACAAACAAAAAGACCTTCCAGGGGTTAGATTTATATGCTGTCTGCAGTGATGGGCTCAAACATAGCAACAATTGTGAGGATGGTGCAGGACTGGGCAGTGTTTCTTTCTGCTGACATAGGGTCATTCTGAGAAAGAACTGACGTGAAGGCATCTAGCTACAAAAGCAGAAATTAGCTGATCACTTATTCAAAATAAAAAATAAGACTAAGGGTTTCCTTAAGGGAATTCAATTTGTAGATTACCAGGGAGGGGAAGGAAGGTGAGGGAATAATTTCAGGCTAGTAGGGGGCCACACACTAAGTTGGGCAAGGGAAGGGATGGTATGGAAAGAGTCTGTGACTACCATGATAACACTGGGGAAAGGGAGGACACTGAATTGTGCACATAAGGTATAGATGACAAAAACTAAATACCAGTATATCCACAGTACTGCACTACCATTAAAAGCAAACACCAGGCTACAAATAAACACATAAACATCTGAGAAGATCAGATGGGGGTCAGTGAACAGGATTATATTCTAGATCAAGGATAGATTCAGCTGAACTAAACTTGCACAGATACCAGTGATACAAAATACTGTAACCCTTACAGAAACATCAGAAGACAGACATAGAGCAATCCTTCACAGACAGCCAGATACTGAGAGACAGAGATGCAATGGATCTATTGACTCAGGACCATAGTATTGGGGGACACGAGACTCAATTGGTACTATAAAATACATAAAAATCTTGTTCTACAGCCTACATTGGTGAGTAGTGACGGGGGTCTTAAAAGCTTTCGGGAGTTATCTAAGAGGCAGGTGATAGTCCCCTATAATTGGAAGTGAAGAAGAGTGTAAAAAACCAAGGGCATTTGGAAACAATCAGCCCTAGGACATGATGGACCTCAAGACCAGAAGAACCAGATGGTGCCTCACTACCAATGCCAACCACTAGGGAAGAGATCAAAACTGGAGATCCTGGATAGAGTGACAGAAAAAACATGGAATAAAATCCAAAAAACACAATAATGACCAGAATTACTGGTTGGATGGAGTCTGGTGAGACCCCCCAATACTATGGCCCTGGGATATACTTCGGACCTGGAATAAAACTCACTCCCCAGGGCTGGCTGTCAGCCCACTAGTAAATAAGACATACACACAGACCACTCAACCCAGGGTGACACACCCACATACTCTGTGGAGATGCACCCCTTGGAGCAATTGACCACAGGACACCAGATGGGCAACATTCACATGGAGGAAATGCAGGACACACAGGAGTGCCTAACTATGATGGGCACCTGTTTGGAAGTTACTGGGAAAGTAAAAAAGTTTTTTCCCTTTTTGGTTTGTAGTTGTCCTCATTTGTCAATTGATGTCTCTGGTTCCCTGTTTACAATCTTGTAGGCTTTATTTACTTTGGATACTTCCATAGCTGGTTTGGTTTCTGGGTTATATCATCATGTGTGTTAATGGTCAGTTGTTGGCTTTGTTGTTTCTCTGTCCAAAGGGCTCCCTTTAGCATCTCTTCTAAGGTTGGTCTGGTTTTAACAAAAAAAGAAAAAAAAAAAAAATTAGAGTCCTTTAAGTTATTTTACCAGTTGAAATGGAAGGCAAGGGTCTATAGATTGGTTGGAAGTGTTGGAATGTGTAACTCCACACCCACAATAACTGCAAAATAAACTTCCAAAGCACTTGTTGGTAATATATTTTGTAGAAGAACAAACCTTTGCTAGACCGCCTGATAAATTAACCTGCCCTCTACCCCCACTAAAAGTTGTGTTTAATCCTTTACGCCAAAACCCACTTGCCATTGAGTCAATTCTTACTCACGTATGTCAGAGTTGAATTATGCTCCAGAATTTTCATTAGATAATTTTTCAGAAGTAAATTGCCAGAAATTTCTTCTGAAGTGCCTCTGGGTGCATTCAAATGACCAATTTACTGATTAGCAACTGAGTGTGTAAACCATTTGGACTACCCAAGGACTCCATCAGCCCCTGAGAAGAGTAGAGTAAATGTCATCCTCTACTTACGTCAAAGGAAATTGGAGTATCTTTGCCCAATCTGGCATGATAATTGATATATCACTTCAGAATTATGTGGAAACCAAACACTAAGAATTATACTTGTTAGCTTGAATTGTTGTTGTTGTTAAGTGCCGTCGAGTCATCTCCAACTCTTAGCGACCCCATGCACAGCAGAAGGAAACACTGCCTGATCCCGTGCCAGCCCCACAATCCCTGCTATACTTGAGCCCATCATCGCAGCCACCATGTCAATCCATCTTGTTGAAGGCCTCCCCCTCTTTCGTCGACCCTCCACTCTACCAAGCATGACATCCTTCTCCAGGGAATGGTCCCTTCTTACAACATGACCAAAATAGGTGAGAAGAAGTCTGGCCATTCTAGCTTGAATTAAGAATAAATTTTTTAAATTAGGTTAAAATAAATAAAATAACAAGAAATAATGCCTGTCAAATAACTTAGTAAAAGTGCACAATAAATGAGTAATAAATGAAGTGGTATTTTCTACATAAGAGAACTAAAAACACACAAATAACCTCTTTTACTCCTTCTTTTCTTATCTACCATTATTTTAAAACAAATCATAGATCCCAGTTATTGCAAATAAACATATCTATTGGATGTATGACTTACAGAAATCAATCTTTTGTGCATTTGTAAATAACTTCAAAAGTAAAAGAACTATGAAAGTATTATCTTCTGGAGCAGGCATTTTATTTTCATTCACTTCTAGACAAGTGTGTGAGCTTGCTATGTCAAGTGAACCAAGATATCACACATCCCACATCTGTATCCCAAAATCTTTTTTATTTCCTCCAAAAATTATTACATTTGGTAAACACTTGTGAATGATACAAAATTTATTTATTTGTAAAAAGTGATAATTTTATTGATATTTACAATTAAAATGTAATTTGAAAAGATAATTTATTTGATAGTAATACCATTTAATATTACTGTTATTCTTGAGGAAATAAAGTCTAAGTTTTTCATATTAATAAATTTATAGTTTTTAATTATGTTAAGATACATACATATCAATTCTATATTGTACTTTGAAGTAGACAAAAACAAAATGATTAATTCATGTATAAATACATAAACAAAGATGTTATCTAGCATTGATTTACTTAATAGTAAGAATGTATGTTTCCAGGTAGGATACAGGAGCTTGTAGCAGGCCATATTCCTGATAACAGTAATTAAAATTAGCTAGAAAAATTACAAAAACTCATTTTTAAAGTCATTAGAAAGCTTTGGAAGATGAATAGATAATTGGCAGCCATTTTTCCTAAGAGTATTTTTCAATTCTATGTATGGTCTCAGGATCCTGGCTTGGACCAGAATGAAGGTCATGAATAGAGGAAAAATACACCATTAACACATTGTATGGTAATGCAAGACTAATAAAACAGAAGTGAGCATTTGAGGTTTTTTTAGAAGTCACAGAGCACTGGAAGGTCATAATATGAGATATGAAGAGTTTCAGAAACGTTGGCTAATTGTCCCCACAAGGCATTTTCTGAATTCTGACATTGGGCAGGAAACTGAAGGGTTAGGACAAAATTTTGAACAGTATAACAAAATCCCTCATGATATCACTTCTCTTGAGAAATAAACATCTGTTGTAATAGTCACCTGGACTTAAAGCCAGCTAGAGATCAATTCTTTGGAAGAAGAAAGATATCAATAAACAATTTAAAATCCCTTATCCCCAAGCAAATATCTGATGACTGAGATGCTATATTTGGCTTCTGGCAAATACAAACCAACCAACCAAGCAACAAGAAAAACCAAAAACTCTGTTGCTAAGTGATCAAAAAATATCTGCAGATATTTGATGCTCATGGAGGGCGATGTGTACAAATGGAAACCGTGAGGGACCTCAAAAACATGACCCTTCTCCTCTTTGAGGCATTTGCCAGATTTTAAAAGATATATAAGATGAAAGACTAAAGACCTAAACTTAAAACTGGCCAAGAGAATAATTATTTCAGTTTTTATTGACAACATGAATTAAGAATTACTTTTTCAATTACAATAAAATTAATAAAAGCAACAAACAATGCCCTTGAAACTATTTCTTAAACATGCACTATTAGAAATCGACAAGAGGAAGACTAGGGGAAAATATAATCTAATACATGGAAACTATATTTCCATGTGCTCAAGAACCACTGTGTAACAGAAGAAATGAAGTGTGAAATAAAATACTTCCAAGAAACAACAAAGAATAAAAACCCAACATACTGAAAACTCAGGGACACAAGTAAAACAGCATTCAGAGGTTAGTTTATAGCAATTATTATGCACATCAAAAAATGAGAAAGAATCAAAATCAGCACCTTAAACCCAAAACTTCAACAATTAGAAAAAGAGCAACACAAGAAACTTTCAGTCTCCAGAAGAAAGGATATGATAAAGATCAGAGCAGAAATAAACAAAACAGAAAAACAATAGAGAAAATCAACAAGACTGGAAGCTGGTTCTTCGAAAAGATGAACAAAATCAAGAAACCACTGGTAAATTTAACTAAGGAAAAGAGAGAAAAGATGCAAATAACATGAATAACAAATGAAATGGGTGACATTACAATGGGACCAATCAAAATTAGAAGGATAATAACAGAATACTATGAAAAACTGTGATCCAAGAAATTAAAAAACCTAGAAGAAATAGACAAATTCTTAGAAAAACAAGAGTTATCTAAACCAGAACAGACTGTGGTAAAAAATTTGAAGACACAAAACAAAGGAAGAAATTGAGCACTTCATAAAAATACTCCCTCCCCCCCCACACACACAAATAATCCTAACCCAGATGGCTTTACTGGAGAATGCTATCAAATGTTCAGGGAAGAGCTGATACCTATCCTCCTCATACTGTTTAAGAATGTAGAATAGGATGACATACTCCCTAACTCATTCTATTAGAGAGGGAGAACAATGTGGAACAAAACTTAAAATCAAAAAAAAAAAAAAAAAAAAAATTACAGAGCAATATGTCCCTTCAATATAGAAGCAAATATCTTCAACAACATCCTTGCCAACAGAACCCAACTCTATATCAAAATAAATAAATAAATAAAACACTATGATCAAGTGGGATTCAGGCAAGGTATGCAAAGACAGTTTAACATTAGAAAAACAATCAACATAATCTATCATAAAAATAAAACAAAGGAAAATAATCACATGATCATATCAATTGATGCAGAAAAAGGATTTGATAAAATCTAGCACCCATCTCTGATAAAAACTCTCAGCAAAATAGGAATAGAAGAGAACTTCCTAAACATAATAAATGGCATATATGCAAAAGCAACAGCCAACATTATTCTCAATGGAGAGAGATTTACAGCTTTCCCTTTGTGAACGGGAGCAAGCAAGGATGCTTTCTATCACCACTTCTATTCAAGATTTTGTTGGAATTCCTACCTAGGGCAATAAGGCCAGAAAGAGAAATAAAATGGATACAAATTGTCAAAGAAGAAGTAAAAGTCTATTTGCAGACAACATGATCCTATACATAGAAAACCCAAGAGTTTCAGCAAGAAAACTACCTGAACTAATTGGAAAGTTCAGAAAAGTGGCAGGATATAAGATCAACATACAAAAATCAGTTGGATTCCTCTACATTTACAAAGAAATCTCTGAAAAAGAAATAAAGAAAACAATATCATTTAAACAGTTAACAAGAAAATAAAATACTTAGGAATAAATCTTATAGGCAATACAAAAGACCTATACAAAGAAAATCACAAAACGCTACTCTTGTAGTGTTTTGGACCAGACAGTGTTTCGTTCTGTTGTGCATAGGATCACCATGAGTTAGAGGTGACTCAACAGCACCTAACAACATCAACAACACTACAAGAAACTATAAAAGACCTACATAAATGGAAGAATATCCCAGGATGATGGATAGGAAGACTGAACATTGTGAAAATGTCAATACTACCCAAAGTAATCTATAGAGTCAATGCAATCCCTGTCCAAATTCTATCAACATTCTTTAAGGGCATGGGAAAATCAACCACATATTTTACGTTTAAAGGAAAGAAAGCATGGATAAGCAAAGTACTATTGAAGAAGAAAAACAAAATAAGAGGTCTCACACTCCCAAATATCAAAACCTACTATAGAGCTACAGTAGGCAAAGCAGCCTGGTATTGGTATGTTAATAGAAACATAGAGCAGTGGAACAAAACAGACAGTCTAGAAATATATCCAGCCACCTATGGACAGCTAATCCTTGAGGAAAGGCCAAAACTCATTCACTGAGGAAGACATAGTCTCTTTAACAAATGGTGCTGATAAACTGTATATCTACTTGCAGAAAAATGAAACAAGACCCATACTACACAATATGGACAAAAAACAAACTCAGTATTCACTAAAGACCTAAACATCTATTTAATTTATGGTATAAATAGACTGTCAAACATAACCCAAAATGCACAAAAAGCAGAAGAGAAGCTAAATGAATGGGATCTTCTAAAAAATGAATTCTTATGTACATCAAAAAACTTCTACAAAAGAGTAAAAAGAGAATCTACAGTTTGGGAAAAAATACTCAATAGTGACATATTGGACAAGGAACTTATCTCTAAAATTTATAGAAAACGTCAACACCTCAACATTAAAAGGCAAACAATCCAATTAAAAAATGGGGAAATAATATGACCAGACACCAATTAAGATATTCAGACAGCCAACAAACACACGATGAAATGCTTGTGATCGTTGTTATTGTTGTTGTTATGTGCCGTCGAGTCAGACCCAACCCATAACGACCCCTCCTTGGGTTTCTGAGGTGGTATCACTACGGAAGTAGATTGTCCAACCTTCCTTCCGAGGAATGCAATCATTAGCCATTACCAAATTCCAAACCAAACTTACTACCATGAATTGATTCTGACCCATAGTAACCCCTCCTTGGGTTTCTGAGGCAGTATCTCCATGGAAGTAGATTGCCTAGTCATCCTTCTGAGGAGTTGCTGGTAGGTTTGAACCTCTAGCCTACTGGTTAGGAGTCAAATGCCTTAAGTACTATACCACCAGAGCTCCTTAGCCATTAGAGAGATGCAAATCAAAACAACGAGATATCATCTCACTCCATCAATAATAGCAAATACAACAGAAGAGAAAACAACAAATAATGGTGAGGGTATGGAGCTATTTGAACTTTCTAACACTTCTGGTAAGACTGCAAAATGGTGCAGCCACTGGGGAAAATGATATGGCACTTCCTTAAAAAGTTGAAAAATAGAAATACTATTTGATACAGCAATCTCATTAGTGGGAATATATGATAAAGTGGTGAGACCCAGGACACGAGTAGATCTATGCACACCTAAGTTCATCACAGCACTATTTTCAATAGTAAAGAGATGGAAACAACTTAAATGTCCCTCAACAGATGAAGAGATAACCCACCTACTGCACACAAACACAATAGAATACTATGCAACATTAAAGAATAATAAAGAATCAGCTAATCACCTCATAATGTGGATGAACTTGGAAGACACTATGCTGAGTGAAATAAGTCAATCACAGAAGGACAAATAGTATATGAATCCATTATTGTTAAAAGTCAAGGAAAGGTTTACACAGGGAAGGAAATTTTCTTTGCTTGTTACCAGCAACAGGAGGGGAAGGGAAAAAAGGAAAAATAGATAATTAAGAAACAGGTTTGATATGGATGAAGGGAGGTAGAAAACAAATAGTATAATTTTAAAAAAGGAAATAAGATTAGTCATTAGTTGATATTTTTGAGCGTTGATAGTGTAGTGCCTAAGGCACTTGACTGCTAACCAGAAGGGTGGCGGTTCAAACCCACCAGCCACTCCTTGGAAGGAAGGTTAGGCAATCTAATTCCATAGTGATACTGCCTCAGAAACCCAAGGAGGGGTGGCTATGAGTCATGTCTGACTTGCACATAACAACAACAACAACAGGCTATGGGCACATGGGGGCTCATTATAATAGTTGGCCTAGTCTTTGTCTCTGTTTGAAATATCTCTTAATACAGTTTGAAATAAAAAAAAAAGTATAATATATTAAGATGAATTAAAATGAAATGTAGTGGAATTTACTACATAAAACAGCTAAAATTACAAATATTGTCTTTTATTTTTTCTTGCTTCTTCAGTTTTGCTGAGTGCCAAGCCCTCATTACAAAATTCTGGAGGGCCATGTTTGGTAATAAAGGTGCACCAGATGTAGATTGAATTTCACCAAAGATGAGGCACACTACAGTCCAAGTCCAAATCCAAATTGCATTGTGATGATCAGCCAATCCCCAATTTTTCACCTTAACAAAGAATGATAATATTTATCATATATAATGACAATGTCCAGTATACAATAAAAATTATTAAATGTATATTTTTGAGACAATGTCATAGGTATAAAGAAGAAATGCAAAAGACACACACTCACAGATCTCATTATTATAAGATAACAGAAAATATTTTTAAATTACTATTATTAAACTAGGAGCTCTGGTAGCATAGTGCCTAAGGCACTCGACTGCTCACCAGAGGCTGGCAGTTCAAACCCACCAGCCACTCCTCGGAAGGAAGGTTGGGTAATCCTACTTCCGTAGTGATACTGCATCGGAAACCCAAGGAGGGGTCGCTATGAGTCGGGGCTGACTCGATGGCAAACAACAACAACAACAACATTAAACTAGGAGCTCTGGTGGCATAGTGCCAAAGGCACTTGACTGCTAACTACAAGGCTGGAGGTTCAAACCCACCGCACTCCTCAGAAAGAAGTTTGGGCAACCTATTTCCATAGTGATATCACCTTGGAAATCCAAGGAGGGGTTACTATGAGTCAGATCTGACATGATGGCACATAACAGCAACATTATTAAACGTTCAAGAAAACAAAACATTGAACACATGGAATTTAAGAGAATTTTGCCAACTTATTCATCAACAAGAGTAATGGGAGGCAGAAAATTTAGAAGTTTGTGTTTAAAGAAAGAATAAAAATATCTTCTAATCTAAACTCCAAATGAAAATAATATCTAAAATAAAGAGAGAATAAATAATTTTTCACACCAAAAATTGAAATTTTTTGCCAACAGAACTGTTCCAGTAAAAGTATTTTAAAAATTACTTCTAGAAGAAGGTATAAATACAGAAAATAGAATTTGAATGTACAAAAATTTTATATATGTGGTTATATGTGTGAGGTAAATATGAATACTTATTGAGTAGATGAAACACATTTTTTGTGAAAATTTAAAAAAAAAGTGTTGAACCAATGTGTGTAACAAAAGCTATGTAAAAGTAAGGGTATCTTTACTTTGATTTAGTTTCTAACAATATTGATGAGGTGATAAAGTACTAAAAGGATTAGATTTTAGCTCTGTTTGCATAGTGCCTAAAGCATTTGACTGCTAACCAGAAGTCTGGCCGTTCAAACCCATCACCAGCCACTCCTCAGAAGGAAGGTTGGGCAATCTACTTCCGTAGTGATATCGCCTCGGAAACCCAAGGAGGGGTCTCTTTGAGTTGAGTCTGACTCCATGGCACATAACAACAACAACAACAAAAAGAACATGTTTGCATAGCATAACCACCAAAATAATACTAAAAGAATGTATGATTAACATTAATAAAAAAAAAAATACAACAAGTACACAATATATGATCAATCAGAGATAAAACAATAAGGTAAAAGAAAGCATGTAGAGTAAGTGAATGAAACAGAAAATAAACATATAGCTGTTAGATATGAATTTATGTATATACATTAATAGTAACTTTAAATCAAAATTATTCAGATATTTCATATAAAATATGAAGATTATTAGCCTGGATAAAATAAAATTCCCCAATTATACTCTTTTAAAAATCAGCATACTTCAAATGTAATGACACAAACAGGATGGAAGTAAATAGTATGAAAAAACTTGAGGACAGAACATGCCATTTAAGCATCATACAAAGAAGTTACAATAGCTATGTATAAAACAGAAAAAAAAAATAGACTTTAAATCAGGAAGGCATACTAGAGAGAAAGAAAACTATTTCCTAATGATAATAGGGTCAATCCAGAGGAATATAGAATATTAAAGCTACATCAGTCGAATAGCTTAGCTTTGAAATGTCAGAAGTAAAAGTTGAAAAAGTTAAATTATATATAAATAAATCCACAGTCATGGCACGGCACTTTTAGAAAGATCTCTCACAATTGTTGATCTTAGAAGATCAAAAATTCAGGAGAATACAAACCTGAAAACCATGATTGTTATATTTAGAACACTGCATTCAATAACAGCAGAATTCACATTCTTTTCATGTGCATGTGAAACGTTTATCAAAATTGTCCATGTGGTTGGCCATAAAATAAGCTTTAATACATTTCAAAAAACTGAAATTGTTCAAAATATGTTCTTTGTCCACAATTGATTTAAGCTAGAAATCCATAACTAAAGAAAAAGATGAAAAAATATCTATTTACATGCAACTTAATCTATGTTTTTAAATAATCCTTGTGTTAATGAAGATAGCAAAGTTATTTGCTTTTCTTATTTCACATAGATTAAACTAAATGATAATGAAAATATAGCATATAAACATCATGAATGTAGCTAAAGCTATTCTTTTAGAGAAATATATAGTCATGCATGAAACTTTTAGAAGAGAAAAATTCCTGAAAGCTAGTAATTTAAGTTGCCTTTTAAAGAAGCTAAAAATGGCTGGTAAAGAGAAAATTGAAGAAATTGGAAAGAAGAAAATAATCCAGATAAAACCAAAAATAATGGAAATAGAAAACATATGTAATAGAGAAAATCAGCAAAGCTAGAAATTGGTACCTAGCTAAGATTAATATAATTGTTGTTGTTGTTAAGTGCTATCGAGTCATCTCCAACTCAGTGACGCTACACACAGCAGAATGAAACACTGCCTGGTCCCGTTGCCAGCTCCATGATCTCTGTTATACTTGAGCTCATTGCCACAGCCACTGAGTCAATCCATCTCATTGAGGACCTTCCCCTCTTTTGTTGACTCCACTTTACCAAGCATGACATTCTTCTACAGGGAATAGTCCATTATGACAATATGACCAAAGTAAGTAGATGAAGTCTGGTCATTCTCACTTCCAAGGAACATTCCTGCTGCACTTCCTCCAGGACACATTTGTTAGTTCTTATAGCTGTCCATGGTACTTTCAGCATTCTTCACCAGCACAACAATTCAAAAGCATCAATTTTTCTTCGGTCTTCATTCTACATATTATAATGATGTTCAATAATTTCCACATTCTATGGGATCACCTTTCTTTGGAGTGGGTACAAATATGGATCTCTTCCAGTCAGTTGGCCAGGTAGCTGTCTTCCAAATCTCTTGGCATAACAAACTGAGTGCCTCCAGCGGGCATCCATTTGTTGAAACATCTCAATGGGCATTCAGTCAATTCCTGGAGCTTTGTTCTTCACCAATTCCTTCAGTGCAGTTTGACTTCTTCCTTCAAAACCATTGGTTCTTGAACATACACCACCTCCTGAAATGGATGAACAGCGACCACTTCTTTTTGGCACAGTGACTTGGTGTATTCTTTCCATCTTCTTTTGATGTTTCCTGCATCATTCAATATTTGGCCCATAGAATTTTCATTATTGCAACTCAAAGCTTAAATTTATTCCTCTGTTTTTTCAGCTTGAGAAATGGTGAGCGTGTTCTTCTCTTTTGTTTTTCTAACTCTATGTCTTTGCACATTTCATTATAGCATTGGCTTTGTCTGCTCGAGCTGCTCTTTGAAATCTTCTGTTCAGCTCTTTTATCTTGTCATTTCTTCCAGTTGCTTTAGCTACTCTCTGCTCAAGGGCAAGTTTCAGAATCTCTTCTGACATCCATTTTAGTCTTTTTTCTTTTCTCATCTTTTTAATGACCTCTTGCTTTCTTCATGGATGATGTTCTTGATGTCATCCCACAATTCCTCTGGTTTTCAGTCATTGGTGTGTTCAATGCATCAAATATTTTATTTAGATGGTCTCTAAATTCAGGAGGGATATATTCCAGGTCACATTTTGGCTCTCGTGGATTTGTTTTAATTGTCTTCAACTTTAAGTTGAACTGGCATATGAGCAATGGATGGTCTGTTCCACAATCAGCTCCTGGTTTTGGCTGAAGATATTGAGCTTTTCCATCAACTCTTAAAGAGAAGTACTCAATGTGATTTCTGTGTACTCCATCTGGTGAAGTCCATGTGTACAGCTGCTGTTTGTGTTGTTGAAAAAAGGTTTTTGCAATGAATAAGTCATTGGTCTTGCAAAATTCTACCATGCAAGTTCCAGCATTATTTCTGTCACCAAGGCCAAATTTTCCAACTACCAGTGATTCTTCTTTGTTTCCAACTTTTGCATTCCAGTCACTAGTGATAATTAACACATCCTGATTGCATGTTTGGTCAATTTCAGACTGTAGAAGTTGATAAAAATCTTCAATTTCCTCATCTTTGGCTTTGATGGTTGGTGCATAAATTTGAATAATAGTTGTATTAACAGGTCTTCCTTGTAGGCATATGGATGTTATCCTATCACTGACAGCATTGTACTTCAGGACATATCTTGAAATATCCTTTGTGATGATGAATGCCATACCATTCCTCTTCAAATTGTCATTCCCACCATAGTAGATAATATGGTTGTTCAATTCAAAATGGCCAAAACCCATCCATTTCAGCTCACTAATGCCTAGGATATCAATATTTATGTGTTGTATTTCATTTTTTACAACTTCCAATTTTCCTAGGTTCATACTTCATACATTTCATATTCTGATTATTAACGGATGTCCCCATCTGTTTCTCCTCAATTTGATTTGTGCCACATCAGCAAATGGAGATATCAAAAGCTTTATTTTATCCATATCATTATTATTTGTTCTATTCTGAGGAGGCAGCACTTTCCCAGTCATATTTTGAGTGCCTTCTGAACTAAGGGGGTTGTTCTCCTGCACTATATTGGACAATGTTTCTGGGCTATTCATAAAGTTGCCCAGTAATGTACCACACAGTGTTTCTTTGCTATTCATAAGGTTTTCCCTGGCCAATACTTTGAGAAGTGGATGGCCTTTTTCTTCTTTATAGTCTGTCTCAGTCTGTAAACTGCTTTGAAACCTGTGTACCATGTGCAACACTGCTGGCTTTTGAAACATCAGTGGCACAGCCTGAAGCCTCACAGTAATGCACAAGCCACCACAATATGAAACACTGACAGACAATTTCATCTCCTTTAGCTGTTTGAAACCTCTCCACCCTCCCCTTACCTACCTGGATCCTGCCTCTTAGTTGGTGTTCCCTCCCTCTCATGCCTCTGATTTGGGGCCTGTCTCCCTTCCCTTACCTGGATCCTGTGACTTTTGTCATCCCTAGCACTCCTCCCGCTTTCCTGCCTCTGGGGTGGGGCTGTCTCCCTCCCCTTACCTGGATCCTGTGGCTTTAAAATAATCATCAGCCTTTAATAGGACTGATTAAGTGAAAATTTTATAATATATTAATTATGAATGTCATGAACAACTAGGATTAAATAGAACAGATTTTTTTCTCATAAAAATTATTATGATGGAGGCGGGGCAAGATGGCGGACTAAGCAGAAGGATTGCACAGACCCTCTTCAACAAAGGAATGGGAAACCAATTAACACAGACACAGAAGATAATCTTGGACCCCTGAGCCTTGAAGGAAAGGATGCAGATTTGGACTAAACCCCAACTAGCAGAAG
>NW_006921712.1:6177555-6179310 GCF_000298275.1 Orycteropus afer afer
GCCACTGCAGTGAATTAGCGAACCCAGGGGAGAGGTGGTGGGTGCTTTGGGAGGAACGGTTGGAGAAAGGGCTGGAGGGAGGCAGTATGTCTGGCCTTGCAGTAATGGGTCTTGTGCTATTGATGGTGATTCTGCCTTCCTCTTGTGGGATTAGAGGACGTCAAAACATGTGGCTTTCTTGTTGTTCTTGCAATGGTATTATCAGTATTCTTCACCAACATCATAATTCAAAGGCATTAACTCTTCTCCAGTCTTCCTTATTCATTGTCCAGCTTTCACATTTATGTGAGACAATTGAAAATACCATGGGTTGGATCAGGCACAATTTAGTCTTCCAAGTGGCATCTTTGATTCTTAACACAAAAGAGGTCTTTTGCAGCAGATTTGCCCGGTGCAATATGTTATTTAATTTCCTGACTGCTGTTTCCATTTATTATTATGCTGCTTATTGGTCCAGTTGTGGGAATTTTTGTTTCTTTATGTTTAGACATAATCCACACTGAATACTGTAGTCTTTAATCTTCATCTGTAAGTTCTTCAAGTCATCTTCACTTTCAGCCAGCAAGTTGTATCGTCTGCATGTTGCAGGTTGTTATGAACCTTTCTCCAATCCTGATGCCACATTCTTCTTCATTCTGACTTTTTGGTTTTTTTGCTCAGCATACAGATTGAATAAGTATGGTGAAAGGATACAACCGTGAGACACTCCCTTCCTGATTATAAACCATGCAGTATCCCCTACAACAACAGCATCCTGGTCTATGTACAGTTTCCTCATGAGCACAATTAAGTGTTCTGGAATTCACATTATTCTCAAAGTTATCCATAATCTTATGGTCCACACAGTTGAATGCCTCCTGATAGTCAGTAAAACACAGGTAAACATCTTCTGGTATTGTCTGCTTTCACCCAAGATCCATCTGACATTAACAATGATGTTTCTTATTGTACTGCTATAGGAAATAAATTTTGAACAGTACAATATATCAAAGCTGATAAAAGAAGTAAAAAACTTCAAATCAAATGCATATTAAAAAAATAACTAAATCTGTCATTAAATACCTTTCTATAAGAAATAAGAATAATTTTCCTCACTAGTGAATTTTCTGTCTTTGAAAGAGGAAATTAATCTATGTTACACAGACTTGTAGGTAACACAAAAAGTAGGAGACACTTCACAACTCTTTTTATAAGATCAGTAATTTGTGCCAAAAATAGAGTAACAATATTGAGAGAAACTAAAGATAACCTAAGTAAATGGAACAATAATACCAAGTTGTTGATTTTAGACTCAATAAAATGAAGATTTTACTTCTTTCCAAATAAATATGTATATATTTTGCAATCTAAATCAAAATCTACCAAATGAAGTGTTTATAGATTGCTTTTTCTCTCCCATAATGTAACCTTTAATATAGTATGATTTATTGATAGTATGCTTTATGTTGGGAGCTCTGGTAGCATAGTGCCTAAGTCACTTGACAGCTAACCAGAAGCCTGGCAGTTCAAACCCACCAGCCACTCCTTGGAAGTAAGGTTGGGTAATTTACTTCTGTGGTGATACCACCTCGAAACCCAAGGAGGGGCTTTTGAAACACCAGTGGCACATAACAATAACATGCTTTAATTTTAAACATGTTTAATGCTTTTTATTGATAATTTAAAAAATATTTTTATTTTATTTTTCACTTTAAAATTATTATCTGGAATTCGTTTTTGTTTCTATGCATATACACACACACACACACACACACA
>NW_006921712.1:6180518-6182480 GCF_000298275.1 Orycteropus afer afer
GTATGCCGTCGAGTCGGCCCCGACTCATAGCGACCCCTCCTTGGGTTTCCAAGGCAGTATCACTACGGAAGTAGGATTGCCCAACCTTCCTTCCGAGTAAAGTACATGGTCAGCAAAAAAAGGGAAGTTCCTCGACAGGATGGATTGGCATAGTGGTTGCAATGATGGGCTCAAGCATAGCGATGACTGTGAGGATGTTGCAGGACAGTGAAGCATTTTATCGTGCTGTACACAGGGTCACTGTGAGTTGTAACTGACTCGACGGCATCTAGCAACAAAATAACAATCTGATTTTTGGGTAGGTAAATAAAATATTTCCAGAATTAGTGTTCAAATACAGATTTTCTGATTGAAAATTTAACTGCTATTAACACTCTACCATTTATTCTTGTGTATCTTCTATAGATATCCTTAGGTTAAGGCAAAAGACCTAAAAGCTAAATATTTCACCATAACTGAGTCTCTTAAAATTGTGAAACTGCTTTCACATTTCAATAGTTGATGGTTTTGTTGTTTGGTGCCATCAAGTCATATTCGACCCATAGTGACCCTATGCACACCAGAATGAAACACTGCCCAGTCTTGTGCCAACATCATGATCCTTGCTGTGCCTGAGCCCATCATTGCAGTCACTGTGTTTATCCATCTCCTTGAGGGCCTTCCCCTTCTCCATTGACCTTCCCCTTTACCAAGCATGATATCCTTCTCCAGGCAATGATTCCTTCTGACAACACAACCAAAGTAAGTGAGATGAAGTCTGGCCATTCTTGCTTCCAAGGAGTGTTCCAGCTGCACTTCTTCCAGGACAGATCTGTTGGGCTTTTTAGCAGACCATGATATTCTTAGCATTCTTCTCCAATACCACAACTCAAGAGTGTCAACTCTTCTTCGGTCTTCCTTATTCATTGTCCAGCTCTCACATGCATGCGAAGTGATCGAAAATACCATAGCTTTGGTTAGGTGCACCTCAGTCTTCAAGGAAACATCTTTGCTATTCATCATTTGAAAGAGGTCTTTTCCAGCAGATTTTCCCAATGCAATATGTTTTCTGATGTCTTGACTGCTGCTTCCATTAGTGTTGATTGTGGAACCAAGTAATATGAAATCCTTGACAACTTCAATCTTTTCTCCATCCACTGTGAAGCTGTTTATTGGACCAGTTGTGAGGATTTCTGTTTTATTTATATTGAGGTGTAATCCATACTCCAGACTGTAGTCTTTAATCTTCATCAGTAAGTGCTTCAAATCATCCTTACTGTCAGCAAGCAAAGTTGTGTCATCAGTGCATTGCAGGTTGCTAATGAGTCTTCCTCCAACCCTGATGCCACATTCTTCTTCGTATAATTCAGCTTCTCAGATTATTTGCTGAGCATATAAATTGAATAAGTCTGGTGAAAGGGTACAACCTTGATATGTTCCCTTCTCGATTTTGAACCATGCAGTATCCCCTTGTTCTGTTCAAATGGCAGTCTCATGATCTATGTACAGGTTCCTTATGAGTGCAATCAAATGTTCTGGAATTCCCATTCTTCTCAATGTCATCAATAATTTGTTATGATCCACATAGTTGAACACTTTTGCATAGTCAATGAAACATAAGTAAACAACTTTCTGGTATTCATAGTTGATAATGGCAAGCATTTATAACTATCACATGAAACACAGAATTTTATTTCATGTAAGGATGTTATTGAGGATAAAACATTGACATATTTACAGTCTCTTTTTTTTTTCTTTTTTAATGAAGTATCAAAATACAAATGATTGTTTTTGTTTGTTTGTTTTGTTTGTATTTTCAGATTTAATTAAATAAGTCAAATCTTACATAGTCAAAAATGTGAATATTTTTTGTTCTGTGCATAGCTTGATTAATGTGGATGATCGTGTTTTGTTTTTTTGCACTGCGTAATTAGAAAGGTGTAAATCAAGCTTGCAACCAAATATTAAGAATGTTGAGAAGTT
>NW_006921712.1:6183115-6183849 GCF_000298275.1 Orycteropus afer afer
TATATATATAATTTGTCAGTGTTTAACAAATACATATGTGTAAACTTATTTCTTAATTTAACTCTGAAACTTGCTCTTGAATGGGGAGTAGCTAAAATGAATAGAAGAAATGATGAAATAAAAGCTGAACAGAAGATTTTAAAGCATGGCTCAAAAAGACACAGTATTATAATAAAATGCAAAGACCTGGAATTGGAAAACCAAAAGGGAAAGACACACTCAGGATTTCTCAAACTTAAAGAATTGAAGAAAAATTTCAAGATTCAAGTTATAATAGTGAAGGATTCTGTAGGCAAAATATTAAATGATTCAGGGAGCAACAAAAAAAGATGAAGAAATAGAGTCACTGTACCAAAAAGAACTTGTCAGTGGTCAAGTACTTCAGGAAGTAGCATATCATCAGGTACCAATGGCATTTAAAGAAGTCTAAGCTGCACTGAAGGAATTGGCAAAAAAAACAAGCCTCCAGGAATTGACAGATTATCCAATGAAATATTTCCACAAATGGATGCAGTGTGGGAAGTGGTGACTTTTTTATGTAAAGAAATTTGAAAGACCTCTACTTTGCTAACCGGCTGGAAGAAGTCCATATTTGTGCCCATTTTAAAGAAAGATGATCCAACAGAATATGGGAATTATAGAACAATATCATTACTATACACATAGGTGGGAGCTCTGGTAGCATAGTGGCTAAGGCACTTGACTGCTAACCAGAAGGCTGGCGGTTCAAACCC
>NW_006921712.1:6183983-6186193 GCF_000298275.1 Orycteropus afer afer
TGGGCAATCCTACTTCCGTAGTGATACTGCCTCGGAAACCCAAGGAGGGGTCGCTATGAGTCAGGGCTGACTCGACGGCACATAACAACAACAACAATACACATAGGTAAAATTTTGCTGATGATAATTTAAAAAAAAATGTTTGCAGCAGTATATTGACAGTGAATTGCCAGAAATTCCAGCTGGACTGAGAAGAAGATGTTGATCTAGGGATATTATTGCTGATGTCAGATGGATCTTGGCTGAAAGCAAAGAATATCAGAAAGTTGTTTATGTATGTTTTATTGACTATGCAAAGGAATTTGACTGTGTGGATCATAAGAAATTATGGATAACTTTCCAAAGAAGAATGGGAATTCCAGAGCACTTAATTGTGCTTAGGAGGAACCTGTTCATAGACCATTTGAAGAGAACAAGGAGATACTTAATGGCTTAAAATCAGGAAGTGTGCACCTCACATTCATATGAGGCTACTAAAAATACCATGCTTGGTTCAGGTGCGTGTTATTCCTCAAAGTGAAATCTTTGCCCTTTAAACCTTTAATGACGTCTTTTGCAGTGAATTAGCCCAGTGCAATATGTTGTTTAATTTCTTGACTGCTGCTACCATGGACACTGATAGTCAATGTGAGTAAAATGAAACCTTGACTGCTTCAATCTTTTCTCTATTTATAGTGATGTTGCTTATTGGTCCAGCATGAGGATTCTTGTTTTCCTTACACTGAAGATTAATCCATATTGAAGGCTTTGATCTTCATCAGTAAATGCTTCAAGTCTTCTTCACTTTCACCAAGCAAAGTTGTATTATCTGCAAAATACAGATTGAGAATGAGTCTTCTTCCAAACCTGAGGCAATGTTATTCATATGGTCCAGCTTCTTGGATTATTTGCTCAGTATGCAGATTAAATAAACATGGTAAAGGATACAACCAAGATGCACATTTTTCTTGATTTTAAACCATACAGTATCCCCTTGTTCTGTTCGAATACCTGCCTTTTGGTCCATGTACAGGATCTCATGAACACACTTAAGTGTTCTGGAATTCCCAGTCATCACAATGTTTCCCATAATTTGTTATGATCTACATAGTCAACTCTTTTTGCATAGTCAATTAAACAGAGGTAAATATCTTTCTAGTGTTCTTTGCTTTCAGTCAAGATCCATCTAACATCAGCAATGATATCACTTGTTCATGTCCTTTTCTGAAACTGGCTTGAATTTCTGGCAGTTACCTGTCGATGTACTGATGCTAAGTTTTTCAATAATTTTTATCAAAATTTTATTTGTGTGTTATAATAATGGTATTTCTAGACAATTTTCACCTTCTGTTGAATCACCTTTCTTTGGAGTGGGCACAAATATAGATCTCTTCCAGGTTATTGGCCATGTAATTTTTTTGGCATGGACAAGTGGGTTTTTCTAAACTTGTAACCATTTGTTGAAATATGTCAATAGGTATTCATCAATACCTGGAGCTTTATTTTTCTCCATTTCCTTCAGTGTACCTTAGACTTCTCTAAGTACCAGTGGTTATATATCATATGCTACTAATATCAACCTCCTCAAATGGTTGAATGTCAATTGATTCTTTTCAGTACAGTGACTGTGTATTCCTTCCATCGTCTTTTGATGCTTCTTGCATTATTCAATATTTTGCCCATAGAATCCTTCAATACTGCAACTAGACATTAGAATTTTTTTATTCATCTCTCAGCTTGGGAAATGCCAATGTATACTTCTGGTTTTTTAACAATTATTTTTCTCTTTATAAAATGAGTATAAAAATAGTACTTCCCTCATGATTTGCTGAAAAGGCCCAGGAACCAGGACAGAGGAGGAGTATGCCACAGGGATCCAGGTGAGGAGAGGGAACCCAGGCATGCCCAAAGCAGCAGGGTGGGAGAGCAGGAGAAAGGGGAGGGAAAAGCCCAGGAACTGGGACAGAGAAAGAGTCAGCCTCAGGGACCCAGGTAAGGGTGGTAAGAGAGGTTTCCAACAGGGAGACAAATTTGTCTGTCGGTTTGTCCTACCGTGGTGACATGTTGATGTGAGTTTTGAGGCAGAGCTGCTGGTGTTTCAAATCCAGCGGGGTGCACATGGTGCACAAGTGTCAGCCCAGTTTACAGACTGCGACAGACTAGGAAGAAGGAAGAGGCCATCCACTTCTCAAAGAGTTGGCTAGGGAAAACCTTATGAATAGCAAATAAAC
>NW_006921712.1:6187098-6188162 GCF_000298275.1 Orycteropus afer afer
AGCTGATTGTGGAACAGACCATCAACTGCTCATATGCAAGTTCAACTTGAAGTTAAAGACAATTAAAACAAGTCCAAGAGAGCCAAAATAGGATCATGAATATATCCCTCCTGAGTTTAGAGATCATCTAAAGAATAGATGTGAAGCAATGAACACCAATGACTGAAAACAGAAGAATTATGTGAAGATATCAAGAACATTATCCATGAAGAAAGCAAGAGATTACTAAAATGACAAGAAAAGAAGAGAATACCAAAATGGATGACAGAAGAGACTCTGAAACTTGCCCTTGAGGGAGAGTACCTAAAGCAACTGGAAGAAATGACAAGATAAAATAGCTGGACAGAAGATTTCAAAGAGCAATTTGAGCAGACAAAGCCAATTATTATAATGAAATATGCAAAGACATGGAATTGGAAAACAAAAAGGGAAGAACACAGCATTTCTCAAGCTGAAAGAATTGAAGAAAAAATTTAAGTGTCGAATACTGAGAGATTCTATGTGCAAAATATTGAAGGATGCAAGAAACATCAAGAGAAGATGGCAGGAATACACAGGATCACTGTATCAAAAATAACTGGTTGATCTTCATCCATTTTAGGAAGTGGCATATGATCTAGAACCAATGGTACTGAAGGAGGAAGTCAAAACTGCAATGAAAGAATTGATGAAGAACAAGGCTTCGGGAATTGACGGAATACCCATTGAGATATTTCAACAAACGGATGCCCCATTGGAGACACTCACTCGGTTATGCCAAGAGATTTCAAAGACAGCTACCTGCCAACTGACTGGAAAAGAACCATATTTATACCCATCCCAAAGAAAGGTGATCCCAAAGAATGTGGAAATTATAGAACAATATCATTAATATCGCACGCAGGTAAGATCTTACTGAAGATAATTCAAAAATGGTTGCAGCAGTATATTGACAGAGAACTTCCAGAGGTACAAGCTGGATTCAGAATAGGACGTGGAACAAGGGATATCATAGCTGCTGTCAGATGGATCTTGGCTCAAAGCAAAGAATACCAGAAAGATGTTTACTTGTGTTTTATTGACTA
>NW_006921712.1:6189207-6191242 GCF_000298275.1 Orycteropus afer afer
GGCAGTGTTTCATTCTGCTCTGCATGGGGTTGCTATGAGTCGGAAATGACTTGACAGCACCTAACAACAACAACATGATTTTGCTGAGTTTCATATCAGATAATGAATACAAATAATTTATTACTGTGTTGTGTAAAAGATATTCTTAGGCAAATAATATCAATTTTTAAATTACACATTTAAAAGTTTTATAATTGAGAGTTCCAGAAACATGGCACATTAGGTTTTTGTTATTGTTAGGTGCTGTCAAGTCATTTCCAACTCATAAAGACCCTATGCACAGCAGAACGAAACACCGCCCGGTCCAGAACCAACTCTGTGATTTTTGCTATACTTGAGTCCTTCGCCACTGTCACCATGTCAATCCATCTCATTGAGGGTCTTCCACTCTTTCATTGACCTTCCAACTTAGCAAGCATGATATCCTTCTCCAGGGAATGGTCTCTTCTGACCACATGACCAATGTATGAGACAAAATCTTGCCATTCTCTCCTCCAAGGAGCATTCTGGCCGCACTTCTTCCAGGACAGACCTGTTAGGTCTTTTAGCAGTCCATGGTACTTTAAGCATTCTTTGCCAACACCACAGCTCAAAAGTATCAATTCTTTTTCGGTCATCTTTATTCTTTGTCCAGATCTCACATGCATATAAGGCAATTGAAAATAGCATGGCTTGTTTAACATGCACCTTAGTCCTCAAGGAGACATCTTTGCTCTTCAGCACTTGAAAGAGGTCCTTTGCAGTTGATTGGCCCAGAGATATACATCGTCTGATGTCCTGACTCCTGCTTGCATTGACATCAATTGTAGAACCAAGCAATGAGAAGTCTTTGACAATTTCAATCTTTTCTCCATTTATCATTATATTGCTTATAGGACCATTTGTGAGCATTTTTATTTTCTTTATATTTAGATGTAATCCATACTGGAGACTGTATTCTTCAGTCTTCATCAGTAAGTACTTTAAGTCTTCCTCACTTTCAGCAAGCAAAGTTGTGTTGTCAGAACATTGCAGGTTGTTAGTGATTCTTCCTCCAATCCTAATGCTACTTTCTTCTTCATAAGTCCAGCTTCTTGGATTATTTGGTCAGCATATCGATTGAATAAGTATGGTGATACCTGATGCAATACCTTCTTGATTTAAACCATGTAATGTTCCCTTTTTCTATAACAATATAATAGCCTTCTGGTGTATATATAGGTGCCTCAAGAGTACAATTAAGTGTTCTGAAATTTCCATTCTTCTCAATGCTATTTACAATTTATTATGATCCACACAATCAAATGCTTTTACCTAGTCAATAAAACACGAGTAAATATCTTTCTGGAATTCTTTGCTTTGAGCCAAGATCCATCTGACGTCAGCAATGATACCCACTATTCCATGTCCTCTTCTGAATTCAGCTTGCATTTCTGGAAATTCTCTGTCAATATACTACTACAACAAGTTTTTAATTATCTTCAGTAAGATTTTACTTGCATGTGATATTAATGATATTATTTGATAATTTCCACATTCTGTGGGATCACCTTTCTATGGAATGGTTTTCTAACTCCAGGCCTTTGCACATGTCATTACTTCCATTTGCTTTAGCTACTCTTCACTCAAAGGCAAGTTTCAGAGTCTCTTCTGACATCCATTTTGGCCTTTTCCTTTTTTCTCAATTAGACAGTTAAGCTAAACAGACCCTCTGCAACAAAGCAATGAGAAACCAATTGAAATTGATACAGAAGATGATCCTGGAACTCTGAGCTTTGAAGGGAGGTATAAAGAAGTGAATTAAATAATAGCTAGTAGAAGAACCTGAATGAAAACAGTGAGTAAGGAGACAAATGGATCTGGATACTGCCAGCTGTCCTGTGGGTGAAGCCATTTTGAATATTTTAAACCCCTTCCCAGTAGTGGGAGTTCTGGTGGTGTAGTGCTTAAGGCATTTCATTGCTAACCAGAAGGCTGGCTTTTCAAACCAACCAGCCACTCCATGGAAGGAAGATTGAACAATCTACTTCTGTAATGATACTGCCTCAAAAGGAGG
>NW_006921712.1:6192040-6195079 GCF_000298275.1 Orycteropus afer afer
TTTGTTCCTGCTTGTTTATGTGGTTTGAGGTTTTTTTTTTTTTTCTCTTGTATTTATTTTTTGGTGGTGTTTTTATTTTCTTTTTCTAATTGAGTGAGAGATAGCAACTGTTCCCACACAACCCCACAACCCAACCATACCTGAATCTCCTTAAACCCCACCCACTGAATCTCCTTAAACCCCACCCCAACACTTGCTTTTGCACCAACTGACCAATGATAGCCAGTGGCCAATACTAGCTCAAATCAACCTCAACTGATCTTTATGGACAACTAACAGAGATATGTGCACCCACTCTCATTCTCTGTCACATCTACTAGAAGACAGGCAGTGAATGCCTAAGGGCTAACAACTAACAAATAGAGGAGCACAGTACCCTGTTCACACAGATATATCAAAACAATATATAGGAAAAAATAATAATCTTGGGTGAATCATACCAACACGCAATCACAAGTTAAACATAAATACACCAACATCACAATGTTTTGGAAACAACTGATCATCCCAGTCCAAATAAAGAAGCAGGACAGGATAGTAGAAACAAGAGGGTGTGATACAAACCCAGAAACCATTCCTGAGAAAGAAGCAGCATTAGAAATCTCTGATAAGAAATTCAAAATAATTATATATGGGCATTTTCAATTCAACAAGAGACAGAGCAAGAAAAACACTGACAGGATCAAGTGGAAAATGACAAAATTAAGGAAAACACAGAAAAATTCTAGAAAAAATTGCAAAAATCATGCAAGAGTAAAATGAAAAAATAAACAAAAAATTAGAAATTATACAAAAACAACAAATAGAAATCTAGAGGATTAATAATCAGACTTTAGAGATAGATAACGCATTACATGGGCAAAGGAGTAGAATTAGTTCAATGGAAGACAGAATTAATGAGATTGAAGACAAATACCTCAAAACTACTTTGGTAAGGGATCAATCAGGAAAAAAAAAAAAAAAAAAGATAAAAAGAAAATGAAGAAAGCCTAAGATTCATATGGGATATCATCAACAGGAATAAACTACATATAATCAGAATTCCAGCACAGAAAGAAAGAAATAAAACCACACAGAAAATTGTCAAAGATTTGTTGGAAGATAATTTCCCTAATAAAATGAAAGATGAGAATATACCCATTCAAGAAGTTCAATGACTTTTAAACATAATAGACTCAAAAAGGAAATTACCAAGACATATCATCATCAAACTCACCAAAACCAAAGACAAAGAAAGAATCCTGACAACAGCCAGAAAAAAGGAACAGTTACCTACAAAGTGTAAGTAAGATTAGGTTCTAATTTCTCAGCAGAAACCATACAGAAAATAAGACAATGGAATGATATATATTAAACCCTTAAAAAAAAATCTAACCCAAAATTGTATACCTAACAAAATTGTCCCTCAAATATTATGGTGAAATTAGGAGATTTCCAGACAAACAGAAATTAAGAGAATTTATTAAAACCAGATGAACCTTACAAGAGATACTAAAGGGAGTCTTTGGTATAGGGAACCAATAATGGCAAACAACAAGCAACTACTAACACACATTATGACCAAACCCAGAAACCAACCCAGTTATTGAGATATCCAAAGTAATATAAGATTAGAAGACTGTAAACAGGGAACCAGAGACATCAATTTGTAAATTAGAACAACTACAAACCAAAAAGAGGGAATATATAATGTATTACAGAACTTCTAAATGGTGAGAAAGTCAAGACAATTGCAAGATAGAACAGACTGTATTAAACTTGGGAACAAAATGATAACTCACAGGGTAACCTCAAAGAAAAATAATAAACCTTCACATCAAAATTAAAAAAAAAAAAATAATAAATATTAAGCAAATATGAGAGCAACAGCAACAAATGAGATGATAACATGTTTCATAAACAAAATGAGTTCAGCACAGAAAATTATATGGAACAAAGAAATCAGCAAGAACAGGAAAAAACACATAACAAAATGACATCAATAAATACATACTTGTCTATAATTACACTGAATGTAAATTAAATGGATTAAACACACTAACTTAAGATCCAGAAAGTTGCACACTAGATAAAAAAATATGACCCATCAAAATGTTGTTTATGAGACAGCCACATAAACACAAAGACAAAAATAGACTAAAAATCAAAGGTTAGAAAAAGATATATCAAGTAAATTGAAATAAAAAAATAGAGCAGAAATGGCAATATTAGTTTCAGATAAAATAGACTTTGATACGAAAACAACCATAGGAGACAAGGAAGGACATTTTATAATGATTAAAGGACAAATTGAGCAAGAGGACATAACTGTAATAAATATTTATGCACCCAATTAAATCAACCAAAAAAAAAAAAAAAAAAAAAAAAAAAAAAAAAAAAAAAAAAAAAAAAAAAACCATTGTCATAGAGTGAGTTCCAACTCACAGTGACCCTTCCTTGGGTTTTGGAGGCAGTATCTCTATGGAAGCAGATTACCCAATCTTCTTTCCAAGGAGTGGCTGATGAGTTTGAACCACCAGCCTTCTGGTTAGCAGTCACATGCCTTAGGCACTATGCCACCAGCACCCAATGAAGGTGTCCCAAAATACATAAAGCAGACTAACAGAATTGAAAAGACAAATAAATAAATGACTCCACAGTAATAGTGGGAGACTTTAATATAACACTTTCAATAAAAGATAGAACAACTAGAAAGAAACTCAACAAAGATGCAGAAGAACTAAACAATACAGTCAACCATCTTGACCTTATACACATCTATATGCACTTCACCTAATAACAACAAATATACCTTCTTTTCTGGCACATATGGAACATTCTCCAGGATAGACCATATGTTATGCCATAAAGAAAGCCACAATAAAGTTTCAAATATTGGAATACAGTAAAGTATCTTCTCCAGACATAATGCTATAAAATTAGAAATCAACACTAAGAAGACTAACTGAAAAAGACCAAACACATGGAAACTGATCAACACTCTGCTTAAAAACAACAGGGTAAGAGAAGAAATAAAAACTAAAATTAAAAAAAAAAAAA
>NW_006921712.1:6197329-6198767 GCF_000298275.1 Orycteropus afer afer
GAGGGGTCGCTATGAGTCAGGGCCGACTCGATGGCACATAACAACAACAACAATACTAGCAGAATACAAGATCAATATCCAAATGTCAGTCAGATTCAACTACACAATAAAAGAGGTCTCTGAAAACGAAATAAGGAAATCTATACCATTTACAATAGCTATGAAAAAAATACGATATTTGGGAATAAATCTTACCAGAAACACAAAAGAGCTATACAACGAAAACTACAAAACACTATTTCAAGAAACTATAAGATATTTACATAAATGGAAGAACATCTCATGGATATGAAGATTGAACTTTGTGAAAATGTCAGTACTACCCAAAATAATCTATATATTCAATGGAATCCCAATCCAGATTCATCAATATTCCTTAAAAACATGGAAAAATCAATCACTAATTTTATATGAAAAGGAAAGAGATCTCAGATAAGCAAAGCACTTCTGAAGAAGAAAAAAGTAGGAGGTCTCACACTCCAAAGTCTCTAAACCTACTATAGCTACAGTAGTCAAAACAGCCTGATATTTGTACAATGACAGACTCATAGACCAATGGAACAGAATTGAGAACCCAGAAGTAAATCCATCAATCTATGGTCAGAAGATCTTTGACAAAGTCCCCAAATCCCTTAAGTGGGGAAGAGACAGTCTCTTTCACAAATGGTGCTGGCAAATCTGTATATTCATTTGCAAAAAAATGAAACAAGATCCATACCTCACACAATACACAAAACTGACTCCAGATGGATCAAACACTTAAATGTGAAACCTAAAGCTATAAAGTTCATTAAAGAAAAAATAGGGACAAACTTAGGGGCCCTATTTACTGGCATTAAAAAAAAAAAAAAAAAAAGACTTTCAAACAGAACCCAGGATGTACAAACATCAGAAGATAAACTAGATGATTGGGGCCTTCTAAAAATTAAATTTTTATGTGCATCAAAAGACTTCTCCAAAAGACTAAAAAGAGAACCTACAGAATGGGAAAAAAAAATTTGGCCGTAATATATCAGACAAAGAACTTATCTCTAAAGTATATAGAAAACTTCAACACCTCAAAGTCAAAAATACAAACAATCTAGTTAAAAAATGGGTAGGTAGAAGATATGAATTGACAGTTCACAAAAGAAGATATTCAGGCAGCCAACAAATGCATGCAGAAATATTCATGATCTTTAGCCATTTAGAGAAATACAAATCAAAATAACCATGAGATACCATATCACCCAGCACCAGTAGGTAAATTCAACAAGACAGAAAATAACAAATGCTGGTGAGGATGTGGAAAGATTGGGGTCTCATACACTGTGGGACTTTTAAATGATACAAACACTGTAAAAATTGGTATTGTTATTCCTCAATAAGTTAGAAATAGAAATATCATTTTATCCAGCAATCTCATTACTAGGTTGTTGTTGTTGTTGTTAAGTGCCGT
>NW_006921712.1:6199787-6200528 GCF_000298275.1 Orycteropus afer afer
ATGTTCATTACAGCACTGTTCATGAGAGCAAAGAGATGAAAACAAATTAAGGGCCTATCAACTGAGAAATGGATAACCAAACTGTGGTTCATACATATAATGGAATACTACACAATCCTAAAGAATAATATACTCACACTTGCTGCCATCAGGTCACACCCGACTCATAGTGACTCATTGGGATTCTGAGGCAGCATCACTACAGAAGTAGATTGTCCAAACTTCCTTCCAGGAAGTGGCTGCTGAGTTTGAAATGCTGTCCTTCTGGTTAGCAGTATGAGACCAGAATAATGTAGAATCTGCAAAACGCCATATAACATGGCTGAATTTGGAGGACAATACCCTGAGTGAAATAAATCAATCACAGAAGGGCAAATATTGTGTTAGTCCACTATTGTAAAAAGTCAAAGAAAGATTTATATCTGGAAGGAAACTTTCTTTGTTGGTTACCAGGGATGAGAGGAGAGGGATCAGGAAAATTCCAATATGGGTTGAAAAAGTAAATAAATAAGTATATGTTGCTATTGTTAATATGTGCTGTTGAGTCAGCACCGACTCATAGCGACCCCTCCTTGGGTTGCCGAGGCAGTATCATTACGGAAGTAGATTGCCCAGTCTTTCTTCCGAGGACTGGCTGGTGGGTTTGAACTGCTAGCCTTCTGGTTAGCAGTCAAGTGCCTTAGACACTACCCCACCAGAGCTCCTAATATATGTATATGTATATGTATATGTATATGTATA
>NW_006921712.1:6203623-6206308 GCF_000298275.1 Orycteropus afer afer
TATATATATATATATATATGGTAAAGGTGAAGCTTTTATTTGTGGGTTTGAGGGGCATTGAGCTTATGCTTATGATGGTGGAATATTTGGGAAAAGGGTAGCAATAATGGTAGCACAATAAGAAAAATATCAGCAACATCCCAGAGTTAAATGTATAAGTTGTTGTTAGTAAATATATTGTGTATGTTTTCACCACAATAAAAATAAAATAAAAGTTTTGTAATAGAAAAACTAAAAGTAATTTACTTTTAGATTATATCATAAGAGTTCCATCAAGGAAAATGAGCTTTGAAAATTTACATAGTAAGGATCCATGTCATTTTGTACCTTTTTAATAAACACCAAATATATTCAATCATTTGTGTGATCTTTAGAGGAAAAAGTCATTTATTCTACTTACATCTGGGATTCCTGAGGAAATTATAAAAATTTCAAAAAGATGAATTCTGAGCACATATAGAAATAAGCAGTATCCAAGAACTGACAGAATGGAGTGTGTGAAGAACAGGGATATTTGGAACAATAATCTTTAATGTACTATAATTTTCATTGATTTTTTAATGTAGTGAATACAAACCAAGTATGCTAGAAAGATATTGAAGACACTTCCAAAAAGGACAGGTATAATGGGAGAAATAAAATTATAGCTAAGATCCACCCAGCTTCACATTAAAACCCATATTGGATATACATCGGGGGAAGAGCAACTGTCACCTTTATTCAGTCTCATTTTTCTTTCCTGCTAATTGTTCACTTTCCTTTATTTGCGTTATCTGCTTTAGTGCATGCACCTTCTGAGTATCATTTTTATCATGGCTAGCAACAGTGTTTGAAGTGACAGGAATGAACTTAACACTCTTAAACATACATGAAGCCTACTAATTAAGACTTCCATTTCCCATTCACGCCCCCCCCCCCAAATAGTATTAACTCTATTCTCTCTGTCCTGGGCTGACTGCAGACCCTCATCATTTTTCATCTGTATTACTAATACCCTCCACCTCAATATATGACCTGGACTCCAGTGTCTCCCACTGTACTCTGTAGGATTCATTGATAAGAGGGTTATCTTCATAAAACGTAATGCTCACACCATCACTGCCATGTTTAAACAGTCCCAAGCCCACTTCACAGCCTATAGAAAAATTACAAACAACTCATAGTAACATACATAACCCTTACATTATCTGATCTTAACTTATATTTACAAATTCACACCTTCAAAGGTAATAGGCAATAGATAATATTGAAATTTTATTTTTTCTATATATAAAATGTGAGCTCTAGTAGCATAGTGCCTAAGGCACTTGACTGCTAACCAGAAGGCTGGCGGTTCAAACCCACCAGACACTCCTCGGAAGGAGGATGAGGCAATCTACTTCCGTAGTGATACTGCCTCAGATACCCAAGGAGGGGTCTCTATGAGTCGGGCTGACTCGATGGCACATAACAACAACAACATACATAAAATGCATCATCCTTTCTTACAACTTTATTATTGTTCATTACAAAATACTCATCTTTTTTCTTAAAATGACCTTCTTTCCTTTATCTAGGAAATACAATTGATCTGTCATCATTAAGTCCCAATATGATGATATAACTTTCTTGACTAAGGCAAGATTAGTGTCTTTCTTTTCTGTGTCCATATCATGTTAAGAAATTTCCATTAAATAAACATTGTAGCGTAATACTTAAAATTAAGGTTCAAAATTATGTACTGCCTTAACATCTGAAAAGAGGGATATTAACAAACAACTAATTTCATATCTCTTTTTCTTCTTTTAAATCACCTTCTCTGACACATAGAAGTATCTTTAGTATGAAACCAGAGTGGTTTTCTTTGACCTGTATCACTTATCTTAATTTATTCTGTATGATTTTTTCTACTCTTTATGTAACATGTAATCTGTTATGCTATTTCGTCTTTTCATTTCCAAGACCTCCTCAGCAAACCACCCCCCAAAACACACACACACACACTTTAATTTTTGAAGGCAGAGATAAGAAGGGTGGAGAACATGTGGAGGTTTGGAAAGCAAGGAGAAAACATCTTTGAAAGGATAGGATAATGATGTGTAATACAGATTATTTTATCAAAATTTACCTTTGACCAAGGCCACTCTATTTACTGTTTAAAATTGTATACATGGGGGAAGGCATACCATCAGATTTGAGGAGGCCAGTCATAAGACTATTACAAACATGGTATTGCAGAGCTGAAGGAGGTAAAACAAGTGTACCTTCTCCACTCTCCTTCTATCCACTACATAAAGGAGATATGTCTGTTATAAGACAGTGTACAACTAGTGAGATTTTGAGGTTTATTTGTTATTATGCTACTCTATCTATTCCAAAAAATATATAATGATGCTATTGTGAACACTGATCCCAAATGCTCAAAAAAGTATTAATAGTGTTTGGCAATAGAAGGCCAATATGATGGCACCTATCAACAACAACAATGTATAGTACTATCAGACAAAAAATTTATTCTTAAGTATACATATTATCATTTACACTGTTAATTTTAGATAAATTGAGTAACATTTAAAAAGAACTAAGAAAATTCGTTCATATAACCCATACATACTTCCATTTTACAGTATATTCTGCTCTTAATATTTTTTACTTTTTAAGAATTTGTACATATAAGAATATTTGTTAAAGACAACTTTAGTTAAA
>NW_006921712.1:6206578-6207984 GCF_000298275.1 Orycteropus afer afer
CATGGAAGGAAGATGAGGCAATTTGCTTCTGTAAAGATATAGCTTTGGAAACCCAATAGGGGTCACTATGAGTTCAAATTGACTTGATAGCAGTGAGTTTTTTTTTTTTTATTTAATATAAATTGCACAGTCTATGAATTATAAACAGTTACAGAATGTGAAATAAACTTAAGTCCATTATGTCCAATCATACAATAGCTTAAACAAAAATTTCTTATTGCTGGATCATAATTATGTACACCTACTCTTCACTTATCAACCATCTCATTACTTGACATTTTTCATTTTTGAAAGCAGTAAGAAATCTACAATATATTTTGCAAATTAATGACATACCTCTGGCAGTAACATCTACTAATATGCAAGAGGTATTAATGCTGGCTGTGATAGTTAAGGTTAAGTGTCAGCTTGGCTAAACCAAGACCCTCACTGGTTTGAGAGGTATAAAATAATATAATTCAGCAGCTATGTAATTATGAAATTTGAAAGTTATATAAGGATATATTCATCCTCCATCTTGCAATCTTATGTGGTAATCTTCTAATTCTGTATAACACTAATTTTCACATAACCACATGGTCTTTGGAACCTAACCATATTGATAAGTTAGGAGTGGGTGTACTATAAAAAATATTTTCCAAAGAGGGATCCCAATGTGAACAAATTGTTACATGCAAGCAAAACCAAAGAAATAATAATAACAAAAGCTTTCTCCACTATTTACTTAGAATCCACCTATATATACTATCTACATTTCACATTTGCCACTCTCTTCTGGATAATTCTGGATAAACTCCCCAAATATGCCAAAGATCTCTCCTTGTTCTTTCAAACATAACTGCAGAGGAAATTTTGTGCTGATTTTTATGTGCAGGAAAGTTTAAATCAAAGATTCTCAAACGAAATAAAAGAATCATCTCAGATGTATTCCCATCACGCTTAACAAAATCCTTTAGTAAAATCCGTATTTCCATTATCAGTTTGAACATCATTTTGTTTTTTATATTTAACATGTTAATACTAAAGCTCATCTCATAAACCATTAACATTTTCCTTTTGTTTATTTTCAGCTGACATCCAGTAGCAAAACTTATATGCATTTCTATAAATGGCATTCTAAATTATCCAAAATGGCCTTGAAATGTGGGAGACAAAGAAATGTTCAACACCATGATAAAAAGCTATTTGGTATTCATAAACTTTCATGCCTGTCAGGGAATTTTGCTGACATATCTCAAAAGAGTGAGGTATGAAACCTTTGTCTTGTTTGCTTCTTTAATTCAACGGTCAAAAAATGTATAAAGATACATAGTTTTTAAATGCAAACTTGATTTTGGAATGTCCTCCAATTAGCTTCACATTCATTTATTTTATGTTCTAATTTGTTGAACTTGATTTTTACTCTT
>NW_006921712.1:6208319-6253421 GCF_000298275.1 Orycteropus afer afer
TTTTTTTCAGTGTTCCATCCCCTCCCCTCTCACCCCTGGCAACCAACAAAGAAAGTTTCCCTCCATATATAAACCTTTCCTTGACCCTCCACAACAGTGAACTTATACTGTATTTGTCCATCTGTGATTGACTTATTTCACTCAACATGATGTCCTCCGAGTTCATCCATGTTATGTGGTGTTTTGCAGACTCTACATTATTCTTTAGTGCTGCATAGCATTCCATTATGTGTCTGTACCACAGTTTGGTCATCCAATTTTCCGCTGATGGTCATGTAGGTTGTTTCCGTCTTTTGGAAATAATGCAGCTATTGTAAATAATGCAATGATGAAGATGAGTGTGCTTATATTGGTTCCTGCCCTGGCTCTCACCTCTCTAGGATATATACCTAGTAATGGGATTGCTGGGTCAAATGGTATCTCCAATTCCAACTTTCTAAGGAATAGCCATATTGCTTTCCACAGTGTTTGTATCACTTCACAGTCCCACCAGCAGTGTATGAGAGTCCCTATCTTTCACATCCTCACCAGCATTGTTATTTTCTGTCTCGTTGAACCTTTCCATCAGTGCTGGGGTGAGACAGTATCTCGCTGTTGTCTTGATTTGCATCTCTCTTATGGCCAATGATTGTAGGCATCTCTCCATGTATTAGCTAGCTACCTGAACATCCTCCTTGGTGAACTGTCTATTCATATCTTTTGCCCATTTTTCAATTGGATTGTTACACTTTTGCTGTTGAGGTGCTGGAGTTTTCTATAAATCTTAGAAATAAGTCCCTTGCCAGTCTAGTGATTGGCAAATATGAATTTGTTGCTGTCATTTTTGTTACGAGCTTTTTCATGGTGTCAATTTCTTTGTTCCATATAATTATCTATGCTGAGTTTGTTTTGTTTATGAATCGTGTTATCTCTTCCTTTGCTGGTATTGTTTTAGTATTTGCTAAATATTTATACTGGTCCTCTTTTTTATTTTGATGTGAAGGTTTATCATTTTTCTTTGAGGTTAGCCTGTGATTTATAGTTTCTTCCCAAGTTTAGAACAGTCCATTCTATCTTATAGTTGTCTCTACTTCCCTACCATCTAGGAGCACTGTAATGACAAAAGTTTTTTCCCTCTTTTTGGTTTGTAGTTAGCCTCATTTGTCAATTGATGTCTCTGGTTCCCTGTTTACAATCCTGTAGGCTTTATTTACTTTGGATACTTCCACAGCTGGTTTGGTTTCTGGGTTATATCATCATGTATGTTAATGATCAGTTGTTGTTGGCTGTTGTTGCTTCTCTGTCCAAAGGGCTCCCTTTAGCGTCTCTTCTAAGGTTGGTCTTGTTTTAACAAATTCCCTTAATTTCTGCTTATCTGGAAATGTCCTAATTTAACCATCATATTAAAGGGACAGTTTTGCTGGGTACATAATTCTTGGTTGGAAATTTTTCTCTTTCAGGGTTTTATATATACCATCCCACTGTCTTCTCACCTGCATGGTTTCTGCCGAGAAATCTGAGCTTAGTTTTATTGGTTGCCCTTGTTGATAACTTTTCATTTTTTCCATACTGCTCTCATGATTCTTTCTTTGTCTTTGGTTTTGGTGAGTTTGATGATGATATGGCTTGATGATTTTCTTTTGGGATCTATTCTGTTTGGGGTTCATTGGACTTCCTGAATGGATATATTCTCATCTTTCATCATACCAGGGAAATTCTCTTCCAACAAATCGTCAACCATTTTCTCTGTGTTTTTGTCTCTTCCTGGTTTGGAATTAAATTACATGAAGGTTATTCCTTTTGATGGTGTCCCACGTGAACCTTAGGCTTTCTTCATTTTGTATTGATTTTTTTTCTGATTGATCCCTTTCCAAAGAAGTGTTCAGGTATTTGCCTTCAATCTCTCCAATTCTGTCTTCCATTGATTCAATTCTGCTCCTTTGGCCATTCAATGTCTTATCTATTTCTGAAACTTTAGTATTACTCTTCTGGATTTCTCTCTGTAGATTTAGTATTATTCCTAATTTTTCATTTATTTTGTCATTTTGTTCTTGCATTGTTTTTGAAATTGTTCTAGGGTTTTTTTCTATGTTTTCCTTGATCTGCCTCTCAATTCACTGAAGATATCTAAACACAATTCTTTTGAATTTCTTACCAGGGAGTTCCAATGCTGCATCTTCTTCAGGGCTATATTTTAGGTCTATATCCTGGACCTTTTTTTTCTCCTGGCTTATCTTGCTTCTTTGTGTGGACTGTGATGCTCTGTTGTCTTTGAGGCATTGTGACATTTTTATGTTTATATTTAATTGGTGATTGTATGTTGGAGTGACTTGTCCACAATTTTTGCTTTCTTTGTTTTGTTTGTATGTTATCTACACAAATAGGGTACTCTGCTGTGTTCCTCTATTCACTAGTTGACAGCACTTATACACTCACCACATGTCTCTTTTCCTGTTTTCAGCCTCTAATATGTCCCTGCTGACCTTGGCAAACAGAGCCTGTTCCTAGATCCCTGGAATCCAAATGAGAATGCTATCACTTTAAATATCCAAAATGGCCACCATTTGTAAAGATTCAAAATGGCTGTGCCATCGGCCACTTTTAATATCAAAAATAGCCACCACTTGTAAACATTCAAGATGGCTGCACCCTTTGGACAGCCGAAAGTCAACAGCTCAGGTTGTCTCCCTCCTTGCTGTTCCTTCCTAGTCATAGACCACCAGCACTGTCATCTCTGCAGCCTTTGGTGACCAGGGCTGATCTTTAGGTCAATTCTCAGGTTCCAACAGCACTTGGAAATATTCAGGCTGTTGGTCCTGTCAGGGTAGCTGACAGTCTGCAGCTCTGACCATCTCTGTACTCACTGTTTTCTTTCAGGTTTTTCCACTAGTTGGTGCCTAATCCACGTCTGTATAGTTCCTTTGAAAGCTCAGGGCTCCAGGATTATCTTCCGTATCTCTGTCAATTGTTTTTTCTTTTCTTTGTTGAAGAAGGTTGGTGCTGCTTGTCTGCCTATTCCTCCATCTTACTGGAAATCCAAAGAGAACACTCTTGAGTGGCTATTGTCAGATTGGAGCTAGAGATACTCATGGATGTTAAGTGAACTAGTGAGGATAACAACGTCAGCTTGTAGGAGCTATCATCACCAGTCTGAGTGACTTTATAATACACAATTTTCGTTCCCATGTATCTACTGTTCAATATTCTTTGGGTAGCTTACCAGGAAAACTGACTTTCATGAGTTGGATCAGTGATCCTGGATATGATCTAGGCTTCACCATATTTTACCTGTACCATCTGGTACATATTTCCATTTTGGTCTCTAGTAAAGGAAGAAAGGCTGGAGAGCCTAGTAGTAGCAATTATATCTTTGTAATGATGTCTACCAACATGTCATTGGCCCAAAATTGTCACATGGTTATGCCCAACTTTAAGGTTTTGTAGAAGAGGGTAATCCTCTATATATACATAAATGCTCTATACATACATACATAAATAGAACATAATTAGATATTGATGAATAAATAAATAAATATTATTATTTATTCCTAGATAAATTTAGTATTATCTTACCTAGCTTCTCTGAATATATTATTACTAAAGTATAATTTGTACTTTCATAGGAAGGGGATTATATATTTGTCATTTAATTTTAGAGTCAGAAAGTATTTTGTTTTCTACCCTTAACACAGGATCTTTCCAAAAGTAATTTTAAACACTTATGTACAATCTTTAAGGAGCTGTAGTTGGAACTCTGGTCATGTAGTGCCTAAGGCATATGACTGCTAAGCAGAAGATTGGTGGTTCAAATCCACCAGCCACTCTGTGGGAGAAAGATGAGGCAGCTTGCTTCCATAAAGATTTACAGCCTTAGAAACCCATTGGAGGTCACTATGAGTTGGAATTGATTTGAAAGCAATGAGTTTGGTTTGGTTTGTTATATACAAACTTTAGTAATTCTTATCATCTAGAGCAGTGTTCTGTAAATATGATCCCAGTGCAATCAACATCACTTGTGTATTTGTGACAAACTGTCAAAAGATATCCTTAAAACAAACATGATAAAGTAGAACTTTGTGGTTAGCGCCCAAAAGGTGCCATAAATAAATTAAAAATAAATACATATATATTTTCAAAAAACTTCAAGTGATCCTAGTTTTATATTTGTGCCTTACCAACCTGTCTTTGACCTCTTTGAGGGAAAAAAAAAAAAAAAAAAATCCACAGAAACCTTAGCTGTTGCCATCAAGTCTATTCTGGTTCACCACAACCCAGTAGGACAAAGTCGAACTATCCCCATTGGGTTTCCAAGTCTGTAATCTAAGCAGAAGTCTGCCAGATCTTTCTCCAATGGAATGGCTATTGGGGTTCAACCAATTACATTTGAGCAGCTGATCTCTTTAACCAGTTCTTATCAGGACTCCTTTTTGTGGGCAAAAACTTCTGTACGTGGTATCTATACCTAGTACTTGGTAGAGACTTAGGAAGTCTCATTAAACACCCATTGACCTGAGTTATGAGAGTTGGTTAGGGAAAGATTGCCTGACACAAAAGTGTAAATCATTAGGTTATAATTGTCAGCTTCTGTGAAGAAGACATTTAGGGAACAGCAAGTCTTTGTTGTTGTTGTTGTTGTTCTTAGGTGCTTTGGAGTTGTCCCTGACTCATAGCGACCCTATGTACAGCAGAATGAAACAGTGCCCAGTCCTATGCCAGCCTCATGTTACTTGCTATACCTGAACCCATCATTGCAGCCACTATGTCTATTCATCTCATTGAAGGCCATCCCCTTCTTTGTTGACCCTCTATTTTACCAAGCATCATATCCTTTTCCAGGGAATGGTTCCTTCTGACAACATGACCAAAGTGAGATAAAGTCTGGTCATTCTCACTTCCAAGCAGCATTCTGGCTGCACTTCTTCCAGGACAGATTTGTTAATCCTTCTAGCAGACCATGGTACTCTTAGCATTCTTCTCCAACAATACAACTCAAAAGCATCAACTCATGTTCAGTCTTCTTTGTTCATTTTCCATCTCTCACATGCATAAGAGGAGATCGAAAATACCATGGCTTAGGTTAGGCCCATCTTAGTATTCAAGGTGACATCTTTGCTCTTCATCACTTGAAAGAAGTCTTTTGCAGCAGATTTGCCCAATGCAATACATGGTCTGATGTCTTGACTGCTGCTTCTATTGGTGTTCATTGTAGATCTAAGTCATATGAAGTCCTTGACAACTTCAATCTTTTCTCCATCATTCATGAAGCTGTTTATTGGACCAGTTGTGAGGATTTCTGTTTTCCTTATATTGAGATTGTTTTGGTTACCTAGTGCCACTCTGACAGGAATATACCACAAATGGGATGACTTTAACAAACAGGAGTTTATTCTTACAATTTGGAGGTTTTAAGTCTGAGTTCAAAGTGCCAGTCTCTAGGTGTTGAGTGAAAGCCCCTCAAACTTGGGCTTCAGCTCTGCCTCCTGCTCCTGGCTCACAGAAGCTAGAGGTTTTTCTTCGCTCAGACAGCTGCTGGCTGCTAGGCTGAGAAACCCAAGGTCGACAAGTAACAAGGCTCAGTCTCAATATTACCAAACCACGTGGCAGGCCATTAATTCAAGTCCATTAAAAGTCCCAAGATCAGCAGAGCATGTCAGGCTGCTGAACTACGACTCAGCTACATGCCAAGTTCACATGTGGCATAAGCTGGAGACCATTACCCAAGACTTCTTCTTATATACAAGAAGCAGACCACATCCCAAAGGCAGCTACTCAGCTCTTCATGGTAGATTCCACCATGGAGTTGATTACCAGTCTTATCATTGGGAATACTGCATTTAGTTGCCCAGCTACTCAACCAGGCCCAGCCAAGTTGACACAAAAAATTAACTACCACAGGGTGTAATCCATATTGCAGCCTGGAGTCTTTAATCTTTACCAATAAGTGCTTCAAGTCATTCTCACTTTCAGCAAGCAAAGTTGTATCATCATAAGTCAGACAACAACCTACTCTGTTCATTTGGAGACTAAGCCTGAATTCTTAGCATATTTCAGTGCTCCAGATTAAGTATTAACAAGTTTTACTTTATTATTTGAAGCCACAGAACATGCATTCTAAGCAGTAGCCCAGGCTATGTGTATTCTGCTTGACAGAAGTGCCTCCTAAAGCAGAGTGACCACATAAACATACAATTTTTTTTTTTTTTTTTTCCAAATCAGGTCCTTTTTGAAATTGCTAAAATGATAAACCAGACAGAACACTAGAACAGCATTCATGAACTAAAGCCAATTAGGATGTATGATCAGCTACTCACTAGACATAAATGCCACTTTACATTAAAAACTAAGGTTTGATAGTTAGTAGAAACTGTAAGATAATAAATTCCAGAAGACCAGTTACCTACATACTCAGATAAACCGTAAGTAGTGCCATATAGTTCATAATTACTTTTATACAATAATTATATGTGTTTACCTTCTGTAAAACTAAAGGCCACTCTACTTAGTAAACTTTTCACATTTACTTATTCTAAAGATACAGAAGTAATAAATACTTTATGTCTTGAGAGATAACACAGTATAAATACAAGAGTGAATTATGCATTCTGCAAATTACGGAGTGTCTGGCTTTGGGTCAATTGGTTTCATGTCTCTGCTGTAGGCATCTTTCATGTGGAATTGAGAGGACTTACTTTCTCAGACTATTGGGAGGATTAAAAAAGGGTATATGACATTTGTTATGTTGATATTTTCTTAGAAAATTCAGTCCAATATATGTGTCTACTTAAAAAATAATCTAATCCAATTTCAACAGTTACTATAGAAATTGGATTAGATTTTTTTTTTTCAAGTAGACACATGTATTGGATCAAATTTCCTATTGTTTTTAGTTTTAAAACCAATGATATTTGAAATAATATATAATTAATAACATGTCCATAGATATATATATATATATATTACATATAATTTCAAACATTTGGGTTCTAATAATGTGTTTTGCAAAGCTCTTCTAAATAGGAATATCAAATATTAACCTGCCTAGAAAAATAAACATTTATCTTTATAAGTGTCTTTATATTTCTGCTCAAAGGCAAGAAAAAGGTATTATCTTTCACAAACAAAAAAGATATGTATTGCTCTTTGAAAATTTCCTTATTATCAGGTAGCACAAGGCAATCTGCAGTACATGATCTGATAATATCAATGGTAATAAAAGTTGCTCCATTAGGTTTTCATAAAGCTAACTCAAATGCAATGCCATCAGTGTGGGTGTGATTTTCCATTTGCAGAATATTGAGGATATAGTTTTAAAGAGAACCACAGTGGTTAATAAAAGTAATAGAAATTAAGTAATAAAAAGAGTTAACATGGTATAGAATATAAATCATAAAATGTCAGTAATATGACCTATTGACATTGGAGTTTATCAATATTGAAGTGAAAACTGCTTATTATGATACATATTATTACCATGCAATTTTATAACTCACTGCCATCACTTCAATTCCTACTCATAGCAACCCCTCCTTGGGTTTCTGTATGGAAACATACAGTGTCTGTATGGAAATAGATTGTCCAGTCTTCCTTCTGAAGAGAGGCTGGTGGGTTTGATCACCAGCCTTCTGGTTAGTAATCAAATGCCTTACGCACTACTCCACCAGTTGTTGTTGTTGTTATGTGCCATCAAGTCGGACCCAACTCATAGTGACCCCTCCTTGGGTTTCCCAGGCAATATCACTACAGAAGTAGATTGCCCAATCTTCCTTCCAAGGAGTGGCTGGTGGGTTTGAACCACCAGCCTTCTGGTTAGCAGTCAAGTGCCTTAGGCACTATGCTACCAGAGCTCTTAGCAATTATATAGCACCTTAAATTCACACAGTGTTTCACAGACATTTAGTTTTTAACTTTTTTGTTTTTTAACAGAGACTTAACAAATAATGAAAGCAAGACAGAAATTATACCTACTATAATAGAGCAAGAAAGTTAGAGCTAAAATTATCCATTCAATATGAGACTATATTAAATTTCTGAATCTCTATTTTGCAGTCCATCTGAGAGAGGCTCTTAATATGAACAGGTAATATCTTTTAGTACCTAGAAGTATGGATTGCTATTATAGTCAAGAATTTTAGATGGAAAATTTTAGACATTAGATGCAAGTTCTAGGATTCAATTTCTTCACCAGTATAATTTTAGCTTTAAAACCAACATTATTTTTATTATAGCTACTTGATAGATAATTGAATAACCACCTCTACATGTGATCTCTCATTTAAAATGCCTATTCTAAGCAGATTGAAGAAATAATACCTTTCCTGTGTGCTTGTGTGTGTGTGTGTAAGTGCACATGCACATACGTGTGTGTGTGTGTGTATATGTGTGTATTAGGCTAGTAAGATGTAGTCATTTCACTTTGAGTATTGCGAAGATCTTTAGGGATTTTTGTTTGTTTGTTTGCTAAATCAGAAATACTCTATCCTAAGCTGAAACCCTGTCTGTCTGGCAAGCCAGTAATTAGGCACAATGGACTAAGGCATGAAAGGACCTAAGTAGCAATCTTGATTATGGCTGCAAAACCCAGGAAGATCATTAAAATATCTTATTTTCTCATTTTTCTTCTCCATAAAATGTAGTTATAAGACTGTATAGTCACCAAAGTACTTCTTAGCGCTAACAGGTAAGGATTTAACAAATTGGCACTTTTGCATTGAAGAGGCAATGGTAATATTTTATTTTAAAGGTATATTTCATGCTTCATTTAAACTGAAGTTTGTTATATACTACCTTCTAATGGTAAATAAAATTGATAATTTGAATCTGCAGAATCTAATAATGTTACTTATTACTATACATATTTTGAATTTTATCATTTTTTAAAAAATTGCAGCTGATGGTGCAGTGCAATATGCTCTCACAAATTCTCTGAAAGAAGAAAAATTATATCTTTGTAAATTTTTAATCCCTAAACAGTCAAAGAATTCAACATTAAGTGGTTGGCCTGTATTACAAGTACAAAACTCTATTATAACACAAGATTTAAACTGTGTTTACATTTTATATAATTAAATATGGCTCAAATAAATTAAAAATTAAAATACATGATATAGAAGAATTTTTTGAATAGTGCTTGGTAAGTTGCAACATTTGCATATGAGCTAATTAGGAAGTCAGATAAGCAATATTATGTGCTGGGATGAGAACTTGAAAGTCAGTGTGGTGAATTGCATGATATGGCCCTTCCAGCCATTGTCCTCCATTTTGTGACATATTGTAAATCCTATTATCCATGCCTGTTTGGGGTGGTGTGGCAGATAAGTTTGGCTGTCAACTTGGCTGGGCAGCTGGTAGTAGTTGTTCCCTATAATGACTGACAATTGGCTCTGTGGTAGGATTTGCCATGAGCAACTGAGTAGCTGCTGATTGTTAAAGCCAACCACTTGGGTTACTGCTATTGGGGTAACAAAGATGGGCTATATCTTGAGTCCTGCCTTGCTGGAGGGTAAAACTCAAATCACCACCCTTAGCTTCTTTGAGGGTGTACCTGTGGACCCCTGGTAAGTTTTGCCATCCTCTTGCTCCAGTTCTGCATTTTGGCTCATCATCATCTCACTTCTGGATTTGGGATTGCAGCCGTCATCTGATATGCTGATTGAAGTTCGTGAAACCTGGAGAATTAGGAGAATCCTCCAGACCTACTTACAGACCTGGGACTTGCCAGACTGCTAGCCTCCACCACCACTATGTGAAACGACCCCTTGGGTGTCTGTGAGTTCTGTAAGGTATTACAGTGAAATACAGAACCTTAAGATGGGGGCGTTTACTGAGAGGAGGAGGAGGAGTTAATGTCTGAAATGATGGAGTGACACAGCAGTTTGGACATTTAGGACATCTTTTACCTCAGCTTCCTGGGGACCGGCCTTGTGCTGATCTTTCTAAGAGAAATTGTTTCAGCAGTTGGTATGTTTTTTTTTTTTCAATCATTTGGAGTGTACATTGAAGCTGAAAAAATTAATACTTAAAGAGAAAAAGAAAAAAAGAAAAATGGTTCAGTTTACCAAAAAAAGGATTTTTTACTTTTGCTGTCACGACATCCAGATAGGGAAATTCAGCCAACCTGCCCTAAAACATCCTACAGTTTGGTTCTCTATAGCCTAAAAACAAATTCCTACCTCAGCCTTTTTATGATACAAATGCTCATTGTCCTTATTCCCATCTGCAGAGAATGCTGTGTAAATATCTCCTTTGGATTAGAAGACAAAATACAAATGGGTGAATTTTGTCATCTAGCCAGCCCGCAAAGTCAGGCTGCCTATCAGACATGTTTTCCTCTAACCTTTAGCCAACTAGGAAATGGCAGCAACTATCAAAATCAGAAAAGGCCAACTGACAAAAGAAAAGCAAAACCTGATTCTCACCGTAACATCTGCTACCCTCAATACATTAATTTTTTGTGTCTTTTTGGGCACAAAGAGAGGATTTTTTGTGACAATAAAAGAGCAACTGCTAACAACCCTAATCTTCTCTTTTGAGTGTAGTCACGCAATACATGTCACAAGGGAATCAAATATTTCACTTGATAAATATATTTCACCTAAATCCTGGCTAGTCTTTCCAAATTCCACCTTGTATACCTTACCTAATCTACTGGACATAAAGATCATGTTATATTTTTCAAACTTGTTATCAATTAATAGCTTCAAGACAGTCTGGTTCTTGATATATTTAATTAAAATGAGTGCAAGAAATACATATTTGTTATTAAAACAATCATCCAAGGATGGAAACATCCATTATCACAGCAAATCTTCAACTTAGAGAATTCAAATTGACTACATGTGTATGTATGCATGTGAAGAAAGAAAGACATGTTTCTCTCTCTCTCTCTCTCTCCTTCTATCTCTATATGTGTATGTCAGCCTTCCTCACATTTTCAGGAAACATTTTTTTCATAGTGTACTCAGTTCCTTGGCTTGCTCTATTGATTAGATTGATTAATAAGGATAGAAATTAATAAAACAAATATTGCAGTAATTTGAATCAGTTATGTGTGATTTTATTGTAATAATTGAAGAGTTATCATGCAGAGACAAAATTAGCCTGATATCAGCCACAACACTGAGGGAGAAGAATGAAAAACGCTGCTAGTGTCTTAGAGTTTGAGAGTTTTCAGGGAAAGAGAAAATGTGACTTGGGAAGCTGCTTAGGTATATAACTTACTAAACAAGATGTATAAAATATTTCAAACATTTTGCTTTGAGTTATAAATGAAATGCATCTTGGATAATTTCAAGAGTCTGCAGCAAATACAGAATTGTCAGGTTGGGGTTTCTTCCAAATGTAAAACTAAGATGAGAAAGTCCATGAGGTAACTCAGCTTTATCAACATCTTTATAGATCTCGAATATCCCTACAGCCCACAATACTTTGCAGCCTCATTTGTGAAGGGTGTTGGGAGATGATTAAGAGAAATTAAAAAATTAATTTGCTTGACAAATATTTATTGAATATTTTTATGGATCAGGTACTGTTTCAGACATTTAGTACATGTAAGTAAATAACCCAGGCATAGATGCTTGTTGCTATGGAGCATATATTATGGTGGAGAAGAATATAGAAAATAAGTTATTATTATAAAATAAATAAGTATAATATTTGATATGCTAGGAGCTGTGGTGGCAAAGTGCCTAAGGACTGTTAACCAGAAGGCTGGCAGTTCAAACCCACCAGCCACTCCTTGGAAGGAAGGTTGGGCAATCAATTTCCATAGTGATACCACCTTGGAAACCCAAGGAGGGGTAGCTATGACCTGGATCCAACTTGATGGCAGTGCATTTGGTTTTGGTTTAGAAGCTGATACAAAATATGAAAACAAACAAACAAACAAAAAATAAAGCAAGTTAAGGGGGATCATGACGAAGTCAAGGGAAGGGGAGAAAATTAAGTCAATGACACAATAAATAGAGTGGCCAAGGTAAGCCACAATAAGGTAAAATTAAAGACTTGAAGAAGGTGAGTGTATTAGCTCTGCGGACATCCAGGAAAGGAGTGTTCCACGAAATAGGGAAGTGAGCTAACAAACCCTGAGTGAGGAGCTTGCCTAGAGTTTTTGAGGCATATTAAGGAAATCAGGATAGCTGGAGCAAAATGAGAAAGAGGAAGTAGTGTAATAAATAACAGTTAATTAACAGAAAGACAGGGCAGTCATGTGGATACTTGTCTGCCGTCTTAAGTACTTTTACATAGCATGAAATGGGAAGTCTTTGGAAGATTTTGAGTGGAGGAGTTGTACGATTAAGTGAAGATTTTGGAATAACCACTTGGGTGCTGTGTTGAGAACTGATTGTATGAGGACATGGGTAAAAGCGGTTGGTAAACCACTGCCCTGCCTAGAGGTAGAGCAGAAGTAATAGTGGTCCAGACCAGGATAGATGAATAGTAATGAGAAGTTTTTCATTTGGATTTGAAGAAAGTACACATTCAGAGGTAGAAGTACTGATCCACAAGCATAGTGACCAAAAATATACAGAGACTTTTACTTTGTTTTTTTTTTTTTTGCTTATTACCAGGTCAATACTAATGGCACAATGGTTAAGCACTCAGCTGCTAAATGAGAGATTAGTGGTTCAAACCTTCCCAACAACTCTGTGAGAGAAAAGACAAGACAGTCTGCTCCCACAAAGATTATAGCCTACAAAACACTCTGAGGAAGTTTTACTGCCACATAGGGTCACTAGTAATCAGAATTGACTAGAGGACACACAAAGATGATTAACATTAATATCAAAGTAGTTGAGAGCCACTAGATCCCTGGACAGTGGCCATAGGTCTAGGTAATTATGTTTACTTTTTCCTAATGAGGTAAATTTAGCTGTAAACAAAACCCCAACAAATGAGAAACACCTATGTAGAATTACGCAGTTATTATACAGTGTAGCAGTAGTGGTGGTGGTGGTAATAGTAATAATGTTGCTGCTGTGTTTATGTTAGGTATAATCAAGTCATTTCTGACATACAGAAAACCGATGTACAATAGAATGAAACTTTGCACAATTCTGTACCATCCTTACAATCATTGCTATGCTTGAGTCCAATGTTGCTGCTACTGTGTCATCCTATCTCATTGAGGGTCTTCCTGTTTTTTGCTGACCCTCTGCTTTATTAAGCATGATATCCTTCTCTGAGAATTGGTCTCTCCTAATAACATGTCCAAAGTATGTGAGACAAAATCTCGCCATCCTTGCTTCCAAGAAGTATTCTGGCTGTACTTTTCCAAGACAGATTTCTTTGTTCTTTTGTCAGCCCATGGTATATTCAATTTTCTTCACCCACACCACAATTCCAAGGCATCAATTTTTCTTCCGTTTTCTTTATTCATTGTCCAGCTTTCACATGCATATTAGGGAATTGAAAATACCATGGCTTAGATAATGTGTACCTTAGTCCTCAAACTGATATCTTTGCTTTTTAATACTTTAAAGAGGTCTTTTGCAGCAGAGTTGCCCAATGCAACATGTCATTTGATTTCTCTACTGCTGCTTCCATAGGTATTGATTATTGATTGTATTACTATTAGCAGTGATATTTTCTAATTTTCATTTTTATCACTGAACAAAAATCACTGTATAATATGTCAGATGCCTTGGTAAGAACTTTACATAAATTACCCAATTGAGGCATTTTTATTGCCAATTTACAGATGAGAAAACTGAAGATTAAAGAGATTAAGCAGTTACTTGCCCAGAGCCATCGAGTTCAGTGGATGTTGATTCAAATATACTACAAATAAAGAAATAAAAACTCATTGCAGTTGAGTTGATCCCAATTTGTAGCAATCTCACATGTTATAGAGCAAAACTGCTCCATGTAATTTTCTAGGCAAATCACAAGGCTTTTTTTTTTTCCCCCCCCCCTGTGGTACTGCTGAGTGGGTTCAAATTGCCAACATTTAGGTTACTGTTGTGTGTGTTATTGAGTCAATTCCAATTCATAGCTAACCTAAGACAAAGTAGAACTGCCCCATAGGGTTTCCTAGCTGTAAGCTTTACAGGAGCAGATAGCCCAGTCTTTTCTCCCACAGAGCCAGTGATGAGTTCACAATGTCAACCTTTAGGTGAGCAGCCAAGTGTTTAACAATTGCACCACCAAGGGACCATTGATTCAAATATGCTTTCATATGGGCCCAGAGTCTGATATATCAGTCACAGCATTAAGAATATTAGATGCTGTTCACAGTAAGGAAATACATTTCAAATGAGAAAGCAGAGAGGAGAGTTGTAGGATATACAATGCACAGGTGGGAGGTAATAGAAGTAAAGTAGCATAACGTTGGCTTTACAAATGAGATTGCACCCATTCATTACATTCTGAGTTTAGAGACACTGACTATTTTCAGAACTCACCTCTGGGACAGCTGAGCTCCTAACCTATCAAGATTGATTCTTATTGTCTCAGGATAGGGTAGTGCACAAAAGAGGGTCACAAACTTTTTAGCATGCATACATATATATGGATACATATATGTACAATAAGCTTTTGTGTTTAAGAAATTATTTATAAAAAATGAAGTACTGATTATGAGAAAGGAATGCATATATCATGGCTTTCAATCATTGATATTCAATGCATCATCAAATCTATTCCTTAGATAGTCTCTAAATTCAGTAGGATATATTCAAGGTCATATTTGGCTTTCCTGGATTTTTTCTAATTGTCTTTAACTTCAAGTTGAACTTGCATATGAGCAGTTGATGGTCTGTTCCACAATCAGTTTCTGCCCTTGTTTTGGATGAAGATACTGAGCTTTTCCATCTCCTCTTGCCATAGATGTAGTCAATCTTATTCCTGTGTATTCCATCTGGTGAAGTCCTTGTGTACAGCACCATTTGTGTTGTTGATAAAAGTATTTGCAATGAGTAAGTTGTTGGTCTCAAAAATTCTATCATGAAATTTCCAGCATGAATTCTGTCACCAAGGCCAAATTTTCCAAATACTGGTGATTCTTCTTTGTTTCCAACTTTTGCATTCCAGTCATCGGTGACAAGCAACACATCTTGATTTCATGTTCAGTCAATTTCAGACTGCAGAAGTTGATAAAAATCTTCCATTACCTCATCTTTGGCTTTGGTGGTTGGTGCATAAATTTGAATAATAGTAGTATTAATGGGTCTTCCTTGTAGGCGTATGGATATTGTATTTCAGGACAGATCTTGAAACATCCTTTGTGATGATGAATGCCATGACATTCCTCTTCAAATTGTCATTCTTGGCATAGTAGATCATATGATTGTCTGATTCAAAATGGCTAAAACCAGTCCATTTCAGCTCACTAATGCCTAGGATATCAATCTTTATGTGTTCCATTTCATTTTTGACTACTTCCAATTTTCCTAGGTTCATACTTCAGACATTCAATGTTCCAATTATTAATGCATATTTGAAGCTGTTTCTCCTCCATTTGATTTGTGTCACATCAGCAAATGGAGATCTCAAAAACATTACCTTATCCATTAAGACTGATTTTACTCTGATGATGTAGCTCTTTCCCAGTCATAATTTGAGAGCCTTCCAACCTAAGTGGCCCATCTTCCTGCTCTGTGGTGGACAATGTTTCAGGCCTATTCATAAAGTTGCCCAGTAATGTATCAGACAGTATTTCTCTGCTATTCATAAGGTTTTCCCTGGCCAATTATTTTAGAAGGGTATGGCCTCTTCCTTCTTCCTAGTCTATCTCAGTCTCCAAGCTGTGCTGACATCTGTGTACCATGTACACCTGCTGGATTTGAAATACCGGTGGCAGAACCTCAAGCTTCACAGCAACATTCCACCACAGTAGGACAAACCGACAGACAAGTTTGTCTTCCTTAGCTGTTCGAAACCTCTACAACCTCTCCTTACCGGTATCCCTGCCGCTGCCTCCTCGCTCTGTCCCAGCCCCCCTTGCCTTTGCTCTCCTTTACCCCTCTTTACCCTCTTGCCTGTTTGTGGGGTGTGGCCTGTGTTCCCTCCCCTCACCTAGATTCCCTGCTGCTGTCCCTTGCTCCCTTGCTCTGTCCCAATTCCCCTCGTCTATTTTACTCCTTTCCCCTGCTTTCTCACATTCACTGCTTGTGAGGCGTGGCCTGGGTTTCCTCTCCTCACCTGGATCCTTGTCGCTGCCTTTAATACTTTAAAGAGGTTTTTTTTTGCAGCAGATTTGGCAAATGCAAAATGATGTTTGATTTCTTGATGGCTCCTTCCATGGGTGTTGATTATGGATCCAAGTAATATAAAATCTTTGACAGCTTCAATCTTTTCTCCATATATCATTATCTTGGTTATTGCTCCAGATATGAGGATTTTGTGTTCTTTATCTTGAGGTGTAATCCATACTGAAGATTGTAGTCTTTGATCTTCCTCAATAAGTGTTTCAAGTTATCTTCACTTTCAGCAGGAAAGTTGTGTCATCTGCATATCACAGTTGTTAATGAGTCTTCCTCCAGTCATGACACTGCATTCATCTTCATATAGTCAGCTTCTTAGATTATTTGCTAAGCATACAGATTGAATAAGTGTGGTGAAAAGATATAGCCCTGACACACACCCTTCAAGATTTTAAACCATGCAATATCCCTTTATACTGTTCAAACAATAGCCTGTTGGTCTATGCACAGTTTCCTCATGGCCATAATTAAATGTTCCAGAATTTTCATTCGTTGCAATGATATCCATAATTTCTTGTTGGCCACACAGTTGAATGGCTTTGTATAGTCAATAAAACACAGATGAACATATTTTTGGTTTTTGTTGTGTTCAATCAAGATCCATCTCACATCAGCAATGACATCTCTCATTCTATGTCCTCTTTTGAATGCAACTTGAATTTCTGGATGTTTTCTGTCAATATACCGCTGCAACTGTTTTGGAATTATCTTCAGCAAAACTTCAGCTGGATGTGATATTAATGATATTGTTGGAGAATTTCCATATTCTGTTGGATCACTTTTCTTCTGAAAGGACACAAATATGGATCTCCTCTATTCAGTGAATAGTCATCTTTTATGTTGCTTAAAAAATGTATTTGCAATGAATGTATCATTGGTCTTACAAAATTCTGTCCTGTGATCTACAGGATCACTTCTATCATGATGGCCATATTTTACAGCTACCTATGCTTCTTTTTTGTTTCAAACTTTAGCATTCCAATCACCAGTAATTATCAATATAACTTTATTGTACATTTGGTCAATTTCAGACGACAGAAGTTGGTAAAAATGTTCAATTTCTTAATCTTTTACTTTAGTACTTGGTATGTAATTTTGAATAATAGTAGTGTCAACTGATCTTCCTTGTAGGCATATTGATATTATCCTATCACTGACAGCACTGTACTTCAGGATAGATGCTGAAATGTTATTTTGACACTGAATGTGATGCCATTCCTCTTCAATTTGTCATTCCTGGCATAGTAGAATATTTTGGTTCTCTAGTGTTGCTGTAATAGATATACCATAAATGTATAACTTTAACAAACAGGGATTTATTCTCTTACAGTTTAGGAGGCTAGAACTCAGAGTTCAAAGTGCCGGCTCAAGTGCTAGGTGAAGGTTCCTTGATCTCGGGCTTCAGCTCTGTCTCCTGTTCCAGGCCCACTAGAGTTGGATGCTTTTTCTGACTCTGCAGCTGCTGGCTGCTAACAATGATGAACTCAAGATTGACAAGTAAAGTGACACAGTCCCAAGAATAGCAGAAAACATAACAGACCAGAGGTCAAGTCCATGAATAATCCCAACATTGGCAGGTAACACAGCAGGTCACTGGGGGGAAAAAAAAAACTCGGCTAAATGCAGGATCCAAGCATGCCAAAAAGCTCTGAGACCTTCTCAAAGCTTCTCCTTTTATATTGATGTAGACCACATCCCTAAGGCAGCTACTCAGCCACTCACAGAAGATTCCACCATGGAGTTGATTATTAGTCCAACCATGGGGGATGGCTACATCCAGCTGCCCAGCCATTCAAAACCAGGCCCAGCCAAGTTGACACATAACCTTAAGTACCACATAGACTATGTGATTGTCTGATTCAAAATGGACAATACCAGTCCATTTCAGGTCATTAATGCTTACTGTATCAATTTTTATGCATTCCTTTTCATCTTTGAAAACTTCTAATATTCTTAGATTCACACTTCCTACAGTCCATGTTCTGATTACTAATGAATATTTGCACCTGTTTCTTCTCATTTTGAGTAATGACACATCATCAAGTGAAGGTCCCCTAAACCTTACTATAATATCCATGTCATTTAGGTCCACTCTACTTTGAGGAGGTACCTTTTCCCCAGTTGCATTTTGAGCGCCTTCCTACCTAAGGGTCTCATCTTCTGGCACTATGTTGGTCATTGTTTCTCTGCTATAAATAAGGTTTTCAGTGACCAACTTTTTTCAGAAGTGTACCTGACCATGTCATTCTTCCTAGTCTGTCTTAATTTGGAAGCTGTGCTTTCACTGGTTCATAATGGTACCCTGTTGTTATTTGAAATACTGGTGGCGTGTCTTCCATTATCACAGAAACATGCAATTCACCACAGTAAAAACACTGACAGATGAATGGGAGATTTTGCCTACAGAATTCTTAAATATTCAACATGCGGCTTGAATTTTTCTTCAATTCTTTCAGCTTCAGAAATGCTGAGTGTGTTTTTCCCTTTTGGTTTTCTAACTCTGGGTCTTTGCACATTTCATTATTATAATTTATTTTGTCTACTCAAGCTGCCCTTTTAAATCTGTTCAGCTCTCTTATCTTGTCATTTCTTCCATTCAATTTAGCTACTCTCCATTCAAGAGCAAGTTTCAGTCTCTTCTGACACCTACTTTGTTTTTTTCTTCCTTTACTCTCTTTTTAATGACCTTTTGCTTTCTTCATATATGATGTTCTTAATGTCTTCCTACAACTCATCTGATCTTCAGTCATTGGTTTTCAATGTGTGAAATTATTCTTTAGATGGTCTTTAAATTCAAGTGGGCTATAATCCAGGTTGTATTTTGGATCTCCTGTTTGCTTGGACTTGTCTTAATATTTTCAGCTGCAACTTAAACTTGCATATGAGCAATTGATGGTCTGTTCTGCAATTGGCTCTTTGTCTTGTTTTGACTTATGATAGTGACCTTCCCTATTGTCTTTTTTCCATAGATGTAGTCAATTGGATTCTTGTATAATCCTTCTGGCAAGGCTCACATATATAGTAGCTGTTTATGTTATGTTTATATTATTGAAAAAAAGTATTTGCAATGAATAAGTCATTGGTGGTGCAAAATGTTATCATCCAATCTCTGATGTCATTTCTATCACCAATTCTATGTTTTCCAACTACTGATCCTTCTTAGTTGTATCCAACATTCACATTCCAATCACCAGTAATTATCAATATATATTGATAGCAGGTTTGGTCAATTTTAGACTGCAGATGTTAGTAAAAATCTTCAATTTCTCCATCTTTGGCTTCAGTGGATTGTGGGTAATATTTCAATAATAGTGTAAACAGGTCTTCCTTGTAAACATGTGGATATTAGCTCATCACTGAGAGCAGTGTACTTTATTTATTTTTATTTTTTTATTATTGGGTTGAGAGCCAGCCCCTGGGAGTGAGCTTTATTCCAGGCCCAGAATGTATCCCAGGACCATAGTATGGGATCTCACCAGATTCCATCCAACCAGTAATTCTGGTCATTATTGAGTTTTTATATTTTGTTCCATGTTTTTCCTCCCACTCCATTCAGGATCTCCAGATTTGATCCTTTCCTGAGCGGTTGGCCTTGGTAACCAGGCACCATCTAGAGCAGCGTACTTTAGAAGAGATCTTGAAATGCTCTTTTTCAAAATGAATGTGATTTCATTCATCTTCAGTTTGTCATTTCCAGTATAGTATACAAGATGATTGTCATATTTATAATGGCCAATACCAGTCCATTTTAGATCACTAATGCTGAACTTTATGCATTTCATTTCATTTTTTTTATAAATTCCAATTTTCTCAAATTCACACTTAGTACATTCCACATTCTGATTATTAATGGATGTTTGCATGTATTTCTTGTAATTTTGAGTCTGCCACATCAGCAAATGAAGGTCCTGAAAGCTTTTCTCCATCCACTCCATTAAGTTCAACTCTATTTTGAGGAGGTATTCTTTCCTCAGTTATAGTTCATGTGTCTTCAACTGTGAGGGGCTCATTTTCAGGCACTAAATCAGACAATATTTCCCTGTTATTCGTAAGATTTTTAGTGGACATTTTTTTTTTTTTCCCCAGAAGTGGACTTAGCCATGTTCTTCTTCCTAGTCTGTCTTAGTCTGGATGCTCCACTGAAACCTGTCCACCATGGGTGACCCTGCTGGTATTTGATATACTAGTGGCAAAAATTCCAGGATCACAACAATATGAAAGACATCACAACAACAAACTGACAAAATCGACAGAAGAATGGTAGGTAAAAGAGGTGGTTGTGAAAAATTTTCACACTCAAAATGCAGTACAGTGGAATCACATGTTTTAAAGAGAACCATGTGAAATCCAAGTCACTTCTGTATTCTTTTGTTTATGCCCATATTAACAGTGATTAGTGTTGTATGTGTGTGTGTGTGTGTGTGTATCTTTCTTTTTTCAATCCTGATATTAATAATATAAATAAGGATAAGCTTATTATTATTTAAAAATATCATGCTAATAATGTTCAATTCCTTGTATAAATGTGTTCACTTTATCTGCATGAATATGACTCTCTATTATCTTTTATGGATCAGCCAGGAGTAAAATGAATGTATTTCAGAAAATGATGAGCTAGTTTGGTAAACTGAAATCAGACTTGTCACTAGGGCTCTGCAGGGTAGATATTATATATATATAATGGTTATGAAATTTATTCTTATTCTGAATCCAAACACATTAGGGACCTTGTTTATTCTTCCTTCTTTCTTTCTAGAGCAATTTTTTCCCTGCACCCCCTAAAGAAAAACACACTGTATTATTAAATAGCAACAACTTTGTTTAGAATTTAGATGATGTTCTTCTTTTAACTTGATGACAATTTTCTCTGTAAGTCAACTACTCCTATGGAAGTTGTAGGATACCTGTGACCAAAATGCTAGCCTAATTGTCCAGTTGTATCCATAAATGCATTGCTTCTTAATACAAGTAAATTCTGTTCAGAAAAAAAAAAGCACCCACAAAAAAAAACATGACTCAGTGACATCATTTTTGTTTTCAGAAGTTATACTGAGACTTTCATTTAAACCAGTGAATTATTTTCTCCTATGCTTGTATAAAATGCTGACCATTCTTTGACTTTAGGCACACTGATGATGTTTAAATTTAAATTACATACAATTTAAGAGTTAGATTTCCAAGCACCACTATATAAATTCATTTAGATAGATAGAGCTCTAAGTGTGTATATGTATGTATGTATGTATTTTTAGTTTGGAATTATATATCCATAGATATACAAGATATAGTACATATGTTAATAGATTAATTGAAAATGTGGTTTTGTATTTTAAATAGAACATATATTTTTAAAGGGATTTAAAGTATTCTTCTTCATGGTCTATAATGGTGACCAGCTTTTGACTATTTAAGGTAAGATTTAAAAGAAACTCTTGTGGTTTAGTGCTTAAGGCATTTGGCTGCTAGCACAAAGTCAGTAATTTGAACACCAGCTGCTGCACAGAGGAAAGATGAGGTGGTCTGCTTGCATAAAGATTTACAGCCTTGGAAACCCAGTGGTAGGATTTATCAGGATTTTGAGAAAAATTAGATATTTACTTCTACTAAATATAGGAATTCCTTTTTCTTCTTCAGATTAAGTGTTCTTTAAATGCTTGCTGAATAATTAAATAATTCAATTAACTCACTCACAGAAGTAGAGATTAGTAATGTACTGTGTGCTTAAAACATTGTGCGTAAATCTTTAATGAAATGCCTGCTAAAGTTGAATGCCCTTCTAGTTTTAAAAGAGATGTTAGGAAGTATAGAAAACTTGAGTCATGTACAGATTGAAATTCTGTAACATGAAAGCGTGTTGGACTGAAGAAAATCTGAATATTTGACCAATGCATTCTTGTATTGACTGGGTATGGTATAAAACTAAAATTATATTGATTTTATATCTAATCAAGAGATGATCCTATACATTTCCAATTATTATAAACAAAAGTGTTAAAATAAGCAAATGTTATCAGAATCATAATTTATAATTATAGTATATTCCAGTCATTCTGTGATTGTATTACTATTTGTTAAGGCTCAATATTATGTATGTCATAATTTAGTATGACAGAGAAAGAAGATAGATTATTGTTAACATTCATATGTTATTTCCCTGTATTCCAAAGTCTAATGCAGATGCCTCAGGTTTTTATCATGTTACTTGTACAATCTTACTTCTGAAATCATGGGCTTTGGAAAGGCAAAACAAAGGTAAAAACTTGTGCACCCAATATAATTATAGATGAATGTCTTCTAAGTTACTAAAATTTAGAATGGTCAACAGTTTTAGTATATATTCCAAAGAAGTTGTCTTCTTGAGAATATTTTAACACTAGAAGACATATTTTTTGAAAAGCTATGATAGTAAGTAACATTAAATAAACAAGTCTGAATATTTAGAATATTGAAGGATTTATTTATTTACATTTAGATATTTCGTTTAGGCATGGCAATATCTAACTATTGAATTGTTCATAAATTATAAAATTTTGGTATTGGAGGGGTCTTTAGGAACTGCTTTCTGCTTATATCTTAGGAGAGATAAAGAATTTGAGAACTAAAACAATTATATTCCTGGACCTAGATTATATGCTAACTGGGAAGGATGATTGGGCAATCTACTTCCGTAGTGATACCACCTTGGAAACCCAAGGAGAGGTCGTTATGTGTCGGGTCTAACTCGACAGCACATAACAGCAAGAACAACAGTTAGCCAAAAGGAAGGTTTATAATCCAGTACCTTTGCAGCGGGAGCTCTGGTAACATACTGCTTAAGGCACTTGACTGCTAACCAGAAGGCTGACGGTTCAAATCCCACAGCCACTCCTCGGAAGGAAGATGTGGCAATCCACTTCTGTAGTGATACTGCCTCAGAAACCCAAGTAGGGGTCGCTATGACTTGGGTTTGACTCGACAGCACATAACAACAACACCACCAACAACATCTTTGCAGTAGACTGCTACTCTTGGAAAGGCTAATAGGGACAGAGGACAAGTGGATATCAGGATACCACTGCAGCTTTGTTACATAGGGTCTGGGCTGAGAGAGTCCCAATTCCATTTCTGACTTCATTTTTGCTGGGTGAATAAGTCTTTCAGATCAGTCTGAAGGTTTTAACCACTTTAAAATGATAGGTTTGAACAAAATGCCATAATTCCTCTCTTATTCTAAAATTTGCTCTATGTGGCTTCATAGAGGTAAAGAACTATTACCAACCTTGAATCAAAAGAGGAAGCAAGCTCTGTTGGTGGTCATGATATTTCATCAGTGAAGTGAACTTTTGCAGTGATCCCTGTTTGTCAGGGTTATTTAATTGGCAATATATTAATTACACAGTTTTAATAAATGCATTCTGTGATATCTATCAAAATAAAAGTTAATTAATTTACTGTGGCACATTATTAGCAAAATTTGAAAGGTAAACTACAACTATATTTGAAAAGTTAATTTAAAGCCTGAGTATTTGTAGCTGCTAGGAGTCAGAGATCTGTATCTAAATTAAATAAGTACAGAAAAGAAAATTACGGGAGTCTAGGCAGATGAGCATGGCAGAATTGTAAGCAGAATAATGAGTTAAGTTATAGACCTATCTGGCTCAGGAGTAGTTAATCAAGAATGAGGTGTCATTATTTGAGCCAATTCTAATTCCAGGTTACTAGAATGGAGCAATGTGTTGAGAAAGATATGCTTTTGCATGTTCAGTGAAGGCCAATGCTTTCATTGATTAACAAAGGCTCTGATGGGCATAAAAAGGGGGCTATGATGATATGTGTATTCTGAATATACAATTATTAAGGCTGATAGAGTAGATAGCAGGTGAGTTTAATACTAGGAAGTGCAAGGAGAAAAATGTGAAGCATTTCAAAATAGAAGCAAACAGTCAAGAGCAGAAACCAGGTATGTGCTAAACAAACATTTAAAATTAGTTCAAGGAATGAGCAACAGAATATAACTTTAGGTAAATCACACAATTATAAATTTATATGATTCTGAATATATGCATATGTAAAAAATCAGTTTTTTCTAGTGGTTGAGTTCACACACATTTATAAGTCATATACCATAAGTCTCCTAAGCTAATAAAATATGATATATGAGAATGGCAATCTAGTATGCATGTTTATTTTCCATACTTTGAAAATAGTATACTATTTTCAATAGTATAAAGTCCTCAATACTTTGAGGACTTTATTAGTAGAGAATTTTAATCTATATGATATTGATGATTAAGAATATTGAGTAGACCCCTAATTCACTTTGGGATTATTTTGGAGCACAGAAAACATTTTAGTAATTTTGCACTTAGTTCCCCTCTTTTCTCAAATAAATAATTTTGAAAATCTGGGCTATATGAAGAAGAACTTGGCATCAGGATTGTAGGAAGACTCATTAACAACTTGTAATAGGAAGAAGACACAACCTTGCTTGCACAAAGTGAAGATGACTTGAAGCACTTACTGATGAAGATCAAAGAGTTCAGTCTGCAGTATGGATTACTCCTCAACAAAAAGAAAACAAAAGTCTTCACAACTGGCTCAATAAGCAACATCATAATAAATTCAGAAAAAATTGAAGTCTTCAGGGATTTCATTTTACTTGGATCAACTATCAACACACATGGAAGCAGAAATCAGGAAATCAGATGTCATATTACACTGGGCAAATGTGCTACAAAAGACTTCTTTAAAGTGTTAGGAAGCAAAGATGTTACTTTGAAGAGTAAAGTGCACCTGACCCTAACCATGGTGTTTTTAATTGCCTCATTGTCTCTCACATGCATAAGAGGTGATTGAAAATATCATGTCTTCAGTAAGACACACCTTAAATTAGAAGGAGGTATCTTTGTTCTTCATCACTTGGAAGAGGTCTTTTACAGCAGATTTGCCAATGCAATACGTTATCTGATGTCCTGACTGCTGCTTCCATTTGGTGTTGATTATAAAACCAAGTAATATGAAATACTTGATAACTTCAATCTTTTCTCCATCCACCATGAAGCTGTTCATTGGACCAGTTATGAGTATTTTTGTTTTCTTTGTATTGAGGTTTAATCCATACTGCAGATGGTAGTCTTTAATCTTCATCAGTGTTTCAAGTCATCCTCACCTTCAGCAAGCAAAATTGTATCATCTGCATATTGTTGTTGTTGTTGTTGTTAAGTGCCATCGAGTCGTTTCCAACTCATAGCGACCCCATGCACAGCAGAACAAAACACTGCCCGATCCCACGCCAGCCCCACAATCCCTGCTATACTTGAGCCCATCATCGCAGCCACCGTATCAATCCATCTCATTGAAGGCCTCCCCCTCTTTCGTGGACCCTCCACCCTACCAAGCATGACATCCTTCTCCAGGGAATGATCCCTTCTGACAACATGACCAAAATATGTGAGACGAAGTCTGGCCATTCTTGCTTCCAAGGAGCATTCTGGCTGCACTTCCTCCAGGACAGATCTGTTAGTTCTTTTAGCAGTCCATGGTACTTTCAGCATTCTCCGTCAGCACCACAACTCAAAAGCATCAACTCTTCTTCAGTCTTCCTTATTCATTGTCCAGCTCTCACATGCATACCAGGTGATTGGAAATATCATGGCTTGTGTCAGGCGCACCTTAGTCCTCAATGAGATATCCTTGCTCCTCAGCACTTGATCTGCATATTACTGGTGGTTAATGAGTCTTCCTCTAATCCTGATGGCATGTTCTTCCTCATATAATCTGGGTTCTCAGATTAGTTGCTCAGCATAGAGATTGAATAAGTACGGTGAAATGATACAACCTTCACAAACTCCCTTCTAAATTTTGAACCATGCAGTATCTGCTTGTTCTGTTCAAATGACAGCCTCCTGATCTATGTATAAGTTCCTCATGAGTACAATCAAATATTCTGGAATTCCCATTCTTCTCAATGTTATCCATAATTTTTTATGATCCACACAATCAAATGCATTTGCATAGTCAATAAAACATAAATGAACATCTTTCATAGTTAAGTAAACATCACAAAGGGTGCTTCAAGATCTGTCCTGTAGTTACAATGCTGTCATTTGTAGGGTAATATTCATATGCCTATAAGGATGACCAGTTAATACTAAAATTATTCAAATTTATGCACCAACCACCAAAGCCAAAGATGAGGAAACTGAAGATTTATATCAGCTTCTGCAGTCTGAAATTGACTGAATATGCAATCAAAAACCAAACCAATCCCACTGCCGTGGAGTTGGATCTGACTCATAGCAACCTCTCCTTGTGTTTTCAAGGCAGTATTACTACAGAAGTAGATTGCCCAGCCTTCCTTCTGGGGAGTGGCTGGTGGGTTTAAACCACCGGTCTTTTGGTTATCAGTCACATGCCTTAGGCACTATACCAACTCTGAAACTGACCGAACATACAATCAAAATATGTTAATTATCACTTGTGACTGGAATGCAAAAGTTGGAAACAAAGAAGAATTACTGGTAGTTGGAAAATTTGACCTTGAAGACAGAAATAATAATGGAGATCACATGATAGAATTTTGCAAGACCAACAAATTATTCATTGCAAATACCTTTTTTCAACAATACAAACAGTGCCTATACAAGTGGACTTTGCCAGATGGAGTACACAGGAATCAGATTGACTACATCGGTGGCAAGAGGTGATAGAAAAGCTCAATACCTTTAGCCAAAACAAGGCCAGGAGATGATTGTGGAACAGATCATCAACTGCTCATATGCAAGTTCAACTTGAAGTTGAAGACAATTAAAACAAGTCCACAAGAGCAAAAATATGACCTTGAATATGTCACTCCTGGACTTAGAGACCATCTAAAGAATAGATTTGATGCATTGAACACCAATGACTGAAACCAGAAGAATTATGGGATGAGATCAAGAACATCATCCATGAAGAAAGCAAGAGATCATTAAAAAAGATGAGAAAGGAAGAAAAGACCAAAATAGATGACAGAAGAGACTCTGAAACTTGCCTTTCAGTGGAGAGTAGCTAAAGCAAATGAAAGAAATGACAAGATAAAATTGCTGAAAAGAAAATTTCAATGAGCAGCTCGAGCAGACTAAGCCAATTACTATAATGAAATGGGCAAAGAACTGGAGTTAGAAAACTGGAAGGGAAGAACATGCTCACCATTTCTCCAGATGAAAGAATTGAGGAAAAAAATTAGGCCTTGAATTGCAATATTGAAAGATTCTATGGGTAAAATATTGAAAGATGCAAGAAGCATCAAAAGAAGATGGAAGGAATACACAGTCATTGTACCAAAAAGACCTGGTCAATCTTCATCCATTTCAGAAGGTGGCAGCATTGTACTTCAGGACAGATCTTGAAACACTATGAGGATCAATGACACACCATTCCTCTGTAATTTGTCATTCCTGGCATAGTAGATTATATGGTTGTCTGATTCAAAAATGGCCGAAATCGGTCCATTTCAGCTCACTAATTCTTAGGATATCAATCTTTACGGGTTCCATTTCATTTTTGACAACTTCAAATTTTCCTAGATTCATACTTCATACATTCCATGTTCCAATTATTAATGAATTTTCACATCTGTTTCTATTCATTTTGAGTTGTACCACATAGCCAATGGAGGTCACGAAAGCTTTACTCTACCCATATTCTGTTAAGGTTGTCTCTGCTCTGAGGAGTCAGTTCTTCTCCAGTCAAATTTTGAGTGCCCTCTGACCTTACAGGCTCATCTTCCAGCACTATATCAGACAATGTTTCAGGGCTGTTCATAAAGTTTTCCAGTAATATATCAGACAGTATTTTGCTGCTATTAATAAATTTTCACTGGTCAGTTGTTTGAGAAGTGGATGGCATCTTCCTTCTTCTAAGTCTGGCTTGGCCCAGAAGCTCTACTGAAACCTGCCCACCGTGGGTAACTCTGCTGGCATTTAGCAACACTGAAGCATAGCTTCTACCCTCATAGCAACAGGTAAGCCACCACAGGATGACAAACTGACAGACAAGTTTTTCTTAGTTGTTCCTATCTTCTCTGCACCTTACCTTAGGCAATAGCCTTAAAATAGAGCTGCCCACAAGCAAAAAGCTGCTCCCAGGCCCCAGCCTTCCTACCTCAGGCCCCAGCCTTAATAAAGAGCCACCCCCTAGTGAAAAGCAACCTCTTAGCCCTGGGCCAGCCCACCTGAGGCCCCTGCCTTAATACAGAGTCACACCTAAGCAAAAAGCAGCTCCAAGCCCCAGGCCTGCCATATTTCATATGAAAATATTTAAATTGATTTAAACATAAATACTAACTCTTACCTAATTATGCCAGATATGCTAATATGCAATTATTTTTATCAAGCTCATACTTTAATTGTGTCCTATTAATAAATACTTGCCAGTGATAAATTTTTAAGCATTAATTAAATATTTGCTTGTCAATAAATTTATAGTTCAATAGTTAGCTATTATATAGGATCAGACCTTAAAATATCAGTAAAATAACACATTTAGATAGATAATTGATATGCAATTGATGTAATAAATATTTCCCTGCATTTTTAAGTGTATCCCAGACTCCAATCTTAAAATAAAATAACTTTTAATATAATTTCACAGGTAGTTTAAATAGTTTTGTGTATTTTGTTATTCTTATATCATACATGATTTAGATATTGTACAAAGTTATTTTGAACACTCTATATGATGTAATATTAAAAGTTGCTCAGCTTTTGTGAACTGAAATTCTGTTAAGTATACATGCTTGGGTTTTAGTAACATTTGTTATTCTGTATTAGGTAGTTGTAGTGTTCTCTTAAAATAATACCTGAAATTCAGGTCCCATATGTAATTCTCTTGGCATTGAGAGCTCATCCTTTCTGTTTCCCATAAAATCTACCCTTACTTGTTCTCCTTTTTCTGCTCCTTCTTCTGTATCTTCCTTCTGTCCCCCTTCTCACTTGCATTCATGTTCATGCTCCTTCTCTTTCTTCCTTTTCTCTTTTTCTCTCTCCTTTTAGTTTAGTTGATAAGGCTTTTGAATCCTTTTACACAGTTACATTCTCTTATCACTTTTGGTTTTGAGATTGGCCTAGTCAATTTGTTTAAATTCATTGGAATAAATATGTTAAATAAGAATGACCGTATTTAATCTTGGATTGAGCATTTTAGCTTAATAAAAGATTAGACAAATCCATGAACATAATGCCTTGGTATTCACTAGAGTCTCATTAAAGCCAGGGAAGAAATCAAAATTATTGTGTTTATACATTATTCCAAAATGTAAAATATTGCTTCCACACTACAGGTGTATAATTTGCAAAGTGTGGGTGGAGACCTATGGTATAATGTAATAAAACTATGAAAAATTTACTAGGTATTAAACTTATTTTTAAATATAGATGATTCATAAATTTGGCTTTTATTCCCAGTAGATACTGTATCCGTTTATTTTTTCATGGTTTCTTTATAATAGAGTAGAAAATCACTAGCCTACATTTTGTGCCATGCTTTTCATCCATGGAAAATGAGCTAATTGAGGAAAGCTTTATTTCCTACTAAGCTCTAACATACTCACAGTATTTCTCAACACAATATACTACAGATATGCTATCAATTTTTTGGAGTTAGGCATTAAAATAACTTTTCCCATCTTTTTCTTATGGCATTTCCCTCAGGCTGGGGTACATTCTACACAACTCTGACATTTTGTACCCATTTCATTCTTCAAAATTTTGCTTACTTTCTGTATCAAACATTGATGTTTCTTTTTTTTATTATTATTATTTTATTCATTAGTAAAATTACTAACCATTTTAGTGTATTTTCTCTATCTTAATTTTTTCCTGTCTTTAGCCACACCTAACAAGATAATCCTAGGATGAAAAGCAATGAATTTTAAGGAGAATTTTCAGTTTTTGATTACTCATCTAACACCAACGAGTTGGTAATCCCCAAACCATTACTGTTTGACTTTAAAATTATTTCGTTTTGTTTTGCTATTAAATATGCCTTACTCACTATCTTTTATCAAAGCTAATATTTACATTTTATTGCATCCCCAAAGCACACACTAATTGATCCTGGGATAAGCTCTGAGAATTTGATCAGCCATTTATAATTGGCAGAAAATGGCATAAATGGTAATGCTACTGCCTTACATTGGCTTTACATATAGTTTATTATACATTTTAAATGTTTTTGAGACTTCTATTTTGAGGACAATCAGAATATACATACTCTTTCCTGTCCTTTCTATTATGTACAACTAAAAACCATCAGAATTATATATATATAATGAATAAAGAAATATTCACTCTATTCTGAAAGGAGAAGAGAAGTCAGACTGACTAGTTACCTTAGGACTCAAGGAATGACAGAGTGATGAGCTGGCTAGGTTTTAGTTTTGCTCATTTATCCCAGAATTAGAGAAGAAGAAACTGGGCAACTGTAAGTTAGCAAGACTAGACCAAAAATAAATAAATAAATAAATAAACAAAAACGAAAAAGGAAGAAAATAACAAACTCACTAAAATTTGCTCTCTTTAGCCTCAGAAATAGGAAAGGGGCAGATTAGTAAGACAAAAATCATTGAAAATCCCCCTGCTCTACTCCAGCCAAGTGCCACAGAAAAAATAGTTGTGTCATACCATGCATACCAACATAAAAGGTAAGTGGTGAACCTATATTGCCACCTTTGCAAGGCTCTAAAAACTTGGCCAAACACTCCAATGATGGCCAAACTCTGCAGGCCTGAGAGCTATTAGTGGAGGTCTGAAGAGAGGCTCAGCATGCAATACCACACAGAAGTAAGGTGGACTTATATAAGCACACCTTGAAAGTCAATGAAGGCTAAGTGTGGAATTTGGACTTGTATACTTGCCTGTTAAGAATGAAGCAGCACCTTTCCATTTTCCTGCAGCAGTAAGCAAAAGAAAAAAAAAAAAAAAAAAACTTTATATATAACCCACAGTCTTATAATTCAGAAATATCTTCTTTTAATTAGGAAATCACTCTTCATATGAAGAACCAGAAGTATCTCAAACTGAATGAAAAAGAAAATCTATAGATGCCCTTGCTGGGGTGACAGAAATGTTGGAAATATCTGTCACTTCATAGCAACCATCTTAAAATTGTTTCAAAGGGCAACTATGAAAACAGTTTGAGAAAATGAAAAAAAAAAAAAAAAAAGAAGTCTCAGCAAAGAAGTTATAAAGAATAACTAAATTGAAATGTCAGATCTGAAATTTCAACAACTAAACTTAAAAAAAATAGGAGGGGCTATTAACTAATAATAACTAATCTGAGCAACAGAGAAAAAATAGACTGAAACATAATTGTCAGAGACTAAAGAGCTGTGTAATATTTGTGTTTTCAGAGTATGGGGAGAGAAGAAAGAATACAGGTCTGAAAAATCCTTGAAGAAATAATGGCTGAAAATTCCCACATTTAAGAAAAATCGATTACCCTATAGATTCAAGAAGTTGAGTGAACCAGAAGCATGATAAACTGAAAGATCTATCAGAGTTAAATTTCTGAAAAGCAAACACAAAATAGAAAAAAAAAAAAAAAAAAACCTTGAAAGTAGCAAGAGAAAAGTAGTAGCTTAACTACAGGGCAAAAATGATTCAATTGACAGGAGATTTCTTGTCAGAAAACTTTTTTTTTCCCCCTAATCTTTTCCCCAAAATATTGAAAGAAAAGAACTCTAATCAATCACAGATCATTATGTTTAGTGAAAATATCCTTCAATAATTAAGAATAAATCAAAACATTCTCAGAGGAATGGAAATTTAAAGAATTTGTCTCCAGCTGAGGAAGAGCTAAAGCAAATTCTCTAAACAAGAAAGAAACAATAAACAAAGAACCTTGGAACATAAGGAATAAGGAAGCAACATGGTACATAAAATATGCATAAGTATAATGGACTTTTCTTCTCTTAAATATTCTAAACTATGTTTTAATATTGAAGCAAAAAATGATAATATTGTCTATAAATGTAGTATGGGGAGGTATTTTTTAAAAAATTGTATTATAAATGAAGGAGAGTAAAAGATGTAATGGAAGGGAAAATTTATATCCTTCATTCAAACAGGTAAAATAAGGACACCAGTAGACTAATGAGTTTATATATACTTATATAATAATGCATTGAGCAACCACAAAAGAAAAACATAAATAAAAGAAATACTAGTAAACACTACATATGAATCTCAATGGAATTCTAAAATATGTTCAAAGAAGCCATAAAAAAAAAAAAAAAGAAAACAAAAATGAAAAACAGAAGGGAAAAACTAAAAAAAATAATAAAATAGAATAGCACAGAGAAAAATGGCAAAATATACCCAAAAGAGGCAGAAGGAAGGAAATAACAAAGGTAAGAGCAGAATTAATGAAGTTGAAAAATAAAATGTAGGGAAAAAAATAGAAAGGTGGTCATGTCTCACTCCCACCCACTTTCTGGGACAGCAGGAATTCTATCTCAGTCTGTGTGCTCGGATGGAGCCTGGGTGCCCTGTCCCACCCTGCCCAGATTTTTTTTTTTTTTAGTTTGTTTGTCTTGTCTGCTTCAAATTTTTTTTCCTCATCCCTTTTATTATTATTCGTTCCTCTTCCCTTCCCAGGTTCTAGTTTTTGGCTTTTTTCTCTTCCCTTTTCCTGGTTCCCATTTTTTTCTTTCTGTGGTTCTCCCCATTCCTGTTTTTCTTTTTGCATACTTCCCATTTTTTTCTTCATTATTCTCCTACTCTACTTCTTTTCTCTTATTCCTCACTTCCCAGATATTGCTTCCTCCCCCCACCCTTTTCTATTGATATTTATTTTGGCTTTTCAAAGTATTTCTTTAAATATTTTCTCTTATTTATTGCCTTTCCTTCTTTTTTTTTTTCTGTTTTTGATGATTGTTTCTGTGTGCTTATGTGGTGTGTGATTTTTGTCCTCTTGCTTTTATTTTTTGATGCTTTTTCAGTTGTTGTTACTTGTCTAACTGAGTGGGAGATAGCAACCATGCCTATACAACACAACCACACTCACATCTCCTGGAATTCCATTACTGAGTGAGGGCCATCACTTTCTTCTGCAGCAACTGAACAATGATACACAGCCACCAATAAGAGACTGACTTACCCTTAAGGGCTCTTCATGAACAGTTAACAGAGATCTGTGCAGCCACTCCCATTCTCTATCACACATACCAGGAGATAGGTGGTGAGTGCATAAGTGCTGCTAACTAGTGACGAGAGGAGCACAGTACCCTGCTTACTCAGAAGCATCCCCCCCCCCCAAATAAAAAAGAAAATGAAAATTTTGGGCAAATCACTCCAATATAAACACCAATTAAATATAAATATAACAAAGTCATAATGTTTCAGAGACAACACACCATTATTTCTCCACACAAAGAACAAAGATAAAGTGATAGAAACAAGGTAAAAGGATACAGACCCAGAACACATCCCTTAGGAAGAAGCAGCAGTGGAACACCTGATAAGGAATTCAAAAGAATTATACTTATGTATCTTCCAAGAATTGAAGACAGATCAAGAAAAACACTGACAAAATTAAGGGAAACACAGACAAAACCCTGGAACAAGTTCAGAAGAAAATACGAGAACAAATGACAAAATAAATGAAAAATTAGAAATGATAAAAAATTTCCAGATACAAATCCATAAGATTAATACTAAATTTCCAAAAATCCATAACATATTGAAAGAGCAAAGAAGTAGAATCAAATCAATGGAAGACAGAATAAATGAGATTGAAGAAAAATACCTGAATACTTCTTTGTAAAGGATCAATCTCAAAAAATGATCAAACTAAAATGAAGAAAGCCTAAGATTTATGTGGGATGCCATCAAAAGGAATAACCTATTTCCAATCAGAATTTCAGAATGGGAAGAGAAAAATAAAAATACTGTGTATATTGTCCAAGAGGAGAATTTCACTGATATGGTGAAATATAAGAATATATCCATTCAGGAAGTCCAATGAACCCAAAACAGGATAAACCCCAAAAGAAAACCACCAAGACAAATCATGGTCAAACTCATCAAACCCAAAGACAAAGAAAGAATCCTGAAAGCAGCATGGGAGAAATGAAAAGTTATCCACAAAGAGCATCCAATAAGACTAAGATTTGATCTCTCAGTAGAAACAATGCAGGCAAAAATGCAATGTGTTTGTATATGTAAAACCCTGAAAGAGAAAAATTTCCAACCAAGAATTACATACCTGGGAAAATTGTCCTTCAAATAGGACACTGAAATTAGATTTCCAGATAAGCAGAAATTAAAGCAATTTGTTAAAATCAAACCAACCTTACAAGAGCTACTAAAGGGACCCTTTTGGAGAGAGAATCAATAATAGCAAACAACAACCGATTATGAATACACATGATGATATAACCCAGAAAGCAACCCAATTATGGAAGCATCAAAAGTAACTTAAGCTTACAAGATTGTAAACAGGGAACCAGAGATATCAATTGGCAAATGAGGACAGCTACAAAACAAAAAGAGAGATAAAATAGTGTAGTTACAGAACTTCTAAAAGGTGAGGAAGTCAAGAGAGTTGCAAGATAGAAGGAACTGTTCTAAACTTAGGGAGAAAATTATAAATTATAGGGCAACCTCAAAGAAAAATTATAAACCTTCATATCATAAAATAAAAAAAAAAAGAGGACAAGCACAAATATTCAGCTAATACTAAAACAATATCAACAAAGGAAATGACAACATAATTCATAAACATGATGAGCTCAACACAGAAAATTATATGGAGCAAAGAAACCAGGAACACCACAAAAACACATAAAATGACAGCAATAAATCAGTACTTGTTAATAATTACACTGAATATCAATGAATTGAATGGATCACTCTAGAGACAGAGAATTGCAGACTGGATGAGAAAACATAACCATTAATATGCTATCTATAAGAGACACACCTTAGAGACAAAGACAAGGTAGACTAAACATCAAAGTTTGGAAAAAGATATATCAAGAAAATGACAACCTAGAAAGAGCAGGAGTGGCAATATTTATTTATGATAAAATTGACTATAAGTAGCAAAGTGCCTAAGGCACTTGACTGCTAACCAGAAGGCTGGTGGTTCAAACCCACCAGCCACTCCTCAGAAGGAAGATGGGGCAATGTACTTCCACAGTGATACTGCCTCAGAAACCCAAGGAGGGGTCGCTATGAGTCGGGTCCAACTCGACAGCACATAACAACAACAAGAAGACAAAAACCACCAAAAGAGACAAGGAAGGACATTATATAATGATAAAAGGAGCAATGGAACAAGATAAAACCATAATAAATATCTATGGATGCAATAAAAAAAAGCCCCAAAATGCATAAATCAGACTTTGACAAAATTGAAAAGATAAATAGATGAAACCACAGTCATAGCAGAAGACATTAACACACCACTTTCAATAAAAGATAGAACTGGAAAGAAACTCAACAAAGATTCAGAAGAACTAAACAACAGTATCCACCAATTTGACCTTACAGACAAATACAGAACACTTCACCCAACAACAGCATAACATAAATTATTTTCCAGTGCACAAGCAATATTCTCCATGATAGACCATATGTTAAGCCATAAAGCAAGCCTTAATAAATTTAAAAACATTGAAATACTACAAAGCATCTTCTCAGATCACAAAGCCATCAAATTGTTGTTGTTGTTGTTGTTAAGCGCCGTCGAGTCGTTTCTGACTCATAGAGACCCCATGCACAGCAGAATGAAACACTGCCTGATCCCACGCCAGCCCCACAATCCCTGCTATACTTGATCCCATCATTGCAGCCACCGTGTCAATCCATCTCGTTGAAGGCCTCCCCCTCTTTCGTCAACCCTCCACCCTACCAAGCATGACATCCTTCTCCAGGGAATGGTCCCTTCTTACAACATGACCAAAATAGGTGAGATGAAGTCTGGCCATTCTTGCTTCCAAGGAGCATTCTGGCTGCACTTCCAGCCAGAATGGGGATAAAAAGCCAGGAACCCGGACAGAAGAGCATTCAGCTCCAGTGTTATAGGTGAGGAGAGAAAACTCAGGGACGCCTGTAGTAGCAAGTGGGAAGAGCAAGAGAAAGGGGATAAAAAGGCAGGAACCCGGACAGAAGAGCAGTCAGCCAAAGGGATTAGGTGAGGAGAGGCAACTCAGGCCCTCCCAGAGCAGTAGGCTGGAAGAGCAGGAGGAAGGGGATAAAAAGCCAGGAACCTGGACAGAAGAGCAATCAGTCAAAGGGATTAGTTGAGGAGAGGAAACTCAGGCCCACCCAAAGCAGCAGGACCGGAGAGCAGGAGAAAGGGGATAAAAGCCCAGATAGCGGACAAAGGAGCAGTCAGCCCCAGGGACAACTCAGGGACGCACAAAACAGCAGGGCAGAAGAGCAGGAGAAAGGGGATTAAAGACAGGAAGCCAGACAGAGGTACAGTCAGCCACAGGGCCCAAGTTGGGGGTGATACGAGAGGTCTCCAACAGCAAGACAAACTTGTCTGTCGGTTTGTCCTACTGTGGTGACATGTAGACGTGAGTTTTGAGGCTGAGCCTCTGGTGTTTAAAACCCAGAGAGATGCACCTGGTGCACAGGTAACAGCCCAGCTTATAGACTGAGACAGACTAGGAAGAAGGAAGAGGCCATCCACTTTTCAAAGAATTGGCCAGGGAAAACCTTATGAATAGCAAAGAAACACTGTTTGGTACATTACCGTGCCATCAAATTAGAAATCAACAATAGGAAGATCCAGGGAAAAAGAGCAAACACATGGAAAATGAACAACACCCTCCTTAAGAACATATGGGTAATAAAATAAATAAATAAATGAAATTAAATGATTTCTTGAATCAGTGAGAATGAAAACACAATGTACCAAAATCTTTGGGACAGAGCAAAAGCAGTGATCAGAGGTGAATTTACAGCAATAAATGCATATATCAAAAAAGAAGAAAGAGCCAAAATCAACTTTTTAAACCAACATCTCCAACACTTAGAAAAACACAAAGAAAAGCCTACAGTCACCAGAAGAAAGGAAATAGTAAAGATTCAAGCAGAAATCAATGAAATAGAAAATAGAAAGAAATAGGAAAAAATCAACATGATCATAGATGCAAAAAAATTCCAACAAAATTCTAGCCAACAACATATCAAAAAAATAATATGTTGGTACCAAGTAGAGTTCATATCAGGTAGGAAAGGATGGTTCAACATTAGGAAAACAATCGTCATCCATCACATAAATAAAACAAAAGAAATGGGTCACAAGATCATAACAATTGATGCAGAAAAGGCTTTTGATAAAATCCAATACCCATTCCTGATCAAAACTCTCAGCAAAATAGGAATAGAAGGGACATTCCTCAACATAATAAAAGGAAAATACTCAAAACCAATAGCTAACATTATGCTCAATGGAGAGACACTGAAACCATTCCCCTTGCAAACAGGAACCAGGTAAGGGTGACGTCTATCACCACTTCTGTTTAACACAGTATTGGAAGTCCTAGCCAGGACAATAAGGCAAGAAAGGGAAAACAAAGGCATCCAAATTGGTAAGGAAGAAGTCAAATTATCTCTCATCCCTGATGATATGATCCTATATATAATATAGAAAACTCAAGACAGTCAGTCAAAAAACTACTGGAACTAATTGAGAGATTTACCATAGTGGCAGGATATAAGATCAACATCCAAAAATCAGTTAGATTCCTCTACACCAGCAAAGAGATTGCCAAAAAAGAAATAGGAAAATCAATACTATTGTTTTGGTTACCTAGTATGGCTCTGACAAGAATATACCACAAATGAGATGGCTTGAAGAAAGAGGAGTTTATTCACTTACAGTTTGGACTATAAAGTTCCTCAAGGAAAACCTTGGGGCTAGGAGCTCTGGTAGGGTAGTGCTTAAGGCATTTGACAGCTAACCAGAAGGCTGCCGGTACAAATGAAGTTTGGGTATTCTACTTTTGTAGCGATACCACCTCAGAAACCCAAAGAAGGGTCCTTATGAGTCAGGGCTGACTCGACCACACAGGACAACAATGACAACAACATATGGCTTAAATAGACTATCAAACATAACACAAAATTCACAAACAGCAGAAGCTAAACTAGAGGAATGGCACCTTCTAAAAATTAACATTTTATTTGCTTCCAAATTTTCTCCAAAATAGTTAAAGAGAACCTACAGATAGGGAGAAAATATTCAGCAATGATATATCTCACAAGGGATGTATCTCTAGAATTAATAGAAAACTCCAACACCTCAACAACAGAAAGACAAACAATCCAATTAAAAAATGGGCAGAAGGCTTGAATAGACACTTCACCATATATGATACTCAGACAGCCAACAAACACACGAAGATCATTAGCCATTAGAGAGATGCAAATAAATCTAGTACAAGATATTATCTTGCCTCAGCACTAGTAACAAAGTTCAGCAAGATAGCAAATAACAAATGGTGCTGAGGATGTGGAGAGATTGGGACTCTCATATACTGCTGGTGGGACTGGAAAATGATACAACCACTGTGGAAAGCAGAATGTTGATTCCTTAAAAAGTTGGAATTAGAAATACCACTTGACACAGCAATTCCGTTAGTAGGTATATACCTAAAGAAAAAAAAGCCAGGGGAACCAGGACACTAGAGCAGTGGCAGGGATAAAGGTAAGGGGAGGGTCCCAGCCCCACCACCAAGCAGAGGGAAAGTGGCAAGGATCCAGGTAAGGGGAGGGTGGAGAGGTTTCAAACAGCTAAGGGAGCCACACTTGTCTGGTGGTTTGTCATTACTCTGGTGGCGTGTTGCTCTGAGACTTGAGGCTGTGCCACTGCAGTTTCAAATACCAGCCATGTTGCACATGGTGCACAGGTTTCAGCACAGATTACAGACTGAGACAGACTAGGAAGAAGGAAGATTCCATTCACTTCTTAAAGAATTGGCCAGAGAAAATCTTATGTATAGCAGAGAAACACTGCTTGATCCATTACTGTGCAACTTTATGAAAAGCCAGGAAATATTGTCCAATACAGTGCAAGAAGACAAACCAGTTAGGTCAGAAGGTTCTCAAAATACGACTGGGAGAGAGCTGCATCATCAGAGTAGAACCAACCTTACTGATACAGAAAAAGTAAAGCTTTCAAGACCTTCATTTGCTGATGTAGCACAAATCACATTGAAGAGAAACAGCTACAAGCATCCATTAATAACCAGAACATGGAATGTACAAAGTATGAATCTAGGAAAATTGGAAGTTGTCAAAAAAGAAATGGAATGCATAAAGATTGATATCCTAGGCATTAGTGAGCTGAAATGGACAGGTTTTGGCCATTTTGAATCAGAAAACCATATGATCTACTATGCCAGGAATGACAATTTAAAGAGGAATGGCATGCCATTTATCATCACGGAGTATGTTTCAAGATCTGTCCTGATGTACAATGCTGTCAGTGATAGGATAATATCCCCTACACCTTCAAGGAAGACCAGTTACTACTACTATTATTCATATTTACACACTAATCACCAAAGTCAAAGATGAGGAAATTGAAGATTTTTATCAACTTCTGCAATCTGAAATTGACTGAACATGCAATCAAGATGTGTTAATTATCACTAGTGATTGGAATGTAAAAGAAACAAAGAAGAATCACCGGTAGTTGTAAAATTTGGCCTTGGTGACAGAAATAATGCTGGAGATCCCACGATAGAATTTTACAAGACCAACTAATTATTCATTGCAAACACCTTTATTCAACAACACAAACAATAGCTGTACACATAGGCTTCACCAGATAGAATACACAGGAATCAGGTTGACTACATCTGTGGCAAGAGGTGATGGAGATGCTCAATATCTTCAGCCAAAAACAGGACAGGAGCTGATTGTGGAACAGACCTTCAACTGCTATTTAGATAGTCTCTAAATTCAGGAATGATCTTGAATATATCCTTTTTGAATTTAGAGACTATCTAAATAATAGATTTGATGCTTTGAACACCATTAACCAAAAACCAGGAGAATTGTTGGATGACATCAAGAACATCATCCATGAAGAAAGCAAGAGTTCCTTAAAAAAGACGAGAAAAGAAAAGACCAAAATGGATGTCAGAAGAGACTCTGAAAGTTGCCTTTGAGCCACTAAAGTAAATGGAAGAAATGGCAAGATAAAAGAGCTGAACAGAAGATTTCAAAGAGCAGCTTGAGCAGACAAAGCCAATTACTATAATGAAATGTGCAAAGACTTGGAGTTAGGAAACCAAAAGGTAAGAATACTCTCAGCATTTCTTAGGCTGAAAGAAGTGAGGAAAAAAATTAAGCCTCGAGTTGCAACATTGAAAGATTCTATGGGCAAAATAGTGGATGATGCAGGGGATATCAAAAGAAGATGGAAGAAATGCACAGAGTCATTCTATCAAAAAAACTGTTATATCTTCATCCTTTTCAGGAGGTGGCATATGACCAAGAGCAAATGGCACTGAAGGATGAATTTGAAGCTGCACTGAAGGAACTGCAAAGAACAAGGTTCCAGGAATTGACAGAATACCCATTGAGATGTTTCAACAAATGGATGCCCCACTGAATGCACTCACTTGGTTAAGCCAAGAGATTTGGAAGACAGCTACCTGGCCAACTGACTGGAAAAGATCCATATTTGTAGTCACTCCAAAGACAGGTGATTCCACAAAATGTGGAAATTATACAACAATATCATAAATTTTGCACACAAATAGAATCTTACTGAAGATAATTCAAAATGGTTGCAGCAGTATATTGACAGAGAACTTCCAGAGGTGCAAGCTGGATTCAAAAGAGGACATGGAAGAAGAGATATCATTGCTGATGTCAGATGGATCTTGACTCAAAGGAAAGAGTATCAGAAAGATATTTACTTGTGTTTCATTGACTATGCAAAAGCGTTTGATTGTGTGGATCATAACAGATTGCAGATAACATTAAGAATGGGAATTCCAGAACACTTAATTGTACTCATGAGGAACCTGTATATAGACCATAAAGCTGTTGTTCTAACAGAACAAGGGGACACTGCATAGTTTAAAATCAAGATAGGAGTGTGTCAGGGTTGTATCCTTTCCCCATACTTATTCAATCTATATGCTGATGAAATAATCCAAGAAACTGGACTATATGAAGGAGAACGTGGCATCAAAATTGGGAGAATAATCATTAACAACCTGGGATATGCTGTGTTAACTGGGAAAGTTGTGTTAACTTTCTTTGCTGAAAGTGATGATGACTTCAAGCACTTACTGGTGAAGATTGAAGAATACAGTCTGCAGTGTGGATTAAATCTCAATATAAAGAAAACAAAAATCCTCACAACTGGACCTATAAGCAGCATCATGATAAATTGAGAAAATATTGAAATTATCATAGAATTCATATTACTTGGTTCTACAATGAATGTCAATGGAAGCAATAGTCACATCAGGACATCAGACGATGAATAGCACTGGGCTGAGGAGCAAAGATGTCTCCTTGAGAACTAAGGTGCTCTTGGCACAAGCCATATTTTCAATTGCTTTATATGCATGTGAGAGCTGGAGAATTAATAAGTATGACCAAAGAAGAATTGATGCTTTTGAGTTGGGGTGCTGGAGAAGAATGTTGGAAGTACCATGGACTGCTAAAAGAACTAGTAAATCTTTCCTGGAGGAAGTGCAGCCAGAATGCTCCTTGAAAGCAAGAATGACCAGACTTCATCTCACTTACTTGGTCATGTTATCAGAAGGGACCATTCCCTGAAGAAGGATCTCATTCTTGGTAAGGTGGAGGGTTGAGGAAAGAGGGGAAGGCCCTCAGTGGGCTGCATTGACACAGTGGCTGCAGTGATGGGCTCAAGTATAACAAAGATTATGGAGCTGGCGCAGGACTGGGTGGTGTTTCGTTCTGCTGTGCATAGGGTTTCTATGAGTTAGAGTTGACTTGACTGCACCCAACAACAACAATAGCATCCTAAAGAAGTGAGAGCCATGACAAGAACAGATATATGACATCCATGTTCATCTCAGCACTATTTGTAATAAGAAAAAGATGGAAGCAACCTAGGTGCCCATCAGCAGAAGAATGGATAACCAAAGTATGGTACATATACACAATGGAATACCATACCTTAAGCAATAATGTAGAATCTGCAAAGCACTGCATAACGTGGCTGAACTTGTAGGACATTATAGTGAGTGAAGTAAGTCAATCACAGAAAGACATATATTGTGTTAGTGCATTATTGTAAAAAGTCAAGGAAAGGTTTATATATAGAAAGCAATTTTCTTTGTTGGTTACCAGGATTAGGAAGGGATGGGAGAGTACACAAATCACAATTAAAAATACATAAATAAATAAAAATTGATAAAAATACACCAAATCCACTACCGTAGACTCATATCCAACCCACAGTGACCCCTCCTTGGGTTTTCGAGGCAGTATCACTATGGAAGTAGATTTCCCAAGCTTCCTTCCAGGGAGTGGCTGGTGGTTTTGAACTGCCAGCCTTCTGGTTAGCAGTCAAATGCCTTAGGCACTACACCACCAGAGCTCCTGAAAAATATATTATCTCCCCCCAGAAAAATATTATAGCAAAGAAAACTATACAAAGCATTTTCATTCTGTAACACATGCGGTCACCATGGATTAGAATTGACTCAAAGACAACTGGTTTGGGTTTCGATTTGGTTTCAGCAAGACTGAAAAGAGAAAAAGAGAGAAGACTTTTAATAGGAATGAAACAGAGATTATCATTATAGACTGTGTAAACATCAAAATGACAAAACTATGAACAACTCTACATACATAAATTTGAAAAGTCAAATGAAATAGACTGATTCTTTACAAAATACAAACTACAACCACTCATTAAATACACTATAAGGTATATTAACAGACATAAGGGTAGTTATAAATTTAATTTTATAATTGAAATAGTTCTAAAATAGATATCTTCAGCCTCAGTTGGTTTCATGGAGGAATTCTATAATAGGTATAAAGGAGAATTAATACCAATTCCATACAATGTCTTCAAAAAATTAGAAAAAGAAACACTTTTTAAATTATTTAATGAGCTAGTCTCATCCTGATACAATACTAGACAGAGATAGTGAAAAAAGAACTACAGACCAATATCCCTTATGAAATAGGCACAAATACCTTTAATAAAATATTAGCAAATAGAAGTCAACAATATATAAAAAAAGAATTATAAACTGTAGGTCACCAACTAGGATTCATACCATGGATAAAAAGCTGTTTCAATATTTGAAAATCAATCAATATAATCCACTATATTACCAGGCTGCAGAAGAAAAACATATGACATAGAAAATGATGTAAAAGAGTACTTGACAAACTGCAACACTCATACATGATAAAAGCTAGCACTTGATATTTGAAGAGAAAATAGTTCCTTTTTATGTACTTTAGTTGGACACATTAATGTAGTATTCATGTTACTAATACAGCATTAATTTTATACTTCAAAACCCAAAGCCAAACTCATTGCCTGCTGTCCAGTCTATTCAACTCAAAGTGACCCGTCCCTGGGTTTCAGAGGCGGTATCTCTACGGAAGTAGATTGCCCAATCTTCCTTCCCAGGAGTGACTGGATTACATTTGTTGCATTGTGTTATAAATAATTCTATCTTTTATATATTTGCTCCCTGAATATAGGAAATGGGTTTCATTTATCTTAGCCTCGGATGACAGCATGACATTATGACAGCTATTTGTTAAATGGATGAATAGACCAAAAGGAGTAAAAGTTTGTAAACATGTAACTTCTATTTATTTATTTAAGGAACTTTGGTGGTGCAAAGATTAAGGGCTTGTCTGCTAAACAAAGTTTGGATGTCCAAACCTACCTAACTGCTCCATGGGAGAAAGATGTAGCAATCTGTTTCCATAAACATCACGGCCAAGAAAATTCCATAGGCCTGTTCTACTCTGTCGTGTGCAGTCACTCGAGTTGAAATGGACTTGGCAGCACCTAACAACAACATTTATTCTTTAACATTTTAAAAATAATTGAAGGGAACATTAAAATACTAGTAAATGTTCCATGTTGTTAAAACATACTGTAAAATTTAAATGATGTGATTAAAATCCACGTTACAAAAGAAATACAAAAAAAAAAATTACAAAAAATACTAAAGTAAAGAAATATATATACCAATGCCAATTTCAATGGCAAATGGAGGTTAATCATTTATATTTTTAAATAGCCTATTTTTTTTTTAATCCAAGGTGGGATTAAAGAAACTTCATATACACTAAATTAAAAAAACAAACAAACAAACAAAAAAACATGAAATGTGAAAATGCTCAATTCTTAGGATAATAATCCTTAGGAATACATGAATATCAATAGATCAAGTTGACAAATCAGTGCTGTGGTGTGTCCATTTGTTTTCTGTTCTAAGAGAAAGTAAGAAAAAAAAATTAGAAATATTGATACTATTATAAACAGTGATGGGAATTTAAATGTTCTTTAGATTTCATTAAAATGATAAACCAAAACCAAACTCACTGCCACTGAATCTATTCTGACTCATAGCCACCCCCATTGGGTTTTTGAGGTGGCAAATCTTTACAGAAGTAGATTGCTTAGTCTTTCTTCTGCAGAGTGGCTGGTGGGTTTGAATCACCAACCTTCTGGTTAGCAGTCTGATGCCTTAGACACTGTGAAAAATTAAGCAAAAACTAACAAGAATAAAGAAGGCATATAAAATAGAAATGCATAACATGGAGATACTGCAAAATCCAAACACAGAGAGTGGATGGCTGACTAGTATCTGTTTTAGGTACTTAGTGATGCTGTAACAGAAATATGGGCAGTACTCCAATTAAAAACTAGATCCATTCTTCTGTTCCTAAGATTGGTAGGTAAATAAGAACAG
>NW_006921712.1:6269967-6275419 GCF_000298275.1 Orycteropus afer afer
GCCACCTCAGCTGTAGACATGCTAGCACCTCTTCAACAGCTCCAGAAACAACCATGCAATAGCAGTTACAGCTTAATCATTTTGGGATTTTAAGAGATGTTGTCCCTTTTACTATTTCTCCCTTTTACTCTCCTTTCTTCTCCATATTGCTCTTCTAACCCTTTTACTTCTATAATTTTGTACAAAATTGCCTCTGGTGAAATATCTAGAATTTTTTTTATATCTTCCAGAAAGAACTGATAGATACACAGAAAGGAAGGAAAAAAAAAAAAAGTCATATACAAAGAACTAAGTATAAGATTAGCTTAAGGCATCGCAAGAGCATCATAAGAAGCTGGAATTCAATAGAGAAATGTCTTATAATTATTAAATAAATGCAATTCTAAAAATTTTACACTTAGTTTTTCTGTGGAAAAGATAACATAAAGACATTTTCACATTTTCCTCATGTATCTTTTTTTTGGAAGCTATGACAGCATACATTTGATTATTTGGTTAAATGGAAGGAATAAATAAGAAAGGATGCTAACATTATACTAAAGAAATAATAGTTTAAGTTATTTGAGAGAAGGTATTTTAGAGATAACATTAAGGGGTTTTACTACAACACTAGCTCTATAGCAGAACAGATTTCAATCAGTGCAGATTATCACAAAAAGCTACCAAAAAACAAAACCAAGCTCATTGCCATCAAGTAGATTACAAGTCACAGCAACTCTCAAGAGAGAGTAGAACTGCCTTATAGGGTTTCCAAGGCTGCAACTCTTTGTGAAATCAGACTACCATGTCTGTCTCTCATGGAACAATGGTGAGTTCAAACAATGGACCTTTATCTTAGCAGCTGAGCACTTAACCACTGCACCACCATGGCACATCACAAAAAGAAATAAGAAATGTGTATTCAAAGGTAAAATAAGGAAACAATTTACTTGCTTATGAGTTTTTGACCACATCATAAGAAGAAGTCGAAGCTGCACTGAAGAAAGTGGCAAAGAACAAGGCTCCGGGAATTGATGGAATACCCATTGAAATGTTTCAACAAACAGGTGTCACACTGGAGGCACTCACTCAGTTATGTCAAAAGATTTGGAAGACAGCTATTTGGCCAACTGACTGGAAGACATTCATATTTGTACCCATTCCCAAGAAAGGTTATCCCACAGAATGTGGAAATTATCAAACAATGTCCTTAATATCACATGCAAGTAAAATCTTACTGAAGATAATTCAAAAACGGTTGCAGCAGTATATTGACAGAGAACTTCCAGAAATGCAAGCTGGATTCGGAAGAGGATGTGGAACGAGGGATATCATTGCTGATGTCAGATGGATCTTAGCTGAAAGCAAAGAATACCAGAAATATGTTTGCTTATGTTTTATTGATTATGCTAAAGCATTTGATTGTGTGGATCATAACAAAATATGGATAACATTGGGAAGAATGGGAATTCCAGAACACTTGATTGTACTTATGAGGAACCTATACATAAATCAGTAGGCTGTCGTTCATACAGAACAAGGGGATATTGCATGGTTCAAAATCGAGAAAGGAGTACATCAAGGTTGTATCCTTTCACCATAATTATTCAACTTGTATGCTGAGCAAATAATCTGAGAAGCTTGGTTATACAAAGAAGAACATGGCATCAGGATTGCAGAAAGAATAATTAACAACCTGTGATATGCAGATGACACAAGTTTGCTGGCTGAAAGTAAGGATGACTTGAAGCACTTACTGATGAAGATTAAAATTTCAGTCTACAGTATGGATTACACCTCAATATAAAGAAAACAAAAATCCTTGCAACTGGTCCAATAAACGGCTTCATGGTGGATGGAGGAAAGATTGAATCCATCAAGGATTTCATATAACTTGGTTCTACAATAATCACTAATAGAAGCAGCAATAAAGACATCAATGACATATTGCATTGGGCAAATCTGTTGCAAAAACCCTCTTTCAAGTGATGAAGAGCAAAGATGTCTCCTTGAAGATTAGCGTGCACCTAACCTGAGCCATAGTAATTTCAATTGCTTCTTAAGCATGTGAGAGCTAGACCATGAATAAGGAAGACTGAAGAAGAGTTGATGCTTTTGAGTTGTGGTGTTGGAGAAGAATGCTAAGAGTACCATAGTCTGCTAAAAGGACTGACAAGTCTGTCCTGGAAGAAGTTCAGCTGGAATGCTCCTTGGAAGCAAGAATGGCCAGAGTTCATCTCACCTACTTTGGTCATGTTGTCAGAAGAAACCATTCCCTGGAGAAGGGTATGATGCTTGGTAAAGCGGAGGGTCAATGGAAAAGGGGAAAGTCCTCAATAGATGGATAGACACAGTGGCTGCAACAATGGGCTTAGGTATAGGAAGGATCAGGATTGTGAGGCTGGCACAAGACCGGGAAGTATTTTTTTCTGCTGTGCATAAGGTCCCTATGAGTCAGAGATAACTCAATGGCACCTAACAACAACAACAACCTGAGTTTTTGACCACATCAAAAGGGATTTTTTATTTCTTAATTAGTGATAACCATATAGGAAATAAATTAACTGCAAATTGAGGCAGTTAATTTTGGAGAAAGGAAACAATGTACAAGAAAGAAAATATTATTAGATAAAACAAGTTTCTCAACTCTGGGCAATATTTATGCCCCATCATAATTTATAAATACTGTTATAAGTAAAAACATGCTATAACTATACTGGCATTGTGCAGAGTGGGGACTGTGTATGTATGTGAAGTAGAGGGAGTTATGTCCATAAATTCCGTAGCAGGAAATCAGTGACATATCACACTTGTATAAAGATATACTAGGAAAATGATGCTATTTAAAAGGTGAATGTAATTATAGAAGTAAAAGCTAACATAGTAGAAACTGCTTGCTACTGTGAAATGAGACTCAGAGGTGTAAACAACTGATGATTCTAATAAGTTCTTTAATACTATTTCAATTTTTAAAATGCATACATGTGTTACTTCAAGTGAAAACATAACCATCCTAATCAAAATAGAGAAAACACAAACAGAATTTCAAATTCTCCTGGAATCTAGACCTTTTGTATTCATGGAAACTGGATACACCCCTGAAAATATTTTCCTGAGATAATGTTTAAACCTTGAGCCAAAAATATTCCCTGACATCTTCTTAAAACCAAACAATAGACCTGGCTTATTGCAACCCCTTCTTGGGTTTCCCAGGCAGTATCATGGAAGTAGATTGCCCGATAACTTTCCTTCCAAGGAGTGGCTGGTGGGTTTGAACCACCAGCTTTCTGGTTAGTAGTCAAATGTGTTAGGCACTATGCCACCAGAGCTCCCAGTAATGAATGACTACATTGAGCATTGTGCTCTTTTAAGATATGTCTACATGGGATCATATTAACAACAGAATCTTGAAAGATTAGATAGGAAACTTAGGCAGCTGTGAGTTTATGGAAATGAGATATGAAAAACTTGGCAAAGAAGGGTGACAGTGATTGAACACCTCAAGTAATGTAATCAGTGTTAATGAAATATACATGTAGCAATTATTCAGTTGGAGTTTGTTCACTTTATATATATTTAAGAACAACAAATATATAATAAATTGTAAAAATAATAAACACTTAAATTAAAAACATCCTGGTGAATTGATCCTTGAGAAAAAATGGATACTATCTAATAGTTCCTCAGAGTTTGTATATTATATTTAGTCTACATTCCCTATTCTCCCTGCCTTAGAAACAAAGCAAAGAAACAAACTAGAGATTGAATTTATTAAAGTGTAATTTGGGTAGTTTGACCCCTAAAGAGACTCTGAGGATTTAACACTAGTTCTGTGCAGCTGCAGTTGGTTATGCTTACATGTTTATTTTTCTATCATTTGTGTTTATTGCTATTTGAATTAGCATTGCTTCTCACATTCCATTCTAAGCTTCTCAGAAGTAGGAAAAAAAAAAAAAAAAGCTGTTTTCTGGAATAATTCCAAGTATCAGAAAAGAGGATCTAAATATCTGGCTGCATTTACTTTTAGTATAATCACACATAATGATGTTTCATCACATTTAACTACTGTCTTCCCACTTGCCTATCCACTCCAATACCAAACAGACATATATTGCTTTATGGTAGCTGAAAGAGTGAGATTAATTCTCTCTGCTATAATGGAAATCATAGCACTCAAAATATTTTCCTACACGCAATTCACCTCAATGTCAGATTTTTAGGCATCAGATCATAAATGTAACTGGATATTGAAATTTAAAGTTAAAATCCCATAGTTGTGGAAATGTGTCATTTTGTGTGTGAGTGAGTGAGTATGGACTCCAGGAACTGAATACTGAAATAACTTTGATGAAAAGAGTAGCTCTTCAGAACCAAATGACTCTCCCTTATGTTTTTTATACAAACTCTAATAGTATTAAATATTGTTAATCTTTAACTGAATAATTTCCAATAATATATTGCACAGCATTTAACTGCTCTTCATAAGGTTTTTATTGGGCAATTTTTTCATAAGTGGATGGCCCTGTCCTTCTTCCCATTCTGGAAACTCCACTGAAAACTATCCATCATGGGTGACCCTGCTAGTTTTTCTAATACTGATGGCATAGCTTCCAGACTCAGCACCATGCAAGCCATTACAGTACAACATAATGACAGACTAGTGGTGTATGCTGAGCAAATAATCCGAGAAGCTGGACTATGTGATGAAGAACCTGGCATCAGGATTGGAGGAAGACTCATTAACAACTTATGATATGCAGATGATGCAACCTTGTATGCTGAAATTGAAAATGATTTGAAGCACTTATGTAGGAAGATCAAAGATTTTGGATTTTAGATTCACAATCAACACCCATGGAAGCAGGAGCCAAGAAATCAGACTTCATTTCACTGGGCAAATGTGGTATAAAAGACCTCACTAAAATCTTAAGAAGCAAAGATGCCACTTTGAAGACCAAGGTGTGCCTAATCCAGGCCATGGTATTTTCAATAGCCTCATATGCATGTGAAAGTTGGACAATGAATAAAGAAGACCTAAGAAGAGTTGATGCTTTTGAATTGTGAGGTTAGTTAAGAATATAGAAGAACCATAGACTGCCAGAAAAACAAAATCTGTCCTAGAAGAATTGCAGGCGTAATCTCCTTGAAGAGTTGGTGCTTTTGAATTGTGGTGTTGGTGAAGAATACAGAAAAGACAAGGACTGCCAAAAATACAAACTCTGTCCTGGAAGAATTGCAGCCACAATGTTCCTTAGAAGCAAGAGCAGCCAAACTTCATCTGATGTACTTTGGTCATCTCAGAAGGTATAAGGCCCTGGAGAAGGATATCATGTTAGTTAAAGTAGGTGTTCAGTGAAAAAAGGGGAAGACCCTTAATGAGATGGAATGACACAGTGGCTGCAATGATGGGCTCAGGATTATGAGGCTGGCACAGGACTAACCTGTGTTTCATTCTGTTGTACATAGGGTCCCT
>NW_006921712.1:6275519-6278539 GCF_000298275.1 Orycteropus afer afer
ATATTAACAACAGAATCTTGAAAGATTAGATAGGAAACTTAGGCAGCTGTGAGTTTATGGAAATGAGATATGAAAAACTTGGCAAAGAAGGGTGACAGTGATTGAACACCTCAAGTAATGTAATCAGTGTTAATGAAATATACATGTAGCAATTATTCAGTTGGAGTTTGTTCACTTTATATATATTTAAGAACAACAAATATATAATAAATTGTAAAAATAATAAACACTTAAATTAAAAACATCCTGGTGAATTGATCCTTGAGAAAAAATGGATACTATCTAATAGTTCCTCAGAGTTTGTATATTATATTTAGTCTACATTCCCTATTCTCCCTGCCTTAGAAACAAAGCAAAGAAACAAACTAGAGATTGAATTTATTAAAGTGTAATTTGGGTAGTTTGACCCCTAAAGAGACTCTGAGGATTTAACACTAGTTCTGTGCAGCTGCAGTTGGTTATGCTTACATGTTTATTTTTCTATCATTTGTGTTTATTGCTATTTGAATTAGCATTGCTTCTCACATTCCATTCTAAGCTTCTCAGAAGTAGGAAAAAAAAAAAAAAAAGCTGTTTTCTGGAATAATTCCAAGTATCAGAAAAGAGGATCTAAATATCTGGCTGCATTTACTTTTAGTATAATCACACATAATGATGTTTCATCACATTTAACTACTGTCTTCCCACTTGCCTATCCACTCCAATACCAAACAGACATATATTGCTTTATGGTAGCTGAAAGAGTGAGATTAATTCTCTCTGCTATAATGGAAATCATAGCACTCAAAATATTTTCCTACACGCAATTCACCTCAATGTCAGATTTTTAGGCATCAGATCATAAATGTAACTGGATATTGAAATTTAAAGTTAAAATCCCATAGTTGTGGAAATGTGTCATTTTGTGTGTGAGTGAGTGAGTATGGACTCCAGGAACTGAATACTGAAATAACTTTGATGAAAAGAGTAGCTCTTCAGAACCAAATGACTCTCCCTTATGTTTTTTATACAAACTCTAATAGTATTAAATATTGTTAATCTTTAACTGAATAATTTCCAATAATATATTGCACAGCATTTAACTGCTCTTCATAAGGTTTTTATTGGGCAATTTTTTCATAAGTGGATGGCCCTGTCCTTCTTCCCATTCTGGAAACTCCACTGAAAACTATCCATCATGGGTGACCCTGCTAGTTTTTCTAATACTGATGGCATAGCTTCCAGACTCAGCACCATGCAAGCCATTACAGTACAACATAATGACAGACTAGTGGTGTATGCTGAGCAAATAATCCGAGAAGCTGGACTATGTGATGAAGAACCTGGCATCAGGATTGGAGGAAGACTCATTAACAACTTATGATATGCAGATGATGCAACCTTGTATGCTGAAATTGAAAATGATTTGAAGCACTTATGTAGGAAGATCAAAGATTTTGGATTTTAGATTCACAATCAACACCCATGGAAGCAGGAGCCAAGAAATCAGACTTCATTTCACTGGGCAAATGTGGTATAAAAGACCTCACTAAAATCTTAAGAAGCAAAGATGCCACTTTGAAGACCAAGGTGTGCCTAATCCAGGCCATGGTATTTTCAATAGCCTCATATGCATGTGAAAGTTGGACAATGAATAAAGAAGACCTAAGAAGAGTTGATGCTTTTGAATTGTGAGGTTAGTTAAGAATATAGAAGAACCATAGACTGCCAGAAAAACAAAATCTGTCCTAGAAGAATTGCAGGCGTAATCTCCTTGAAGAGTTGGTGCTTTTGAATTGTGGTGTTGGTGAAGAATACAGAAAAGACAAGGACTGCCAAAAATACAAACTCTGTCCTGGAAGAATTGCAGCCACAATGTTCCTTAGAAGCAAGAGCAGCCAAACTTCATCTGATGTACTTTGGTCATCTCAGAAGGTATAAGGCCCTGGAGAAGGATATCATGTTAGTTAAAGTAGGTGTTCAGTGAAAAAAGGGGAAGACCCTTAATGAGATGGAATGACACAGTGGCTGCAATGATGGGCTCAGGATTATGAGGCTGGCACAGGACTAACCTGTGTTTCATTCTGTTGTACATAGGGTCCCTGTGAATCAGAGCCAACTTGATGGCACCTAACAACAACTACTGTCCAATAATTTAAGGAATATTTTCACAGGTTATAGGAACCTTTATGACCAACAATCAAAATCCCAAAATAACTCTGATAATGTTCCAATGAATCATGCATATTAAAAAAAAAAAAAAAATCAGCTAAAAGATTCCCTGGAGCTTTGTTAGAAAGGATCTTGTGTCGTTCTCTTTATTACTCCTTGTGCTACTAAATCACAGGAAAGTTAAAACTTGGAGCTACTTCCCCAAGTTAAAGAAAATTTCAAGTCCTGAGTGGACCATCCAATCCACCAGTACCCATAAACTTGTTTACCTAGCCCAAAAGCCAGAAAAAGACAACAGCATAAGAAATAGACTGATTGCCCCAAGAATTTGGAACAATATCACACAAAGTGAAATAAAATCCTTAGATTTTTTTTTGTATATTGTTTTAATATTGTTTTCTTATTCCTATTGTCTGCTCTTAAGCTTTGTAGACTTAGAACCATCCCTTGGTAGACAAAATTTATTAGAACCAATGTTTTCTGTTTAATATTAATTACTTTAAAAAATGCTCTATTTTACCAATTAGGTCTCATTGTCTGGTAAAGTCTTTATGTGTTGCCCAAAAGTTTTCTTACACCTGTTTTTCTTTAGCATAGCTGTCATTTTTCTATAACTTTCACAATTTCCCCCTCAAGATAATAATGCTGGAAAAGGTATAATTTTTACCCATGGGGCTCTATATTCCTATATGGAGGATCAAAGTACTCAAAATATAAAAACTCAAACCCAACTCCTGGACTTTAGACTTGACCGCTGCTGTGTGAGACTGTTTTTTAAATGATAGGCCAATGTACCTTAAGCCATTTAGGTTTACCATTGGAAATACATTCTGCTTCTAAAAGTCTTTATTAGACTGTAATTTAAAATG
>NW_006921712.1:6279460-6284598 GCF_000298275.1 Orycteropus afer afer
GAGGCAGTATCACACGGAAGTAGGATTGCCCAACCTTCCTTCCGAGGAGTGGCTGGTGGGTTTGAACCGCCAGCCTTCTGGTTAGCAATCAAATGCTTTAGCCATTATGCTACCAGAGCTCCTCCTTTAGGGTTAGACAGCTGCAAAATGTGATAGCTTATATCTGAAGGGTCCTGATGCATAGCTTTATCAGTAAATATTTACAATGAACTCCCATATACAGACATGATTGAGAAAGCAATTTTTGTAATTGTTCACCAGAAAATAAAAACTCTCTTACTATTGTCCTGTGACCATTTTGTAATAAACTGAAGAGCATATCCCATTAACTAATCATGTAATCCCACTTATATGTTATTCATTTATCTCTTCTAAATAACCATTTTTAGGTATCCTGTGTTTGACTTCCTTGACTGTCTTTTAAAATTTTGTTAATTTGAGTTCCTGCCCCAGCTGTACAAAAATATTTTCTTTCTCATTGTCTAGTGGAGCAGACATTTTCACTCTGTGAACTGACATCTGAGTTCAGACCATCTTTGGGCTTTCAACAAATCACTTAATTTTAATTTCATAGAATATGACTTTTTACTCTAGGACAAAAGTAAGCATATTTTTTGTCAGTATTTTATTATTGATATTGTAAATTAATTTGAAAGTGGAATTGAAACACATCTATCTGAGATAACTGTGCCTAACTCAAAATTGTATACAAACACCAAGAGTGAGAAATGTTAACCAAGAAATCTGAAGGAAGGCACAGAGCAGAAACAAGTAACATGGCTGAAAATTTTGTTACCTTTAGGATTAGTATTTGACTAATTTAAAGCTACAGTCAAAGCTATCTATTTTGCCTTTTCAGAATGGTTTTCAGTTATTTTTTAGTAGAAATCTCATGTTATTGAGATATATTTTATTTTATTATTCAATAATACCAATGATAATTATAACATAGTCATATATTTTTTTTAACATCTATATGGTATTTTAATAAATTTCCTTCCCCAACAACCTTTTAGGCTTGCTAGTAGTTGAGAATTCCTTATAGATGAAGAAGTTAAAATTCAAAAAAATCCTGAGATGAACTAAAGTTGTGCAGTAGGTAGACAGACTGACTGATCAGGTATATCTAGGCAAATGGAAATGTACCCATGATCATATAAAAGGTCCAAAAGAGTAAAAAGAGAACCTAAAGTTTTGGAGAAAAAAAAAATGTCAATGACATATCTGACAGGGGGCTTTTCTGCAAAATTTATAGAAAACTCCAACACCTCAACTTCAAAAAGACCAATAATCCACTTCAAAAATGGGCAAAGACCATGAACAGACAATTCACCAAAGAAGATATTCAGGTAGCCAACAAGCATGAAGAAGTGCTTGCAATCATTAGCTATCAGAGAGATGCAAATCAAATAACAATGAGGTCTCATTTCGTCACAGCAATAATAACTAAGCTCAACAAGACAGAAAATAACAAATCCTGGCGAGAATGTGGAGAGATTGGGACTCTCATACACTGCTAATGTGATTGTAAAGTGTGGAAAAAAGTATAGAACTTCCTTAAAGTTTGGAAATAAAAATATCATTTGATCCAGCAATCCCAGTACTAGGAATATGTCTCAAAATGATGAGATCCAGGACATGAATAAGTATGTATGGACAAGTGTTCATCACAGCACTACTTAGAATAGCAAAGTGATAAAAACAATGTAAGTAATTATAAATAGATGAATGGATAATAAAATTATGATACATACACATGATGGAATACTATGCAATATTAAAGAATGATGAAGAATCTGTAAATTACCTCATAATGTGGATGAACGTGAAGGAAATGGTGCTCAGTGAAATAACTCAATTACAGAAGGATAAATATTGTGAGTCTGTTATTATTAAAAGTCATGGAAAGGTTTACACAGGGAAGAAAAGTATCTTTTTTGGGTACCAGAGATAGTAGGTAAAATTGACTGATAGCTAACAGACAGGTGTAGATTTGTACAGATTCCTCATGAGTACAAGTATTTTGGAATTCCCATTCTACTCAATGCTATCCATAATTTGTTATGATCTGCACAATTAAATAGATTTTCATAGTCAATAAAACACAAGTAAACATCTTTCTGGTATTCTTTGTTTTCAGCAAGAATCCATCTGACATCAGCAATGATATTACTCATTCCACGCCCTCTTCTGAATCCAGCTTGCATTCTGGAAGTTGTCTGTCAATATATTGCTGCAACCATTTTTGAATTATCTTTAGTAAGATTTTACTTGCATGTGATATTAATAATATTGTTTGATAATTTCCACAATCCACAGGATAACCTTTCTTTGTAATGGGTACAAATATGGATCTCTTCCAGTCAGTTGACCAGGTAGTTGTCTTCCAAACGTCTTGGAATAGTCAAGTGAGTACCTGCAGTGAGGTATCTGTTTGTTGAAACATCTCAATAGGTATTCCGTCAATTCCTGGAACCTTGTTTTTTGCCTCTTCTTTTAGTGTAGCTTTGACTTATTCTTTCAATACCATTGGTTTTTGATCATATGTCACCTCCTGAAATGGATGAGCATCAACCAATTCTTTTCGATACAGTGACTCTGTGTATCCCTTCTATCTTTTTTGATGTTTCCTGCATCATTCAGTATATTGCCCATAGAATCTTTAATTATTGTAACTCGCTTAAATTTCCTCTTCAGTTCTTTCAGCTTGAGAAATGCTGAGCATGTTCTTCCCTTTTGGTTTTCTAACTCCAGGGCTTTGCACATTTCATTGTAATAATTGGCTTTGTCTTCTTGAACTGCTCTTTGAAAGCTTCTATTCAGCTTTTTATCTTGTCATTTCTTCCATTTGCTTTAGCTACTTTCCATTCAAGGGAAAGTTTCAGAGTTTCTTCTGACATCCATTTGGGTCTTTTCTTCCTTTCTTGTCTTTTTAATGACCTCTTGCTTTCTTCATGGATGATATACTTGATGTCATCCCACAATTCCTCTGGTTTTTGGTCACTGGTGTTCAGTGTATCAAATCTTTATTTAGATGGTCTCTAAACTCAGCAGGGATATTATCAAGGTCATATTTTGGCTCTTGTGGACTTGTTTTAATTGTCTTCAACTTTAACTTGAACTTGCATGTGATCAATGGATGGTCTGCTTCACAATCAGAATCAGTTCATGGCCTTGTTTTGGCTGAAGATATTGAGCTTCTCCTTTGCCTGTTGCCACAGTTGTAGTCAATCTGACTCCTGTGTACTTCACTGGGTGAAGTCCATGTGTGTAGCTGCCTTGTGTGTTGTTGAAAAAACATGCCTTGTGTGTTGTCAGGTTGATGGTGCCTGACAATCAATTGCAATTCACTTATTGCAATGAATAAGTAATTGGTCTTGAAAAATTCTATCTGCAATCTCCAGCATTATTTCTATCACCAAGGCCATATTTTCCAACTACTGGTGATTCTTCTTGGTTACCACCTTTTGCATTCCAATCATCAGTGATAATCAATACATCTTGATTGCATGTTTGGTCAGTTCCAGACTGCAGAAGTTGGTAAAAATCTTCAATATTGTCATCTCTGGGTTTGGTCACTGGTGTGTAAATTTGAATAATAGTAGTGTTAACAGGTCTTCCTTTTAGGAATATGGATATTAGCCTATCACTGACAGCATTGTACTTCAGGATAGATCTTGAAACATTCTTTGTGATGATGAATGCTGCGCCATTCCTCTTCAATTTGTCATTCCTGGCATAGTAGATCATATGATTGTCTGAGTCAAAATGGCCAAAACAAGTCCATTTTAGCTCATTGATGCCTAGTATGTCTATCTTTATGCACTCCATTTCAGTTTTGACAGCTCCCAGTTTTCCTAGATTCAAACTTCGTACATTCCACATTTCAATTTTAATTGATATTTGCAGCTGCTTTTTTGTCATTTTGAGCCATGCTACATCAGCAAATGGAGTTCCTGAAAGCTTTATCTATCCACATCATTAAGATTGGCTCTACTCTGAGGAGGCAGCTTTTCCCCAGTCATTTATTGAATGTCCTCTGACCTAAGGGGCTCATCTTCTGGCAGGATAGTGGGTAATTTGACAGGGCTATTCATAAAGTTTTCCTGTAATATATCAGACAGTGTTTCACTGCTGTTCAAAAGGTTTTTACTGGCCAAATTTTGAGAAGTGGATGGCCTCTTCCTTCTTCCAAATCTTAGTCTGGAAGTTCCATTGAAACCTGTCCACCATGGGTAACTATGCTGGCATTTGAAACACCAGTGACGTAGCCTTCAGCCTCACACAACACACAAACCACCACAGTAAGACAAACTGACAAACAAGTTCATCTCCCTTAGTTGTTCCAAACTGTTCTGCTCACTTCCTGCTCTCCTTTAGCTGTTTTGAACCACTACCCCCCCCGAAACACACTTCCTGGTCTGTCTTCTCTCTCAGTTACTCTGAGCAGCACTGCTGAACAGCACCTATCCAGCTTCCTGGTCTGTCTCCTCCCTCAACCTGCTCCAAACTACACTGTCGCCACCCCCAGCCAGCTTCCTGGTCTGTTTCCTCCATCAAGCTACTCCAAACCACATCACTGCCACCCTCAGCTGCCTTCCTGGTCTGTATGTGAGAATGGGTAGACTTCATCTAATCTACATTGATCCTATTTTTAGAAGGGATCACTTCCTGGAGAAGGTTATCATTCTCCAATCATAGAGACCTCTCCTTTAGTTTCTGAGACAGTATCTCTATGGAAGTAGATTGCACAACCTTCCTTCTGAGAAGAAACTGGTGGGTTTTAACTGCCAGCCTTCTGGTTACCAGTCACATGCCTTAGGCACTATGCCACCAGAGCTCTTAAAGTAGAGGGTCAGGTTAAAAGGGGAAGACTCTCAATGAAATGGATTGACAGAGTGGTCTGCAATGATGGACTAAAGCAAAGATCATGAAGATGGTGCAAGAAATGGCAGTATTTCATTCTGTTGTACATAGCATTGCTATGATTCTGAGCCAACTTAGCTACACTTAATAACAACAACATACAGGTGTGGCAGGTATATTTGCATGTGCTATGAAAACATCCATATGTAAAACAGAGTTAAGAGGGGACATATTTGGGACAACTTCTTAGTTATAACTAAGACCCTTGAGAG
>NW_006921712.1:6285098-6285942 GCF_000298275.1 Orycteropus afer afer
TTGAACTGCTAGCCTTCTGGTTAGCAGTCAAATGCCATAAGTACTATGCTACCAGAGCTCCTTACTCTAAACTGGATAGAGTGGGAGAAAAATGTGGAACAAAATAATACTAATAAACAATACCAGGAGATCTCTCTTTTTCTATTCTTTATATGTGCTAATATAAGTTTGGAAAAATCTGCACTTTCAATATACATATACCTTTTCTATAGTTATCTGTCCCTGCTGTTTTCTGAGGAAGTTTTTATCAATTGATTCCATTTCTTTACTACCATATGACAATTTTTCTGGTTTTGTTTCCATGAGACAGTAATAAAAATGTTTCCATCTTCTAAGAATGTTTATTTTTTCAAAAAGTTCAAGCATATATTTATGAAGTTTATAATAACCTCTAAATTTGTAGATATAAGCCTCTTTTCTTATTGATATTTATTTTATTCATGATTATTTAATTTTTAATAAATCATTTCTAAATATCATTTTTCATAGTCAATTTTTTTTTAGATATATTGTCCCACTCTTACCATAGATTTTTTTTCTTTTTCATTATTGTTGCTCTTAATAATTTATTATTCCTTTCTCCATGTATTCTTTTTCTAAAAAAAATTCCTCTGATTTTTAAAATCTTCTTTAATTAGACATTCAGCTTATTTATTTTGGACTTTTCTTTTACTGTAAAGTAAGATGTTAAACTGTACATTCTTTTCAATGACTTTTATAGAAACAATCTACACATTTTGATAGTACCATGTTGCAGTGTAGTAAATTACTTTGTGTGGCTTTTCTACCCATAAGTCTTTGTAAACTCCAAGGTGGGATTTTCTATGAGCAACTGAGGAGCTCC
>NW_006921712.1:6286562-6288523 GCF_000298275.1 Orycteropus afer afer
GCTATAAGTCAGGTCCACTTGACAGCACATAACAGCAACAACATCAATTGTTTACAAATTTCATCTTTAAATTCAAACATATTTTTTAACGGTAATAATTTGTCTTTGATTTATAAGTTAATTGTATTTTAGGAAGAAAATTGGCTCTAAATAATTATAATTCTTTTAAAAAAATTAAGATAACTGCATTGCCTTGTTTCATTAATATAAAATGTAATTTTAGGTTCAATGTTACCTGAGTGAGTGTGTGTGCATGTTCGCTACATCACAAATGTTATACTCTTTACTCTTACTGATTTTTAAAATTTCTTGTGTTTATGAACTACTGAGAAATATGTGTGAAAATTTCACACGGAAACAAAAGATTTGTCAATTTCTCTGTCTTTTGTGCATTTTTGCTCAAAATAATTTTAGGCTATCTTCATGCATACAAATAAAAATTTAATTTTGCAAATATGTATTTAACTTCCACAGATACTGTTTTGTCATTTTCCAAATCTAAGGCTATTCACTTGTGTACCATGCTTGTATTTATAGCCTTTATTTAGTTCTTTAAAATTTTATACATATTTATTTTATGTTTTGTGTCTAGGTCGAGTCAGTTGATTGTATTGTTCAGTTCTTCAGTATCTTTGCTGAGTTTTTTTCTAGTTGACCTGTCCCTCCTTAAAAGTGGCACCTAACAACAACAACAGCAATTTTATAACATTGTAGTCCGAGAACATGCTTTGCAATATTTTTAATTTTAATAATTCAATAAATATGTTTTTTTTTAATTTATTGAGGCTTGTTTTATGTCTTAACATATGATCTATTCTGGAGAAGAATTCATGTGCACTGGAGAAGAATGTGAATTGTACTTTTGTTGGATGAAATGCTCTGTATATGTCTATGAGGTCGAGTCAGTTGATTGCATTGTTCAGTTCTTCAGTATCTTTGCTGAGTTTTTTTCTAGTTGACCTGTCCCTCCTTAAAAGTGGTGTGTTAAAGACTCCTACTACTATTGTAGAGTTGTCTATTATCCTTTTAAATTCAGTTAATATTTGCTACACGTATCTTGGAATACCTTCATTGGGTGCATAAATATTTATTATTGTAATGTCTTCTTTGTCAATTGACCCTTTCAGCATCATATAATGTCCCTTCTTATCTCTTATGATGTATTTCACCTTAATGTCTATTTTTTCAGAAATCAATATTGCGACTCCTGCTCTTTTTTGGTTTCCATTGGCTTGGTATAATTTTTTTCCATCCCTTAACTCTTAATTTGTTTTTATCTTTGTGTCTAATGTAGGTCTCTTGTAGGCAGCATATCAATGGGTCTTCTTTTCTAATCCAGTCTGCCACTCTTTTTCTCTTGATATGTGCTTTTAGTCCACTCACATTGAGTGTAATTAGTGATAGGTATGAGTTGATTGCTGTCATTCTATTGTTTTTTGTTGTTGTTCTTCTTGTATTGTTGGTGTGTTAGTGTTTTCTTGATCCATATCCTTCTTTGTGGTGAGTTCGGTTTGTTGGCTAATGCTTTCTCCCTTCTCTTCTTTATGTTGGTTTTGTGTTTGCTAAATCATATGTTTTCCTTCTTTATGGATTTGTTTAGGGGGATTGTTACTTTTCTCTGTTGTTACCTTGGAGTTCATTCTTGTCTCTGTATTTTTAGAACAATGTGTACTTTGAAGACATTGTTCTGTTTTCCTCTCCATTTGCAAGTTTGTACCTAAAAGTTTTATTCTCTCTGATAGGTTAGTTGCTGTTGTTGTGTGGTGATTGACTTCCTTGGTTTTTAGAGTGCAATGCTTTATGGTCTTATTTTGAGTTTCTATTTCTGATTTGGCTTTAGTGTTGATGCCACGTATGCTGATTTTATTGATCTCTGTTGTGGGTTCTCTATCGGAAAGACTTCCTTGAGCATTTCTTGTAGGGTTGGTCTGGTTTTTACAAAATCCCTTAATTTCTGTTTG
>NW_006921712.1:6289573-6298463 GCF_000298275.1 Orycteropus afer afer
GTGTTCAGGGATTTGTCTTCTTGTTGAGGTATGCATTCTTCAGCCATTTGTAACCTACTCTTTTGTGCTTCTACTATGTTGTGTAATTCTGTAATTTTGGTATTCATCTTCTTGATTTTTAACTGCTGTTTTTTTACGAGTTCTGATTGTGCATGAATCTTATTATTTTGTTCTTGAATGATTTTCCTGAGTTCTTCCAAGGAACTGTCTGTGTTCTCCTTGTTTTGTTTGGGGTTTTCTTAGGCTCTTGTAAAGCTCTGTAAACATATCTTCTAAATTCCTTCTCAGAAAATTCTATTGCCTCCTCGTCCTCCATGTATAATGAGACCTTTGTTTGTGGTTTTGCTTCTAATGCCTTCTCCTGTTTTTTTGTTTGATTGAGGTTGCCTGTTGTTTCCTAAACATTTTAAGGTTGTCTTTAACTATTGGTTGTGTATTGATTTGCTTTATCTTGCTTTCATGGTTTAATATTTTGAAAAGTTGAAGCTGGTGTATTTTATGTATTTATTTATTTTTAGTTATTAATTCAGTTATGCTGGGTTGCTCTTCAGTTGGGTTTTTTTTTGTGTGTGTGTGATGATGGAATCACTGTGTGGAATGTGGATATGTTTTCTGTTTGTCATAAAAAGCGTTTTGAGTTCCAACTGGGAGGTTTTATGGTGACTGAATGTGGTTTCATCTACTGGATGAGTGAAGTTATTGGCAGAGAAGGTGGGAGCAGAAGAAAGACAGCTTACTATTGCTAAGAGCAGTTTCTGGGACTTTGAGTGGGTTGCTACCAATAATGTTGCACTGTTATTCATATGCCTGCAGCTCAATTTCAGCAAAGATTCCAGTTCTTCGGGGGTCGCTGTTTTCTCCCCGGCTCAGACACATGCAAAAAACCTTCTCCTGAGGTCCCTCAGCACCGAAAAGCAGACTGAAGATAACTTCCCAGCTCCATGATCCACCATGGGGGTTTCTCTCTCTGGCCCCACCCGCTGTGGTGCTGGCCCATCCTGCCCAGACCACGATCTATTCAAGAGTTCCTCTGAGTCTGCCCACTCATGGCACCAAAGATCCACTCACTTTCAGGGGTGCTGGAGTCGGGAGAGTGCCTGCTAGTAATCTGTGGTCCCTATATTACTGATAAAGTCAAGTGCAGACGTTTCAGTGCCACTAAGCTGACCAAAACCTACTCTGTGACCCACTGCAGGGGGAGTGGGCCTGCCCTCATGGAGAACCAATGGACTTTCTTCTCAGGTTTCCTTGGTGCTGGACTTGGTCTTTTGCACCTATCTGACCCAAGTTACTGATAAAATCAGATGCTGAGGGTAGATTTTTGGGGTGATAGCTGGTATGCTGGTATGGCTGCTGGTATGCTGGTGTGGTGTGTCTTCTGCCTTAACACAGGGAAGTCTTGGAGGCTGTTCTTGCCTTCCTGTCGCTCCCACAGGGAAGTCTCCAATGGCTTTCTCAGCTGCCAGTCCACACTCTGCAGGATAGATCTTCTTATTTTTTTTTCCCCTGTACCCTTCTTCTCTCTAATTCTACTCCTCTGAGTTTGGTGCACTCTGACTCAGTGAGCTGTTTAGACCACCAAAATCCTTAATTCAAACAACTGTACCTAGCTTTTCAAGAATTAAGATAGTAGAGGGAAACAGTGTGGTGATTACTGATGAGACTCCATTTTGAATCTCCAATCTGTGGCAATTCTTGAGGCCTAGATTTAATGCCTCTGCAGAGGGTACAAGCAATGAAAGGCACATTATTCTCAACCTCCCACTCCCTGCTTATACCTCTATTTTTGGTTTAATATTTGTTTGCTTTTAACCACCTCTTGTTGTTGTTGTTGTTATGTGCCGTCAAGTCAGACCCGACTCATAGCGACCCCTCCTTGGGTTTCCAAGGCAGTATCACTACGGAAGTAGGTTGCCCAACTTTCCTTCTGAGGAGTGGCTGTTGGGTTTGAACCACCAGCCTTCTGGTTAGCAGTCAAGTGCCTTAGGCACTACGCTATCAGAGCTCCTAACCTCTTAGAGCCAATAATGTGGTCTTAAAATCTACATGAAAGCCAGTTTCTTAGCAAAATCTCAGATAAGTTATTCATTTGAGTCTCAACAAATTTGATGTTAGAAATCTCAGTATTCCTGAGTAGATTCTGTAACTTTCATGAAACCTAGATTTTGGTTTCTATCCTCTGCAAACCACACAATCATCTAAGCAGGAGTTCAATGCCTCTAGGATTCCATGAACTCTGCAGGATAAAAGGTGCCTTTGGCCCTTGAAAATCACCCTTTGTCCCATCTTTTACTTTATTTGAGACCCTTACAGATAGTTTAGTTCTGTACTGCCTCACCAACACATTTCAAATCAATCTGTCAGTCATCCAAACAATCAATCATATGTTTTGGTTACCTTGTGCCACTCTAAGTGTAAATATACCACACATGGGATGGCTTTAACAAACAGGGGTTTATTCTCTTACAATTTTGGAGGCTAGAAGTTCGAATTAAAAATGCTAGGCTCTAAGGGCTGAATGAAAGCCCCCTCAACCTTGGGCTTCAGCTCTGCCTCTTGCTCCTGATCCACTGAAGCTAGACACATCTATTCACTGAGGCAGCTGCTGACTGCTGAGGATGACAAACTCATGGGCCACAAATGAAAAGGCACAGTCCCGATATTACCAAAGCACATGGCAGGCCATTGATTCAAGTCCCATTAACAGTTCCAAGATCAGCAGACAACATGGTAGGCTACTGAGTAACGACTTGGCTATGTGCAGGAATCAAGCATGCCGTAAAGCTACAAACCTTTCTCAAAGCTATTTCTTATATACTGGAAGCAGACCACATCGCTAAAGCAACTACGCAGCTGCTCTGGTAGATTCTGCCATGGAATTGATTGCCAATCTCACTGTGGGGGATACCTACATCCAGCTGCGCAGCCACTCAAATAGGACCAGACAAATTGACAAAAAACCTTAATTACCACACACTATTATCCAGCATGTTCTTTATTTTAGTAAGGGTTATTCAGAGTATGTAATATAACATAGAATATTATCAGAAATTAAAGTTCTCTCTTTTATTCTATCATATATATATATGGATTTGACACTAATGCTACATTCCAGGCTTTAATTCAATCTGCATATTATTAAAGGGAACCTAAAGAAAATCTCCTGATTTTTATTTACTATTTTTAAATATGTCAGGTTATACCACTTATCTTTGATAACTTTCTACTAGTTTTTTAATTTTGTTAATGATGCAAAATAATAATTTAATCTTCTGCACTGATTGCTATAAAGAATACTTTTTTCCTGAAGTAACAAACACAATCAAGGAATTTTTGAAAGTTTAAATTCATATCCATTGGACCATTTTCTTTTCCTTAAGAAAAAGCATTCTAGTACTTTCTTTTTGACATTTTATTAACTTAAGAGTGTGGAAATGTAATTACCATTGAGTTTTCACAATGTAACATCTTTCCCTACAGAGGAAAAGAGAAATGAAAGTAAATACTTAAAAAAAAAAAAAAAACCTTTCCCTTTTTAGAGAGAAAAAATATTTATATTTTTGTGTTCTCATAGACTTAAAATGGCATTATTAGAAAGCTGTCAAATATTGGAAGTAAAGATGATTTTTCGATTTGAGAATACACTGGATTATTAGCTGATGAAAGGACTTGTGTTGGCTAGTCTGACAAAAGGAAGAATGAGGAACAGTTTAATAACTATTTTCAAGTATATAAAAGGTTTTGCTATTCAGAGGAGACTCATTCATCATGATTTCTTTTGAAATGGAGCAACAAAAAGTGGTTTTAAATGCAATTTATATTGGATGAAAATATTTCAGTGTAGGATCAGGAATAGCAGGACTGACATTCTTTTCCTCTTGTGGTCTAAATACAGGGCACTGCGTGGATTCAGGGCTCTTTTTGAAATTGTTTGTGCTGATACAACCCTGATCGGCTTGCTTATGCTTTTTTATTTTTCATTTTTTTCTTCCACAGCATTAAAGACACATATTAATTAAAGTAAATGAACAGGATTTATCTAGAAAATAGTAAAATTTTAATTTCAGAATATTTTACTTTCAGGACTCTATACAAAACAGAGAGTCCTTACGAAGGTGCTCCCATGGTCATAATTATTTTGGGAAATGATTTGGAAATGTACCATTTTAATGACAATTTAATTGACAATTTACTTTTAATTTAATCTCAGATACTTCTTCAGTCAAAGATCCAATTCTGTTGAAAGGTGTTTGAGTGGCCACAGATATGACCTGGATTTAACACATTTCCAAAAAAATATTTACAGATTTTCTTCAGCAAACTTAAAAATTGTTCTAAAATATGCACAGAAAATAATTTACCACAGATAAACCAAAATAACTGAAGAATATGTGTATCACTGTATATTAGCTTTGGGGCAAAGACTATAATTGTAATTATTATTCTTTTCTCAGTTAGATCTTAATTAAATCTTTTTTTTTTTTTTTTATTTTGGTTTTCCTTTATTACCCTATTTACTGCTAAAAATGCCTTTTGTCTTTAAGGTCCATTTTGTCATATATTCATCCATTTTAAAATAGTAATATAGACTTTATAAGAGATATCCCTAAAATATAATGACATGGAAAGTTAGAAAATCAGAGATAGAGAAAAGATACAACCATAACACTCTAGGAGTTCTGGTGACATAGTAGTTAAAGCATCAGCTGCTAACCAAAATGTCAGTGGTTCAAACTTACCAGTTGCTCTGTGTGAAAAAGAGAAAGCCATCTATATGCATACTTATTTATACCTAAAAACCTTATGGCACAATTCTACTATGTCCCATAGGGTCACTATGAATCACCTAGAAGGCAGTGGGTTTTTGGTTTAATAACATTCTAACCAAACACATGTCCAATGCAGAATTATCTCTATTGAGATAAATATGGCCAGAATACTCATCTTAGGTGAGCACATCAGATGGCCCTAGCTTTCACTGCAATAAGAAATACTTGTGCTTTTTCTTTGATCCTGCTGTAACACATTGTTTATGCCATGCAGCATGGTAATACACAAAAGTTCAGGCTGTGAAAAAGATCATGGTATAGCAGTTCTTATTTTCTCACTAAAGAACCATGTAATTGTGGGTAAGTAATGTAAAATAGGGCCATATTCTCCTCAAATGTAAACTGATAGATTTTGAAGGTATTTTCAATTTAATATAATATTTATGTTCTAAATATACCTGCTTGATTTAAGGGTCAGACTCCATGTGATCCCCCCCCCAAATTGTCTTTTCCTACCTCACAAATACAAACATATAAGTTTAACTATGTTAAGTGGTAATCACCTGCAAGCTACTACCTTGTGATATTATTACAATCATGTGTATTTCCAGTAGACTAGAATGAAAAATAATTTTGCACTGAAACTTAGTATAATTAATTAATTGCATGATTCTGTACCATTAAAGATAACTCAACTAAAATTATATCCTGAAACAAGGATTTCAGAAGAGATAATATATCAATATGAAAACTGAATAAATAAATCACACGTGCATGTCAAATGCTTGAAATGTACATATAAATCCTATTAATCTGTGAATTTATATAGAATGCATAAGTATACAAAGAAAGTTATTCAACATGTACACAAAAACAATTATATTTAAGATTATATTAATTAAAACTACCACACTGCCATACAAGAATACATTATAGAACCTGTTGCAGGATTGACTGATATATTTTGTTAATCCCAATAGCTTAACCATCTCTTCTGGTTAAATTGAAAGAAATAAGGAGAAAAATATAAAATGATGTATACATGGTGACACTAGTGTAAGAAATAAATTTTATCAGTCTGTAGGCATCAGAGACGTTTAGTGATACATGTGCCTTTAATGGATAGATGACTGGGAAGGCAACACCTATTTAAGAATCTGTGGTTTTCTGAAATTCTGGAAGAGAACATGTTTTCAGCATAAGTAATGAGAAATTAGGCATTTGTGGGTGAAAAAGAGCCAGTGAATAAGGGATTTGAAGTCTAATTAAAAATAAAATTACTATCCTCTTCGATAATTTTAATATTCAGTGCATAGTAGTGGAATCTCAGAAGGCTAACCAAACATAATTGGTCAGTTGTGAGTGATGAATTTGTAAAATTTTGTGTTATTATTATTAAGCCCATGTAACCATCATTTTCTTCATTCATTCATTCTTTTAAACAAATATTTATTAAGCCTCATTCATGTGTTAAGCTCTATTCTTTCCTGTTCTTAATGTTGGAGATAGAATAGTATACAAAATAGACACATTCCGTCCTCGTAGAGAGTCTGTGCTAGTAATAAGATGGGCAAAAATAAATGCATATGTACAATGATATCTAAGTATAGATCACAAGGAAAAAAATATTAAGAGAGGATGAATAATATTTTTGTTAGAGTTGGTATTTAACATATTTATTTCTGATGATGTAACATTTCAACAGGAGCTTTGGTAGTGTAGTGCCTAAGGCATTTGACAGCTAACGAGAAGGCTGACGGTTCAAACCCACCAGCTACTCCTCAGAAGGAAAGCTGGGCAATCTACTTCTGTAGTTTTATCACCTTGGAAACCCAAGGAGGGGTCACTTGTTGGATCAACGAGGGGTCTCTCAGTTGGATCTGGATCACCTGCAAAGCATTGTCATCATCCTTGTCATCATCATCATCAACATTTCAACAGAGACAATAATGAAGAAGTGAAGAAAAAAGCAGAACAAATAGTGGAAGAAGAAAGGTTGAAAGTTGATTGTGCTTGGCTTGAGGACTAGTGGGAAAGAAAATGTGGTTATAGCAGAGTGAGCAATTGAGAAAGTTGGAGGTGATGAGCTTGGAAAGGTAAACAGGAGCTAGAAAATTTTGGGCCCTCAATCTCAAAATGGGTTCTGCTCATCAGCCGCAAAACTCTCACAGATAGCTTACTGTATCTAAATTCCCAACCCAACTTGCTGATATGTATGCTCATTAAAATTTGGGAAACAATGATAGAAATCATGGTATACAAAATCTAGACAGTGGGAGTTTATATAGGTGTATGACTATTATTACTACTATTGAAAGAATATTTAATTTTTCTTTTGTAAGAGGATGGTATTGATACTTTGTGGAGAACCAACTACAGAGAGTAACCATTTGAAGTCTTTAGACAAGATAAAAATAATAGCTGCTCTACCTAGTTTTGTAGCTATATGGATGGAATACATATTGAAAGATCTTGTCTGAAATTGTTGATGAATTGAATGATGTCTGTGTAAACAAAAATTGAGTCAAAATTAACTCCAAGCTTTTTGGTTTTGAGAAATTGAATTAATTGTGGTAGCATCTGAGTCTTCTTGCTGAAATTTATTTTGATAGTTTTACTGGATATACATTCAAGCAGAAATTTCCAGCAAGTGTTCATTGGAGAAGTTGGCCAGCAACATCAGTACATCAATAACCTATTTCAGCCTATCTCTCTAGGTAATTAAAACAAACAAACAAACAAAAAAAAACTGAATGAAATAAATAACATAAAGCAAACTACTTTGCACTTTGAAAAGTAAGCAGAACCAAATAGATTGAGTGGGAGAGTGGCTTACAAGGAAGGAGATGCCTTGTTTTTGTTTCTTTCCTTTGTTGTTTTTCTCTCTTCCACTTATGGGTCTTTACCAAGAGCAGCAATCCCTGGCAGAATAATAACAAAGGCAACAGAAACTCTAGGGATTTGGTCTGCTTCCAGTACTACAGGAGAAGTTTTGAGAAGGATCTCTGAGCTTTTTGGCATGCTTGGATCTTGAATGTAGCCGAGTCTTCATCAGCAGCCTGCCATGTTTCCTGACAATCTTGGGATTGTCCCTGGACTTGAACTAGTGGCCTGCTATGTTGTTTGGTAATTGGGGACTTTACCATTTATTTGTTGACCTTGGGTTTGTCAACATCAGCAGCCAGAAACTGCCTGAGTTAAGGGAAGCTTCTAGCTTCATGGCAGTGGTTGCATTGTTTTATTTTCGCAAACAAATTTAAACAACCATTGAAAAGAATGGCAATCAAACTGATTGTAGAAATTATGTTGTTGTTGTTATGTGCCGTCCAGTCAGACCTGACTTACAGTGACCCCTCCGTGGGTTTCTGAGGCAGAATCACTATGGAAGTAGATTGCCCATCCTTCCTTTCAAGGAGTAGCTGGTGGGTTTGCAATGTCAGCCTTCTGGTTAGCAGTCAAGTGCCTTAGGCACTACCCTATCAGAGCTCCTGAAATTATGTTACAATTATCATTAATATTACATACTAGGACAATTTTGCTGTACATTCACATAGAACTGCCAGAAGTTCAAGGTGGAGTCAGAAGAGGTGTAGAATGAAGAATATAATTGCAAATGTCAGAAGGAAGCTAACTGAAGCATGGAATATCGGAAAGATATTTACCTGTACTTTGTTGATTACATGAAGGTATTAGATGGTGTGTTTCATTACAAATTATGGATAACTTTATGAAGAACTGTGATTCCACTTAATTGTGGTCATACAGAACCTCTACTTAGATCAAGGATAGATCAAGAGGCAGTCTTTTGAACAAAGCAATGGGAAAGTGCATGGTTTAAAATTGGAAAAGATGTATGATACTTTATTATTCAGTCTGTATACTGGATGAATAATCTGAGAATCTGGATTATATAAAGAAGTACACAGAATCAGGACTGGAAGAAACTCATTGACTACCAACAATTTATGTATGACACAACCGAACTTACTGAAAATAAAGAGAACTGGAAGCACTCACTGATGTATGTCAAAGACTATAGTCTTCAGAATGGATTATGCCTGAGTGTGAAGAAAATGAAATTCCTACAACTGAACTAATAAACAAATTAGATCAACAGTCAA
>NW_006921712.1:6298563-6301259 GCF_000298275.1 Orycteropus afer afer
AAGATCTCTTTAAAGTCTTAACAAACAAAGATGTCATGTTGATGACAATGGTGCACTTGACCCAAGCCATGTTATTTTCAATCATCTCATATTCATGTGAAAGCTAGACAATTAAAAAGGAATACAGAAGAGCAATTGATGAATTTCAATTGCAATGCTGGCAAAGAATATTAAATATACTGTGGACTGCCAGAAGAAAAAACAAATTAGTCTTTGAGAAAGTGCATCCAGAATGCTCATTAGAAGTGATGGTGAGAATTCATCTTGCTTACTTTGAAAAGGTCATCAAGAAAGACCAATCATTAGCAAGGACATGATGGTTGGCAAAAGAGAAGGCCATCAAAAATGAGGGAAATGCTCATGAGATGGATTGACATCATAGCTTGAAATAGTGATATATTAATATAATAATATATATCACATAATTATCTAGTTAATTTACAATTTTTGCATTTATTTCTTACCAGTATTCAGACATTCCAAATGGTATGGAAGATGTTAAAAAGTCATTGGTAAACATTACATGAGCCTTGCTTCCTAAGAAAATTAATGATAATTTATAGGAATAAAAGATACCACAATTTATGTACATGGAATCGGTTCTATTTTTTCAATATTATACTGAGATCTCTTCCATGGATCTTATTGGAATTATCCTTTCTAAAAGAAAAAAAAAATTGTTAAATGTTAAGAATACAGTATCTGAAGCTGCCATATGTTTTGTTTTCTGTACTGTAAGATTTATGCTGTCTTTGACTTTCAGCTTGAGTTCTTACAATCAGTAGGTATATTCAGTTTTACATTTTATTAGAACTGTTTTATGTCAAAGGTATTGTCAATAGAAAGTGGGAGGTAGGGACTCCAAGAAAGAACAGAGTGGAGAGGCTGATGGTGCTTTTAGCTAAAATTAGAAGACACATGAAACACTTTAGTTTCCTTGTAAAAATTAATATATGGTTAAAAGAAAGCTTACTTTTATAGATATATATGAATGTTTTAAACAGTGTATAATAAGAAATTCCTCTAGTTTAGTTATGTAAATTGAAATATTTCTGTTTATAGCAAAATATAAAAATAGTAGCCTAGAAATGCATCAGGCCAGTTGTTTTCAGGGCTAGATATGCACTCATTAGTAAAAATCATTTATTTAGTGAATTAGTAGTACATCATTGATACTCTATTTTTCTGGTTAATAGCATTTTTATATTAGATTTATTATTTAATATGTTGATAATTCATCATTGATATTTTTCACATTGGATTTGTATTTTAGAATCTGGTGGTGTAATTCCTAAGGCATTTGACTGCTAACCAGAAGACTGGCAGTTCAAACCCACCAGCAACTCCTTGGAAGACTGGACAATCTACTTCCATAAAGATACCACTTTGGAAACCCAAGGAGGGGTAGCAATGAGTTGCAGTCTACTCAATGGCAGTGAATTTGGTTTGGTAAAATATATGCTATGATGTAAACATTAAAAAAAAATAGCATACTTAAAACCCATCATTAAAACTCTGCATCTTTGAAGAAGAAAATATACATGATGATTACTTGAATAATCTCTTTCAGAAGGATCAGCATATGGCTAGTCTCTATGAAGAGGAGGAAAGGCATTTCAAATATCCAGCTTTTCCAAACCACTGTAACACTCCATCATCTCTAACTTCAACTACTCTTGTCATCAATACAAGATTAGTTCACTGGGTTCCATGTTTCACTGTAATGTCTCACAGAATTCACAAACTGCCAAGAAAATGTTTCATGGAGTTGTGCATTCTGGAAATTCCTAACTCTGTGGGTTAGCATGATTCTGGAAGATTCTTCTCTCTCACATAGTTGCAAGGGCTGACAAAACCAAACTGGAAATTTAGATGACTGTCTGCCATATGGAGTCCCAAGAATCAGGGGGCAGATAATAAAACAGATGCAGGATCCAGGGGAAGATAGTGAACTTTGCCAGAGCATCCATATATATTGGATGCAGACCATACCCTCAAAGAAAATTAAGGGTGATGACTTGAGTAATACTCTCAGGGTGATAACTCAAGATGTATTCCACCTTAATACTCCATCATTGACATAACATACAACTCACTTCAAAATGGGATCGTAGCCACAGGCCTACAGCATAGAATTTATAATACATCACAAAACAGAGGACTATGGCTAGAAGTCCCATATTAAGTGATTGATTGCAACACAATGCTGAAAAAGAAAAACAGAAACATTCTGGGTTCTTTTCTGTCTTTATAACATGCTGTTTGGACATTAACAGCTTCACTGTCTCTGCACTACTGTCATTTGATCAGCATAAGTAAAGCACTATTAAAAAAAAAAAAAACACTCAAGATTGATTTTGTTAATGATGCATAAATGTGGTGTGAATTTGTTTAACTATGATAGCTTGAAAGCTGTAATGATTCTGAAATCTATCCACTGGTATTTCAAATACCAGCAGGTCTACCCATGGTGGACAAGTTTCACTGGTGCTTCAGACTAAGACAGAATAAAGATGTGACCAGATTTACACCTAAAGGAAAAAAAAAAGGTCACTGAAAGCCTTATGAATAATGGGAAACATTGTCCAATATAGTGCTAGAAGATGAGCCTGTCGGTTTGAAAAGCACTCAGATCACTACTGGGGAAAGCTGACTCTTCAAAGTAGCGTTGATCTTAATGACGTAGATGGAGAAAA
>NW_006921712.1:6304024-6304565 GCF_000298275.1 Orycteropus afer afer
AAAAAAAAATGAAATGAAGTGCATAAAAATAGATAACCTAGGCATTAGTGAGATGAAATGGACTGGTGTTGGCCATTTTGAATCTGACAATAATATGGTCATTTATGCCAGAAATTAGAAATTGAAGAGGCATGGCATCACATTGGTCATCAAAAAGGATATTTCAAGATCAATTGTAAAGTACAATGCTGTCAGTGATAGGATAATATCCAAGGTGGCATAGTGTCTAAGACATTTGACTGCTAATCAAAAGGCAGGTAGTTCAAATCCACCAGCCACTCCTCAGAAGGAAGGTTGGGCAATCTACTTCCATAGTGAGATTGCCTTGGAAACCCAAGGAGGGGTTGCTGTGAGTAGGATCTGACTTGATGGCAAACACAACAACAACAAACAAGGAAGATGAGCTAAAATGAATATTATTCAAATTTATGCATCAATTCACTAAAACCAAAAATGAAGAAATTGAAGATTTTTGCCAACCTTTGCAGTCTGAAATAGTACCAATGTGTAATCAAGATTTATTGATAATTGCTGGTGATTG
>NW_006921712.1:6304665-6311890 GCF_000298275.1 Orycteropus afer afer
ACCAAAAATGAAGAAATTGAAGATTTTTGCCAACCTTTGCAGTCTGAAATAGTACCAATGTGTAATCAAGATTTATTGATAATTGCTGGTGATTGAAATGTGAAAAAAAATAAAAAAAAAAAAAAAAAAAAGAAGAAGGGTTGATAGTTAGAAAATATTTCCATTGTGATAGATATGACACTGTAGATCGCTTGATGGAATTTTGCATGGCCAATGACTTTTTCATTGCAAATACCTTCTTAAACAACATAAACAGAAACTCTACATGTGAACCTCGTCAGATGGAATACACAGGAATCAAATTGATTACATCTGGGGAAAGAGATGATGGAGAAGCTCAGAACCAGTCCATGGGATGACTGGATCAGATCATCAATTGCTCATATGTGAGTTCAAGTTGAAGCTGAAAAGAATTAAAACAAGTCCGTAAGAGCCAAATTCTGACATTGAGTATATGCCACCTGAATTTAGAGACCATCTAATGAATAAATTTGATACACTGAAAACTAGTAACTGAAGACCAGAAGAATTGTGGGATGAAATCAAGAACATCATACATGAAGAAAGCAAAAGGTATAAAAAGACTGGAAAGGAAGAGAAGACCAAAATGGATGTCAGAAGAGACTTTGGAACTTGCCCTTGAACAGAGAGTAGTTAAAGCAAATGAAAGAAATGAAATAAAAGACGTGAACAGAAGATTTCAAAAGGCAGCTTAAAAGGACAAGGTAAAGTATTGTAATGAACTGTGCGAAGACCAGGAGAAGGAAAATCAAAGGGGGAGAATATGGTTGGTATTTCTCAAGCCTAAAGAACCAAAGAAAAAATTCAAACCTCAGTTTGCAATATTGAAGGTTTCTAAAGGGCAAAATATTGTACGATGAAGGAATCATCAAAAGATGATGGAAGAAATACACAAAGTTACTGTACCAAAAAGAATTAGTAGACATTCAACCATCTCTGGAGTGAGTATAAGATTAAAAATCAAAGGTGTTTAAGAAAGAAGTCCAACCTGCACTGAAGGAATTGGCAAAAAGCAAGGATCCAGGAATTGATGGAATACTCACTGAGATGTTTCAATAAACAGATTCGGCATTGGAGGCACTCACTTGTTTATGCCGCAAAATTTGGAAGACAGCTACTTGGCTACTGGAAGAGATCCATGTTTGTGCCCATTGCAAAGAAAGATGATCTGGGAGAATGTGGAAATTATTGAACAATATCATTAATATCAAATGTAAGTACAATTTTGCTGAAGGTAATTCAAAATGGTTGCAGCAATATATTGATGCAGGATTTCCAGAGATTCAAAAAAGATTTAGTGGAATGAAGGATATCATTGCTGAAGTTACCTGCATTTTGCCTGAAAGCAAAGACATGAGAAAGATGTTTACCTGTGTTTTATTGACTACACAAAAGCTTTAAGCTGTTTGGACAATAACAAATTATGGATAATATTGTGAAGAATGGGAATTCCAGAACATTTAGTTGTGTTCATGAAGAAACTGTATATAGATCAAAAGGCAGTTGTTTGAACAGAACAAGGAGATACTTTTTATGGTTTAAAATCAAGAAAGGTGTGCATCATAGTTACATCCTTTCACCATATTTATTCAATCTGTATGAAGAGCAAATAACCCTAGAAGCTAGACTTTTTAAAGAATTGGAAGAAGACTCATTAAAGACCTACAATATGCAGATGACACAATCTTGCTTGCTGATAGTGAAGAGGACTTGAAGCACATACTGGTAAATATCAAAATCAACAGCTTTTAGTATGGATTACACTCCAACTTCAAGGAAACAAAAATCTTCACAACTGGACTAATAAGCAACAGCATGGTTAGTGGACAAAAGGTTGAAGTTATCAAGGATTTCATTTTACTTGTGTCCATAAATACCCATAATGTAAACAGCAGTCAAGAAATCAGACATCATAGTGCACTGGACAAATAAGTTATAAAAGACCTTTTTAAAATGTCTTTTAAAAAGATGTCATTTTGAAGGCTAAATTGCACCTGACCCAAGCCATGGTATTTTCAATAGCCACATATGCATGTGAAAGCTGGACAATGAATAAGGAAAACTTTAGATTAAGTGATGCATTTGAATTGTGGCATTAGAGAAGAATATAGAAGGTACCACAGACTGCTAGAAAAATGAACAAATCTTTATTGGAGGATGTACAGCTAGGATGTTCTTTACAAGAGATAATGGCCAGACTTTATCTCTCATACTTTGGTCATGTTCGCAGTGGAGAAGGTTATCATTCTGGGTGAAGTAGAATGTGAGTAAAAAAGTGGAAGACCTTCAAAGAGATGGAATGACACTGTGGATAGAATGATGGGCTCAAGCATAGCAAAGATTGTGTGAATGGCACAGGACCAGGCAACATTTCCTTCTGTTATACATGAGGTTGCTATGAGTAAGAACCAACTCAATGGCACCTACAACAACAATAACAACAATAAAATGTGGTGAGAGGAGGCAAGGAAAAACACACACATGCTCATACAAACTCATATTTGTATGACTGGTAAGTGCTGTAAAAGTAAATTGTATACAGTGTTTCATATTTGTACATAAATTCCACCCATGCTTGATGCAAACAGTTAATGTGCTTGCCTACTAAACAATAGGTTAGAGGTTCAAGTCCTCCCAGAAGTGACTTAGAAGAGAGATCTACTAGCAATCGACTTCTGCAAAATGAGCCACTGAAAACTCGGTGGAGCACCGTTCTACTTTGACAGACATTGACTGGGTCATCATGAGTGGGAATTGACTCAACTGAATTTTTTAAATATATGTATTCCAATTGGCAATGTTTCTGAATAAAAAATGTTGTTTGAATAAATAACTTTCTTGCCTTCTTGGGGCAGGTAATATTGCATGATCTCCAGTTTTCTCTTATGCTATAAAATTTTTTTGTAATGTAAAAGAAAAGTATCCAGCAAATGCTCATCCAGCTGTTACAAATGCTACTTTATTAGGCTCTGCTGCTGACAAGACTTCTGCTACATTTCCCAGAGAATAAACAATCAGGTTATATTTCATTATGCTAAGGATAGATATGATGAAATATATTTTTTAGTTCATATCACTGTATTTCCTTTCTGAGGAGAAGACGCAAGGACAGATTTTATTAGTAAAATAGAAGAGCCAGCACCCAAAGAGGACAATAGCCTGGAGATTAACCTTCTCATCTAAAATATCAATTTTTAGGAACTGTTTTTGGATATCTCTTTTGAAAGTCAAAATAAGTATTATATCTTTATATATTGTCTTTCACTGCATTTCCCAAGACTTTTAGTGTATTATAATACACCCAAACTCACTGCTGTTGAGTCAATTCTGACTAATAGAAAATCTAATAGGACATAATACTAGATCAATAAGAAGTATCATGATAAGTGGAGAAAAGATTGAAGTTATCAAAGACTTCATATTATTTGGTTCTATAATCAACACCAATGGAAGCAACAGTCAAGATATTAGATAACGTATTGCATTGAGCAAAATTTCTGCAAAAGATCTCTTTCAAATGCTGAAGAGCAAAGATGTCTCCCTGAAGACTAAGGTGTTCCTAACCTAAGCCATGGTATTTTCAATCACCTCATATGTTTGTGAAAGCTGCACAATGAACAAGGAAGACAGAAGAATAGTTGATGCTTTTGAGTTATGATGTTGGTGAAGAATACTGAAAGTACCATGGACCGCTAAAAGAGCTAACAAATATATCCTGGAAGAAGTGCAGTAAGAATGCTCCTTGGAAGTGAGAATAGCCAGAATTCATCTCACCTACTTTGGTTATGTTTTCAGAATGGACCCTTTTCTGGAGAAGGATGTCATGCTTGGTAAAGTGGAAGGTCAACAAAAAAGGTGAAGACCCTCAACAAGTTGGATTGACACAGTGGCTACAGCAATAGGCTCAGGTATAGCAAGGATCATGGGGCTGGCATAGGACTGGGCAGTGGTTCGTTCTGTTTTGTACATAGGGTTGCTATGAATCAGAGATGTCTCAACAGCACCTAAGAACAACATAGGCCATAATAGAATTTCCTTCTGACTTAGTTTACTTTCTCTCACAGTAACAAAACTGATAAAGTTTATATAGATAGATGATAGAGATAGAGAGATAAGAGATATAGAGAGATTTATCTTACAGAAATATCTCATGCTGTTTTCCTGGCTGGCAAGTCCCAAGCTATGGGCCATATACCAAGCTGCATGCTTCTTCTGACTTATGTAGGTGGAGGGGCTGATGAACAAAAAATCTGCAGGTAATACAGAAGGCTGCTGGCTTCAAAGGCTGAGGAATCCAAGATTGGCAGGTAAAATGCAGGATTTTGGCTCACAGGCTGTGAAGTCGACCATCCCGAGATTGGCAAACAATATGGCATATCAATTGTTCAAGTTCAAGAATGGGAGATTGGATGATGATGAGCTAGAAGCAGGATCTAGATCAAGCAAAAGTCAGAGAGATTTGAAAGAACTTTTTATTTATATTGGAAACAAGCCACACCCAAAAAGAAACTCCCTTTCAACTGATTGGTTGCTCATAGCAGCCCTCATTATGGAGATGGTTACATTATATCAGATCTCATTAAGTATGACTACATCATAAATGAAGAACAACTTAGAACAATGGCTCAGATAATTTGATACACAACCTTAACTACTACAGCTTCCAAGGCTATAATTTTTATGGAAAGAGACTACCGTATCTTTCTCCTGTGGAGCATCTGGTAGATTTGAACCACTGACCTTTTTGTTAATAGCTGAGCACTTTAATCACTGAGACACCAGTCCTTCTTATTAAAATGCCCAGAAAATGGCAAATCAAAAGTAAAACTCAAAATAAATAAAAAACAATGTGAAGGTACAAATGGCAATATGAAAATATAAAATTGAAAGGTATTTCAAGTCATATAATTCATTTGAAAACTTGTACACCACATTTGAAAAGTGGAGAGTTTAAAGGGATCTAAATGGAAGTAAAGCTCCCACACATCACTCAAAGTTTCAAAATCTCAACAACAGTAGTCTACGATAAGTTATGCATGTATGGTAATGCCAACAGCAACCACTAGGACAACTACACAGATTATATAGCTCCCAAATTTTAAGTAAATTAAAATGGAAGTCTATAAGAGTTAAAGTAAAATAAATAAAAATAAAAATAAAGAAACTGAGTTGAAAGAAACAAATAGAAGGCAAATTCTAAAATGGCAGATATGAGTCCTAACATTTTAATTTGATGCTGGTTAGTGTTGTCAAATGGGCCCCCAAGTCATGGAGACACTACATATAATTGGATTGTACTATTGTGAGCCATAGTGTTTTGATTGGTTGATTTTCAGGAATAGATTTTCAAGCCTTTCTTCTTACTCTGTCTTAGTCTGGAAGCTCTGCTGAAATATGTTCAACATCAGAGCAACATGAAATCCTCCACTGACAGAGGTGAGGAGGCTGTGCTTGAAGTGTATGAGCTAGGATCAAACCTAGATTTCCTGTACAGAAGGTGAGAGTTCTACCACTTAATCACTAGTGCTATCACAACATACCAGTAAATACAGAATTTCACTTCAAACATAATGAAATATAAAAGATAAAGTTAGGTTGAGAGTAAGAAGATAAGAAGATAAGAAATAATATAACATGAAAATAATAATAAAAAGTGGAATTGACTCCATTAATAAAGGATAAGGTAGACTTTAGGGAAAAAAAAAAAATACTACTAGAAAGAAAGAAGAAAATATAAAACCAAAAAAACAAACCCACTGCCATCAAGTCAGATCCAACTCAAAGCAACCCCTCCTTGGGTTTCTGAGGTGGTATCTATACAGAAGTAAATCATCCAACCTTCCTTTTGAGGAGTGGCTTGTGGGTTTGAACCGCCAGTGCTCTGGTTAGCAGTCAAATGCCTTAGGCACTACACCACCAGAGTTGTTTAGAAGAAAATATAAACATATAAAATATAAACATAATTAGCTGTCGCTATGCACTTAGTAGGAGCTCTGGTGGCATAGTGCCTAAGGCATTTGGCTGCTAACCAGAGGCTGGTGTTCAAACCCACCAGCCACTCCTTGGAAGGAAGGTTGGGCAATCTACTTCCATAGAGATACTGCCTCAGAAAGCCAAGGAGGGGTCGCTATAAGTTGGATGCAACTTTACGGCAGTGAGTATAGTATGAACTTAGTAGAGTGACTGAAATCCAAAACACTGACACCGCTAAATTCTGGTGAGGGTGTAGGGCAACAGGAAGTATCATGCATTGTTAGTGAGGATGAAAATTGATACAGTCACTTTGGAACACACTTTGGGAGTTTCTTACAATACTGAACACAGGTTTCATATCTGACTGAGCAGTCACACTCCTAATATTGATCCAAATGAGTTAAAATTTATGTTCATTAAAAAAATACACACACAAATGTTTATGACAGCTTTATTCATGATCATCAAAAACTGGAAGCAACCAAGGTGTCCTTCAATAGGAAAATGAATAAACAGACTATGGTAAATCCATATCAAGAAATAATATTCAGAGACAAAAAGATGAATGATGAAGCCATAAAACATGGATGGACCTTCAAAGCATATGGCTTAGTGAAAAGCAGTTCACAAATGCCATATATTACATAATTATAACCATATGACATTCTGGAAAAGACAGTGCCATAGAAAAAAAGGCATAACCATTGTAAAGAAAATCTGTGATTTCTAGGGGTTCGAGTGAGGGAGGGAAGAATGATTATAGGAGCACAATTACTATTTAGAATGATGAAACTATTCTGAATGATACCGTAATGGTTAATATATGGCATTACATATTTGTCAAAACTCATAGATCTCTATAGCACAAAAACTTAAACCTAGTGTTTAGGCAGCCGAAGGGATCCAGGTAAGGAGAGGGAAATTAGGCACGCCCAAAGCAGCAGGGCGGGAGAGCAGGAGAAAAGGGATAAAAAAGCCAGGATCCTGGACAGAGGAGCAGTCAGCCACAGGGATCCAGGTATGGAGAGAGAAATCAGGCACACCCAAAGCAGCAGGGCAGGAGAGCAGGAGAAAAGGGATTAAAAAATCTAGAAATCTGGACAGAGGAGGAGTCAGCCTCAGGGACCCAACTAAGGGTGGTACGAGAGGTTTTCAACAGGGAGGCAAACTTCTCTGTTGGTTTGTCCTACCGTGATGATATGTTGATGTGAGTTTTGAGGCTGAGCCACTG
>NW_006921712.1:6313340-6326711 GCF_000298275.1 Orycteropus afer afer
GATGCAGGAAACATCAAGAGAAGATGGCAGGAATACATAGAATCACTGTACCAAAAGGAACTGGTTGATCTTCATCCATTTCAGGAAGTGGCATAGGATCTTGAACCAATGGTACTGAAGGAGGAAGGCAAAGCTGCAATGAAGGAATTGGTGAAGAACAAGGATCCAAGAATTGACGGACTACTGATTGAGATATTTCAACAAACGGATGCCCCATTGGAGGCACTCACTCGGTTATGCCAAGTAATTTGGAAGACAGCTAACTGGCCAACTGACTGGAAGAGATCCATATTTGTAACCATTCCAAAGAAAGGTTATCCCACAGATTGTGGTAATTATAGACAATATCATTAATATCGCATGCAAGTAAGATCTTACTGAAGATAATTCAAATTCAGTTGCAGCAGTATGTTGACAGAGAACTTCCAGAGGTGCCAGCTGAATTCAGAAGAGGACATGGAACAAGGGATATCATATCTTTTGTCAGATGGATCTTGGCTCAAGGCAAAGAATACCAGAAAGGTGTCTACTTGTGTTTTATTGACTATGCAAAGGCATTTGATTATGTGGATCATGACAAATTATGGATAACATTGAGAAGAATGGGAATTCCCAAACACTTGATTGTGCTCATGAGGAACCTGTACCTTGACCAGGAGGCTGTTGTTCAAACAGAACAAGGGGACACTACATGGTTTAAAATCAGGAAGGGAGTGCGTCAGGGTTGTATCTTTTCCCCATACTTATTCAGTCTATATGCTGAGCAAATAATCTGAGAAGCTGGACTATATGAAGAAAAATGTGGCATCAGGATTGGAGGAAGAATCATTAACAACCTGAGATACGCAGGTGATACAACTTTGCTTGCTGAAAGTGAGGATGACTTGAGGCACTTACTGATGAAGTTTGAAGAACACAGTTTGCAGTATGGATTACGTCTCAAAAAATCCTCACAACTGGTCCAATGAGCAGCATCACAATAAATGGAGAGAAGATTGAGGTTGTCAAAGAATTCACGTGGCTTGGTTCTACAATTGATGCCAACGGAAGCAGCAGTCAGGACAGATGACGTGTAGCATTGGGAAAGTCAACCACAAAGGAACTCCTTCAAGTGCTGAGGAGCAAAGATGTCTCCTTGGGGACTAAGGTGCACCTGACAGAAGCCATGATATTTCTAATTGCCTTGTATGCATGTGAGAGCTTGACAATGAATAAGGAAGACCAAAAAAGAGTTGATGTTTTTGAGTTGTGGTGCTGGTGAAGGATGCTGAAAGTACCACGGACTGCTAAAAGAACTAACAGATCTGTCTTGGAGGAAGTGCACCTGAAATGCTCCTTGGAAGAGAGAATGGCCAGACTTTGTCTCACCTATCTTAGTCATGTTGTCAGAAGGGACCATTCCTTGGAGAAGGATGTCATGCTTGGTAGGGTGGAGGGTAGACGAAAGAAGGGGAGGCCTTCAACAAGATGGATTGACACAGTGGCTGTGATGATGGGCTCAAGTATAGCAGGGATCATAGAGCTGGCGCGGGATCCGGCAGTGTTTCGTTCTGCTGAGCATGGGGTCACTATGAGTCGGAAATGACTCGACAGCACCTAACAACAACAAGTGTATACTATAAATTTTAGTTAATGTATCAACTGATTCAACATTTGTAACAAATGAATTACACTAAATAAGCTCAGTCTAATTAAATTCTACTTGCCTGTATTCTGATGTTCACGAAGTTTTCAGTGGCCTTTTTTTTTTTTTTTTAATTTTTCCACCAGTAATCACAAGTTCTTCTTTCTATATTATCTTAGTCTGGAAGCTCCACTTAAGACAGTTTACCATGGGTAAACTGCTCATTTTGAAATACTAGTAACATAGTCTCCAGCATCAGAGCAAGTTGCTAGCTACCTCAGAATGATAAGCTGAGAGATGAGTAGCCATCTGGCTGGAAGAGATCCATATTTGAGGGCATAATAAAAAAAGGTGAGCTAACAGATAGTGGGAATTATCAAACAATATCATTAATATCACAAGCAAGTAAAATTTTCATAATGATAATTAAAAATGGCAATATATCGATTGGAACTAACAGAAATTCAAGCCAGACTCAGAGGAGGTCATTAAATGAAAGCAGATGAATCTTGGCTGAAAGTAGAAAATACCAGAAAGATATTTACCTGTGTTTTATTGACTATGGAAAGGCATATAGCAGTATGGAGCATAACAAATTTTCAATAACTTTGTGAAGAATGGGAATTTCAAAACACTAGATTGTGCTTACACAGAACCTATACATACAGTCCTTCAAACAAAACAATGGCATACTGCATGGCTTAAAACTAGGAAAGGTGTGCATCAGAGTTGTATCCTTTCACTGTATTTATTCAGTCTGTTTGCTGAGCAAAAATACAAGAAGCTGGACTTGATGAAGAAGTTTGCTTCAGGATTGGAGGAAGACTCCTTAACAACCTGTGATACACAGATGATATAGTTTTGTCAGCTGAAAGTGAAGAGGGCTTGAAGCACTTACTAATTAAGATAAAAAACTGCAATCTTCTGTATGGCTTACATACTAAAACATAAAGAAAAGAAGAATACTTACCACCAATAAGCAACATCACAATAAATGGAGAAATTATTGAAGTTGTCAAAGATTTTGTTTTACTTGGATCCAAAATCAATGCTCATGGACGCATTATTCAAAGAATCAAACATATGGCATTGGGCAAATATGCTAGAAAAGACCTAAGTAAAGTGTTGAAAACCAAAGCTGTCACTTGGAAAAGTAAGATTCTCCTAAACCAAGTCATAGTCTTTTCAATAGTCTCATATGCATATGAAAGCTGAACAATGAATAATGAAGATCAATGAAGGACTGACACATTTGAATTATGGTGCTGGTGAAGAATATTAAATCAAATACACAATAGAACTATCAGAAGAACAAAGAAGTATGTCTTTGAGGAAGCACAGTCAGAATATTCCCTGGAATAAAAGATTTTGAGAATTTTCTTTATGTAATTTGGACATGTTATCAACAGGAATCAGTCCCTGGAGTAGGAAATCATGCTTGCTAAAGTAAGGGTCAGCAGAAAAGAGGAAGGACCTCAATGAAATTGATTGACATAGTGTCTGCAACAATGGGCCCAAAGATAACAACAATGTGAGGATGATAGGGAGCAGCACAGGGTAGTGTTTTGTTCTATTGTTCACAGCATCACTGTGAGTCAGAACTGATTCAGCAGCACCTAACATTTTCTGATTCTGCAAATATAGGACTTCTTCCTTTAACCATAAACACCAGAGCTAAATGTGATCACAATTAAAGGACAAAGTCTTCCAGACTGCCATTATCTCTCCAAGACTTCCTATGGCAGATTGAGGGTTTCCAGACACCCATTTCTTCTGTCCTACTAGCTGCAAAGTCCTAGGTTTCCCAGTTTCCCCTCAGGATGCTAGCTCTAAGTGTGGAGATGCCCCTGGGACTCTCCTCACTTGTGACCTACTGGCTACAAATTTATTGGCTTCCCACTATACCTTCAGAATGACATATGTAATCTCAGATGTTCCTAGAGCCCCTCTCACTGCTAACCTGGTGACTCTATTTTTCAGGTTCAATTATTTGCTCGAACAACACATACAACTCAGAAAAGCAATACATACTGACAATTAGTTTTGTTGTTGTTGTTGTTGTTAGGTGCTGTCAGGTTGGCTTCAACTCATATCGACTTTATGTGCAACAGAACAAAACACTGCCCAGTCCAGTGCCAGCCTCAGAATCCTTGCTATACCTGAGCCAATTGTTGCAGCCCCTGTGTCAATCCACCTTGTTGTGGGCCTTCCCCTCTTTCATTGATGAGGTCTGGCTATTTTTGCTTCCAAGGAGCATTCCGGCTGCAGTTCTTCCAGGACAGATTTGTTAGTCCTTCCAGCAGTTTATGGTGCTTTGAGTATTCTTTACCAATATCACACCTGAAAAGCATCAACTCTTCTTCAGTCTTCCTTACTCATTGCCCAGCTTGCACAAGCATATGAGGCGATTGAAAACACTATGGCTTGTATTAGGCACACCTTAGTTTTCAAAGAAATATCTTTGCTCTTCAGTACTTTAAAGAGTTCTTTTGTAGCAGATTTGCCCAGTGCATTGTGTCCTCTGATATCTTGACTATTGTTTCCATGGGTGTTGATTATGGAACCAAGTCATATGAAATCGTTAACCACTTCAATCTTTTGTCCATTTATCATGATGCTATTTATTGTTCCAGTTGTGAGGATTTTGATTTTCTTTATCTTGAGATGTAATCCATACTGCAGATCATATTCTTTAATCTTCGTTAGTAAGTGCTTCCTGTCATCTTCACTTTCCACAAGCAAAGTTGTGTCATCTGCATATTGCAGGTTGTTAGAGCCTCCTTCTCACCCTGATGCCAAACTCTTCTTGCTATAGTCCAGTTTCTCAGATTATTTGCTCAGCATACAGATTGAATAAATATGGTGAAAGGATACAACCCTTCCTGATTTTTAAAAATGCTGTATCCCTTTATTCTGTTTGAATGTGAGCCTCTTGGTCTATGTACACATTCTTCATGAGCACAATTAAGTGCTCTGAAATTCCCATTCTTCCCAATGCTATCCATAATTTGATATGCTATCCAAATATGATAATGCTTTTGCATAGTCAATAAAACACAAGTAAACATCCTTTTGGTATTCTTTGCTTTCAGCCAAGATCCATGAAATGTTAGCAATGATATCTCTCATTCTATGTCCTCTTCTGAACCCAGCTTGCATTTCTGGAAGTTCTCTGTCAATATACTGCCGGAATCGTTTTTGAATTATTTTCAGTAAGATTTTACTTGCCTGTGATATTAATGATACTGTTTGATGATTTCCATATTCTGTGGGATCACCTTTCTCTGGGATGGGTACAAATATGGATTTCTTCTAGTAAGTTGGCCAGGTAGCTGTCTTCCAAATCTCTTGGCATTCAAGTTTCAAAGTCCCTTCTGACATCCATTTTGATCTTTTCTTCCTTTCCTGTCTTTTTAATGACCTTTTGCTTTCTTCATGGATGATATTTTTGATGTCATCCTACAGTTCCTCTGGCTTTCAGTCATTGATGTTCAATGCGTCAAATCTACTCTTTAGATGGTCTCCAAATTCATGAGGTATATAATCAATGTCATATTTTGGTTCTCATGGGCTTGTTTTAATTGTCTTTAGCTTCAACTTCAAGTTGCTTATGAGTAGCTGATGAGCTATTCCACAGTCAGCTCCTGGCCTTGTTTTGGCTGAAGATATTGTGCTTCTCCATCACCTCTTTCCACAGATGTAGTTGCTCTGTTTTCTGTATACTCCATATTTTGAAGTCCATGTGTATAGCTGTCATTTATGTTGAAAAAAGGTATTTGCAGTGAATAAGCTGCTGGTCTTGCAAAATTCTATCATGTGATCTCCAACGTTACTTCTGTCACTGAGGGCAAATTTTCGAATTACTGGTGATTCTTCTTTTTTCCTAACTTTTGTATTTCAATCACCAATAATAATAAGCATAACTTGATTGCCTGTTTGGTCAATTTCAGACTTCAGAAGTTGGTAAAAATCTTCTACTTCCGGGTCTTTGGCTTTGGTGGTTGGTGCATAAATTTGAATAATAGTAGTAGTAACTACTCTTCCTTGCAGGGGTATAGATAGTATCCTACCACTGACAGCATTGTACTTTAGGACAGATCTTGAAATATTCTTTGTGATAATGAATGACACACCATTCCTCTTCAGTTTGTCATTCCCAGCACAGTAGAATGTATGGCTATCTTATTCTAAATGACCAAAACCAGTCCATTTCAGCTCACTAATGCCTAGGATATTGATCTTTATGTTTTCCATTTCCTGTTTGACAACTTCCAGTTTTCTTAGATTCATACTTTGTACATTCCATGTTCTGGTTATTAATGGTGTTTGCAGCTGTTTCTTCTCATTTGAAGTAGTGCCACATCAGCAGACAAAGGTCCTGAAAGCATTATTCCACCCACATTTTTAAGGTTGACTTTACTCTGAGAAGGCAGCCCTTTCCCAGTTGCATTGTGAGTGCCTTTCCCCCTGAGGGGTTAGTCTTCTGGCACTATATCAGATAATGTTTCAGGGCTATTCATAAAGATTTCCAGTAACACATCAGACAGTGTTTCACTGCTATTCATAAGGTTTTCACTGACACATTCTCTGAGAAGTGGATGGCCTCTTCTTTCTTCATAGTCTGTCTTTGTCTGGAGGGCCACTGAAACCTATCCACCATGGGTGACCCTGATGGCACTTCTAATACCGATGGGATAGCCTGCAGCTTCACAGCAACACTCAAGCCACCATTGTATAACAAACTGATAGATGAGTGGTGAATTGACATTTTATTACTACTCAAAAAGCTAGAAATGATGAAACACTTTAAGCAAGATGTGAGAAAGCCCCTGACATGGAGTTTCCATACCCAAAAAAGTGATGTGTCAACTTCCTAAGCATCTATGTCTTTCAACGATCAGGAATCTCTGGGAGATTCATTGTCCAGAGCTTTTATCTTGGTGTCTCATCACATAGACATGATTGATTGAATAATTGCCCATTTGGTTGAACTCAACTTCCAATCACCCTCCTGTGAGATTGAGCTGATATCAGAAATAAGTCTTTGGCTTGGCCATTCCTCACCTTCCTTAACATAAACCTCTGACCTTAGAGACAAAAAAAGACACTGTAATCACTGGTGAAATCTCAAGGATTTAGAGGTTATCTCTCGAAAACAAAAGACAAAGACAAAATTTTTCGGTATAATTCATTGTAAACACTCCACACACTAATGCAAGATGTTAATAACAGGAGAAAGTTTGTAGTGGAAGGGAGAGAAATTATGTACTGGGAATTCTCTTAACTTTCTGTACTATATTTCTGTAAACCCAAAAATTGTCTAAAGTTTATTTAAAAAATAAAAGGCAAAAAAAAAAAACAATATAAAAATTGAAATGATAGATTTTAAGGGTTTTAGATCAAAATAATTAATAGTACAGGAATAAATAACAATCAATCTATAAATCTTAACTTGTTGCCATCAAGTTGGTTTTGACTCATAGTGGCCCTGTACATTACAGTATAGAACTGCTTCATAACATTTTCTTGATGGTAATATTTATGGAAGCAGATCTCTAGGCCTGTCTTCCGTGGTGCTGCGAGGTGTGTTCAAACTTCCAAAATTTAAGTTAATAGTTAAGCACAAACCATTTATGCCACGAAGTGAAACAAATCCTCGGATATCCATTGCTGTCAAGTCCAATTTACAGCAACCTTAAAGGACACTGGTAGCATAGTGGCTAAGGCACTTGACTGCTAACCAGAAGGCTGGCGGTTCAAACCCACCAGCCACTCCTCAGAAGGAAGATGGGGCAATCTACTTCCGTAGTGATACTGCCTCAGAAACCCAAGGAGGGGTCGCTATGAGGCGGGTCCGACTCGACGACACATAACAACAACAACAACAACTAAAGGACACAGTTGAACTGTCCCATAGGGTTTGCAAGGCTGTAAATCTTTACAGAAGTAGACTGCCTCATCTTTCTCACATAGAATGGCTGGGAGGTTCAAACTACCTACTTTTTGGTTAGTAACCAAGCACTTAACCACTGCATCACTAGGGCTACTTAATCCTTGGATTAAATCCCCTTAATTTCTCTTAATTTGAACTATGCTTTTTTAGTTTACTATGGTGAATTTCCAAGATAAATAATGCATTCTATTGCATTGTGTGGGTGACACAGCTTGGTAGATAGGACAAAATAATCCAGTCTTTTTCCTCCTCTTCAACCTAATAAGAGGCAGAGTTCAGAAAACCCACTCAGCTTACTTATAAGAGCTTGTGTCTAATCGTTATTGTAGGATGATGGCACACAGGAAGTACAGGTCACAATTACAGCTCTTGTCAATTTGCACAATTATTAAAAGAAAGGACTTGGACATTTGAAGTATTTCAAAAATATAGTAATATATTATACCCTGAATTAAATAGGATGTCCATTAGAGAGTTAGTAAAAATAGAAGAGAACCTCTCTGTAAAATAATTTCACTAAAAAAGGCATATTCCTTATGTAATAACTATTGGTAAATTTTATCTGGCTATATATTTCAACCATGGAGGCAATACTCAGAAACTAATCATTTGTCCCTGGTTTTCATTTAGATGGAAATTGTGCTAGGTTAATAGAAATTCCTAGATGGTGTGGTCTTACTGATAGTTCCAGAGGCTTTATTTTGTGTAACAGTGATTTCCTACATTCATTTGCAGGTAACATTAGTCTGAGTAATAACATTTTCATTCTCACTGATTCAAGTTACAATGTTTTCTGGAGAGATAGTGTAGAGAGAACATTTAACAGTAATTTAGATGATGGGAAAAAGAGTTATGTAGTTAATTATGGTATGCTTCAATGACAGAAAAATGCTGACAACTTCAACTGGAGCTTACCTAATAATGTTTGCAAAAAATGTCTTCCCAACAGATGTTATAATTCTTACATCTTTATAAGACCAGCTTGTATTTTACATATGCAGAAATTGATTTTCTATAGTGGACTGTATTATTATAGGACAATACATTTTCTTGAATAGTTACTTAGAAATTTTATTGGCCTTGAATTCAAAACTAAGAAACAGTTTGCAAATATAAATAAGCAGATGTAAAATAAATTGCATTTCATTTGTAATTTAAGGACTTGAAATATTTTTTATTTAGAAATAAATTATTCCATATATCTGTCTCATAGATAGTTGGCAGTAAGTTGGCCTTGTTTTAGACTGTCATTTCTGTTTCTTACATCTTCTTTGAAAGGTTCCATTTTACACTTGATTATATTTATTGGAAGGTAGGCCAACATAGATATTAAGATTTTACACTTCCATGTGAAATCAACAGGGTTTTTAACCTTGTACTCTCAGTTCATCATTACATGAAATTTATATGTCTTGGTGTCCTTAGTTCTATGTTTAAAATAAAGATATCTACCACACAGGTAATTATAATAATTCAAGTGAGTGATATATGTAAAAGAGGATGAAACATCATACTATCTGTATGATAATTATTACACATAATAATAATTACTATTTAATTACAACCAACACATTATGAAGCAAAGTATATCCAAAAAGATCTATATCACCTGAAGAGTATCATAGGAGTTCATTGAGCTACCCACCAAAACTTCAGTGGTTTAAACCCACCAGCGGCTGCACAGGGAAAAGATGAAGCAGTCTGCTTCTTTAAAGATTTACAGCCTTGGAAAGCCTAGGAGGTCACTATGAGTCAGAATTGACTCATTGGCAGTGGATTTTTTTAAGAATAGCTGGGACCTCTGGTGGTACAGTGGTTAAAGTATTTGGCTGCTAACCAAAAGATCAGCTGTTCAAACCTACCAGCCACTCCCCAAGAGAAATATGAGGCAATCTGCTTCTATAAAGATATACAGCTTTGGAAACATTATGGACATTTCTATTCTATTCTACAGGGTCACTACAAGTCAGCATTGACTTGATGGCAGTAGGTTTGGTTATAGAGTAACTGCATGAGAAAATTATTCATGCATCCTTTCATCACTCCAACATGAATGAGTTTTTAAACATTTTTTAAGGCTTACCTTAAGCATTAATAAACTTTAGTCTCTGTACACTTGTCCACTCTAGCTATTTCATATATGTAGGTGATGAAGAAGTAGGGGGACAGATAAGGATGATGGGAGAACAAAATGATAAGGATAATATCACTGAACCATTGAACTGTACATATGAAGATTGCTGAAATTGCAAATATTTTGTTATGTATATATTTACTATAGTAAAAAAAAATTAAAATACGAAAATAACTTACCTTCAGAGCTGTGGCTCTGAAACCATCTTTCTTCAGGTCTAAAATGCAGTCAAATATGTGTTCTCTTATCTCTGAGAGCCTCATGACTTCAGCCTGGTAGTCAGTAAGATTGATGTCTTAACAGTTACTTGTCATTCAATTTTCCCATAAAATGAACATTTATTTTATCTACTGGAATTATTAGATATAAGTAATTAATACATTTACAAATTAGATATCTTGAGTACTGAGAGGGTCACTAACACAAGCAAATAACGATTAAAAATTTCTGAAGAAAAGAAAGCATTCTATGCTCTTCATGCTGCAAAATTCTTACTGTGAGTGACTTCTTTTTGTTATTCTTTATATTACAGTATTACTATGATAGGTGTTTCATAAGTGATGATTCATGAAAACCTAGAGGTTCACAATTTGGTCTCTTCATAACACCTGAAACAAATTAATACAGAGTTAAAAGGAAATTAACTACCTTTTAGAGAAACATTTACATATATAAATCATATTGGTCATTTTGAATGGGATAATCATATTGTCTGCTATGCCAAAAATGACAAATAGAAGCGGTATGGTGTTGGATTCATCAAAACAATTATTTCAACACATACACAGAAGTATAATGCTGTTAAGTGATAATATCCATATACCTAAAAACAAGAACAGTTAATTGTACTATTATTCCAATTTATGCAAAAACCCCTAAAGCCAAGGATGACAAAATTGAAGCTTTGTTTATGAACTTCTGTGATCTCAAATTGACCAAACTTATAATCAAGATATTTTGATAATTACTGGTGATTGGAATGGGAAAGTTGGAAACAAAGAAGAAGCACTGAAGGTTGGAAAATACGGACTTGGTGAAGAAAATGATGCTGGAGATAATATGATAGAATATTGCAAAACCAATTATATATTAATTGCAAATACCTTTTTCTTAAACAACATGAATAATGACAATACACAGCAACCTCATCAGATTGAATATGCAGGGATCAACTCCACTACATCTGTGGAAAAGGAGGAGGGAGAATCTCAATATCATCAGAACAAGGTAAAGGGCTGACTTTGAAACAGACAATCAACTGCTCAAATACAATTATAAGTTGATATAAAAAAAAAGTTAACCACATGAGGGCCAAAATAAGATCATGAGTATATCTCACCTGAATTTAAAGATCATCTAATAAATAGATTTGATGTATTGAACACCAGTGACCAAAGATCAAATGAATTGTGGTATTTCATCAAGGAATCATGCATAAAAAAAGCAAAAGATCGTTAAATAGACAGGAAAGGAACAATACACCAAAATGGATGTCAGAAGAGACTCAAACTTGCAATTGAACAGAGTGTTGTTGTCGTTGTTGTTATGTGCCATTGAGTTGGACCTGACTCATACGGACCCCTCTTTGGGTTTCCAAGGCAGTATCACTATGAACAGATTGCCCCATTTTCCTTCCAAAGAGTGTCTGTTGGGTTTGAACTGCCAGCCTTCTGGTTAACAGTCAAGTGCCTTAGGCACTATGCTACCAGAGCTCCTATTGAACAGAGTAGCTAAAGTAAATGGAAGAAACAACCGAGTAAAAGATCTGCACAGATTTCAAAGGGCAGCTAGAGAGGCCAAAATAAGGTATTATAATGAAATATGCAGACCTGAAGATGGATAAATCAAAGGGGGAGAACAAACTCAGCATTTCTCAAGCTGAAAGACCTGAAAAACAAAATTAATCCTCAAGTTACAATACTGAAGAATTCTATGAGCAAAATATTGAATAATGCAGGAAGCATCAAAAGAAGGTGAAAGGAATACAGAGTCACTTTACAAAAAATAATTAGCTGATGCTCAACAATTTCAGGAGGTAGCATACAATAAAGTACAATAAGTAAATACAATACCAAAGGTATGAAGGAAGAAATCCAATATTCATTGAAGGAATTATCAAAAAACAAGGATGAAGAAACTGACAGAATATCCACTGATATATTTCAACAAATGGATGCAGTGTTAAGGGGTTTACTCATTCATTTATACCAGCAAATTTAAAAGCTACCTGGCCACCTGTCAGGAAGAGATCCATATTTGTGCCCATTCCAAAGAAAGGTGATCCAACAGAAAGTGTAAATTATCAAACAATATCATTAATATCACACACAAGTAAAATTTTGCGGAAGATAGTTCAAAATTTCTGCAGCAAAACATAGTTAAGGAACTGCCAGAAATTCAAGCCAGATTCAGAAGAGAACACAGAATGAGGGATATCGTTGCTGACGTCAAATGGATCTTGGCTGAAAACACAGAACATTAAAAAGATGTTCACTTGTGTTTCCTGACTATACAAAGGCTTCTGACTGTGTGGTTCAAAACAAATTATGGATAACATTGCAGAGAATGGGAATTCCAGAACACTTAATTGAGCTCTTGAAGAATCAGTACATAGAGAATCATGCACACAGCAAAAGAGTTTAACATCGTGAAAGGTATACTTCAGGGTAGTATATTTTCACCATGCTTACTCAGTCTCCATGCTGAGCAAATAGTCTGAGAAGCTGAAGTATATGACAAAGAACACAGATCAGGTTTGGAGGAAAATTTATTAACATCCTGTGATTTGCAGATGACACAACCTTGCTTGCTGAAAGTGAAGAAGACTTGAAGTAATTGCTGCTGAAGATCAAAGACTGCAGTCTTCAGTATGGATTTCACCTCAACATAAAGAAAACAAAAATCCTCACAACTAGATCAATAAGCTGCATCATGATAGAGAAAAGTTTAAAGTTGTCAAGAACTTCATTTTACCTGGATGCACAATGAACATCCTTGGAAGGAGCAGTCAAGAAATAAAATGACATACTGCATTCGGTAAATCTCCTACAAATGGACTCTATAAATAGTCTAAGGGCAAAGATGTCACTTTGAAGATATTTGACGTTGCCCCTGACACAATCCATGATATTTTTCAATAGCCTTATATGCATGCGATAGCTGGGCAATGAATAAGGGAAACCAAAGAAGCATTGATGCATTTCAGTTACAATGTTGGCAAAGAATGTTGAATGTACCATGAACTACTAGAAGAATGGATTAGTCTGTCTTGGAGGAAGCAGAGCTGAATTCTCCTTAGATGTGGGAATGACCAGATTTTCTTTTTCAAACTTTGGTCATATTGTCAGAAGCAACCAGATGATGGAGAAAGAAAATCATGCTGGGTAAAGTACAGAGTCAGCTAAAGAGGGGAAGACCCTCAATACGATGGATTGACACAGTGGCTGGAAAGATGGTCTCAAGCCTGGAAATAATTATGAGGATAATGCAGTACCAGGCAGTGTTTCATTCCATTGCACACAGGGTCACTATTTGTAGAAACCAGCTCAGTGGCACCTAAAAAAAAGCATACATAAGCAACTGAAGTACTTACCAATGAAGATCAAAGACTTTAGCCTTCAGTGTGGATTATGACTCAACATAAGGAAAACAAAAATTCTT
>NW_006921712.1:6327596-6329441 GCF_000298275.1 Orycteropus afer afer
CATTCATAAACACAAAATTTAGAATCAGTCTTTCATAACACTAAAGAAGATAGATAACTCAGTGAATCTTTTTTTATGTAAATGAAAAACTGTATATGATCTTATTAACTCAGCATCATTTTTAGAGTTTTGATCTTATAGAAAAAATATATCTGTGGTTTAATGAAGTAACCAAGGTAGACTAATAAAAAATTTACACTGCTACCTATTTCGCCATATTGTTTTCCACAGGTCTTTACATTTTATTTATAACAGATAATTTAGTTTACAAATTGAGTTCCAAAGAATATGCAGGTTCCCAATTCCATCTCTTTTCTTTGCTAGGACTTTGCCCAAACTCTAGCATAAGATAATTTATCTTTGTCAACATTAATTACACTCTTATCTATCTTTCCTGGTATATAATGAAATATTTGTAAATGTGGGTTGTCTTTTCATGTGTTTTGTCAACTCTGAGTACATAGAAATTTATCCAGCACACACTACGGCTCACTAAGCATTTCCTAAGCTGAGATTAATATTCTTTATAAGGATATTAAATTACCTCAAACTCTAAAGTGTGCTCAATACCACGTATTATGAGAGGGTTAAGAAGGGAAGAGAGATAGAGAGACAGAGAGAATACAAATAAGAAGAGCATAAGCCCCAAAGAAAGATTCTGTTTTAATAATATGGGACTTATTTATTGAGAAAAATTTAGGTTTCCAGTTTATATAATCCCCTTGCTTTCCCTAGTCAAAAGAATTAATATTATTATATTTTAAACACCATTGAGATTTATGCAGGTACATGTTTAGATTTAGTAATAATACAGCTTTCAAATAAACTCACATCTATAAACATATATTTCTATGATAATCATAAACTAATACAAATTATCTCAAGTATTCATTAAAAACAACCTGCCAAGTAAATTTAGTAATAAAAAAGTACTATTAACTGAGTAAGAAGACTAGAATAGCTGTAGAAAATTATTTCCACATATTATAGCCATTTTTTCCATCCTTCATTTGACCAATATACTAACTTTAGAAGACATTCTTGCACTATCAGCTTTAGAATCCACTTATACACAAACTAGGAACAATTAAATAAAGAGAATAACCATTTATCATTGAAGATTTTTTTTCCCTTGCTTAAGATCATACTGCTTTACAAGTACTCTAACTGAATTGCTAAGTCCTTTGTGAAAAACCTGTTGTGAATATGTAACATCAAATGGAATTTTGACAAAAGTGTTAATCCAAAAATATCCAACCAAATATATAAAAGTATTCATAAACTACAGTGCAAACCTAAGCAATGAATTTTTTGTCAAATCAGGCATTCGTTAAATTTATCATTTTATACTAATAGCTGATTGAAAGGAATGTTATATGAAAAAATACTCTAGAGGGGTTTTTATATGTAAGGAAATTTGAATAATGTCTTTCTAGTCAGAGAAGAATTTTATTAATGCTTCAATTAAAGCATTCTACTGTAGCTGATCAAGGCATTTCATACTTTGTGGAAATTATATACTTTTTACATCTTGGAAAAATCATATTCTGTGTTGCACTCATTTCAAAAAAACAAAAGAAATACTACCCTATTATAAAGATTCTGTAGCAACCTTTCAATTGCTAAATGTTCATGTTTCCCTTCCTTAACCCACCATAATTTTCTGAGAAAAAAAAAGTAACACAGTTTTTTTAAATAATATCTACTTGGACCATATAACAATAGTTCATTTTGTTATGTATATTCAGTTTTTGTACACATGTTTTAAAGCTGAAAAACCAAAATAAACACATGACAAAGCTTGCTTGGATTTCACCTGTCAGTTGTATTAAAAAAAAAAAAAAA
>NW_006921712.1:6333392-6341419 GCF_000298275.1 Orycteropus afer afer
GATGCTTTTGCGTTGTGGTGCTGGCGAAGAATGCTGAAAGTACCATGGACTGCTAAAAGAACTAACAGATCTGTCCTGGAGGAAGTACAGCCAGAATGCTCCTTGGAAGCAAGAATGGCCAGACTTGGTCTAACCTATTTTGGTCATGTTGTAAGAAGGGACCATTTCCTGGAGAAGGATGTCATGCTTGGTAGGGTGGAGGGTCGACGAGAGAGGGGGAGGCCTTCAAGGAGATGGATTGACACGGTGGCTGCGATGATGGGCTCAAGTATAGCAGGGATTGTGGGGCTGACGCAGGATCGGGCAGTGTTTCTTTCTGCTGTGCATGGGGTCGGTATGAGTCAGAAATGACTCAACGGCACTTAACAACAACAACAACTGATTACATTCTATATATCGGGTACAAGTATATAGTAGACATCCTTGAAGGGAAGTGCTTCTGTTTCACTTCAATTCAAGTAAATTTGGCTTTCATAAGACCACTTTGAGATCATGTGGCCATTTCCCCTTAAGCATGTTGGGGACAAAGCATGGAAGCTTTGTCCAAAAAGATCCAGATACAAAAAGGCTGTTGGTTGGTGGCTGTCATTTGCTAGGTACAATGAAGGCAGAATGAAGACATAACTATATTGGGAAAAGTCTGTGCTACCATGGATTACATGTGATTCATTTTGGAGAAAGTCATGGCCAGAAGCCATTTTAATTTCTGCTGAAGAAGACAGACAGCCCAGAATGGTGATGTAATGCAAATAGAGGGGTAGACTGCACAATCCTAGCCACTGAACGAATAAAGTTAATCTAGAAGCTGTAGAAAATGTATCACCTGTATCTTAGGAAAGGCAGTCAAGTATTCCAAATAATGGATCTCAAAATATTAACAAAAGCACCTAACATAGAGAGTTGCCCTTAAAAATGGAAAGTGGTGGTATAAATCAACCACAGACAAAAAAAAAAACCTCACTGCCGTTGAGTCAACTTGACTCATAGTGACCCCTCCTTGATTTTCTGAGGCGGTATCTCTACATTAGTAGATTGCCCAATCTTCCTTCTGAGGAATGGCTGGTGGACTAGAACTGCCAGCCTTATTGTTAGTAATCCAATGCCTTAAGCACTATGCCACCCAAACAAATGCCATGGATTAGATTCAGATTCATGGAGATCCCATATATATCAGAGAGGAATAGTGCTCCACAGGATTTTTGTATCTGAATTTTCAGGTATACCAGAATGCCTTGCTTCCAAGGGTCATCTGGGAATACTTGAACTGCCACCTTTCAGTTAGAAGCCTATTGCACTAACTGTTTTCACTATCCAGGGACTACAGAGTCTGTTAAGTCAGAGCTGAATTATGGAAGAGTACCTTAGGTAGACTACACCACTTGGCTATCAGTTTGTGGTACTGTGGTGGCTTATGTATGGCTATGAGACTAGAGGCTTTGCCACTGGTATCTCAAATACTGCAAGAGTACATGTACCAATCATGAAAATCAAAGATGAAGAGTTTGAAGATTTTTACCAGCTTTTGCAGTCTGAAATTGACCAAGCAGGCAATCAAGATGTATTGATTATTACTGGTGATTGGAATGCAAACATTGGAAACAAAGACAAATCATCAGTAGTTGGAAAATATCATCTTGGTATTAGAAATGATGCTAGAGACCATATGATAGAACTGTGCATAATCAATGGCTTATTCGTTGAAAATACCCGATTTTTCCAACATATAAACAGTAGCTATACAAGTGGAGCTCACCAGATGGAATAAACAGGAATCAAATCAACTACATTTGTGGAAAGAGGAGATGAAGAAAATAAATATCTTCAGTCAAAACAAGACCAGGAGCTGACTGTGGAAGAGACCACTGATTGCTCATATACAAGTCCAAGTTCAAGCTGATGAAAATTAAAACAAGTCCTTGTGAGCCAAAATATTACCTTCAGTATGTCCCAACTGAATTTAGAGACTGTTTGAAGAATAGATTTTATGCATTAAACACCAATGGTCAAAGTCCAGATGAGGTGTGATATGACATCAAAGACATCATGCATGAAGAAAGAAACAGTCATTAAAACACAGAAAAAGGAAGAAAAGACCAAAATGGATGTCAGAAGAAATTCTTAAACTTGCTCTTGAAGGGAGAGTAACTAACACAAATGGAAGAAATGATGAAATAAAATAGCTGAACAGAGGATTTCAAAGGGAAACTCAAGAAGACAAAGTAAAATATTATAATGAAATGTGCCAAGACCTGCAGTTAGCAAACCAAAAAAGAAGAATGTGCTGAGCATCTCTCAAGCTGAAGAAATGAAGAAAAAAAAAGTCTCTAGTTGCAATATTGAAGAGTCCTTTGGGCAAATTATTGAATTATACAGGAGATATCAAAAGAAGAGGAAAAGAATATAGAATCACAGTGGCAAAAATATTGAGTTTATTTTCATATTTCATATTACAGGAGGTCACATACAATGAAGAACCCATGGTACTGAAGAAAGAAGTCCAAGCTACACTGAAGGAATTGGTAACAATCATGGATCCAGGAATTGACAGAATACCCACTGAGATGTTTCGAGACAAGGATGAAGTGTTAGAGGCACTTATTCTTTTATGCCAAGAAATTTGGAAGCAAGCGACCTGGCCAACTGACTGGAAGAGATAAATATTTGTGTCAATTCCAAAGAAAGGTGATCCAACAGAATGTGGTAATTATGAAACAATATCACTAGTATCACACACAAGTAAATTCTTGCTAAAGACAATTCAAAAGCAGTTGTATATTGTCAGAAAACTTCCAGAAATTCAAGCTGGATTGAGAGGAGGATGTGGAATATCATTGCTGATGTCAGATGGATCTTAGCTGTAAGCAAAGAATACCAGAAATATGTTTACTTGAGTTTTATTGACTATGCAAAAGTGTGTGACTTTGTGGATCATAACAATTCATAGATAACATTGCAAAGAATGGGAATTCTAGAACATTTAATTGTATTAGTGAAAAGCCTGTATATAGACCAAGAGGCTGTTCCAACATAACAAGAGGATACTGGGTGGTTTTAAATCAGGAAGGGTATGTGTCAGGGTTGTATCCTTTCACCATACTTACTCAAATTGTATGCTGAACAAATAATCTAAGAAGTTGGACTATATGAAGAGGAATGTGGCATCGAGATTGGAGGAAGACTAATTTACAACCTGCACTATGCAGATGACACAACCTTGCTTGCTGAAAGTGAAGTTGACTTGAAGCATTTACTGATGAAGATCAAATGACTACAGTGTTCAGTATGGATTACACCTCAACATAATGAACACAAATATCCTCACAATTGGACGAATAAACAACATCACAAAAATGAAGAAAATATTAAAGTTGTTAGGGATTTCATTTTACATCTATCCACAATCAACACCCACAGAAGCAGCAGTCAAGACATCAGACACCATACTGGACTGGGCAAATCTGCAAAGATGTCACTTTGAGGGCTAAAGTAAGCATAGCCCAAACCATGGTATTTTCAATTGTCTCATATGCATGTGAAAGCTGAACAATGGATAAGGAAGACTGAAGAAGAGTTGATGTTTTTGAGTTGTGGTGTTGGCGAAGAATACTGAAAGTATCATGAACCACTAAAAGAACTAACAAATCTGTCCTGGAAAAAAGTGCAGCAAGAATACTCCTTGGAAACTAGAATGACCAGACTTTGTCTCACCTACTTTGGTCATGTTGTCAGAAGAGACCATTCTCTGGAGAAAGATATCATGCTTGGTAAAGTGGAAGGTCAACAACAAAGAGGAAGGCCTTCAACAAGATGGATTGACACAGTGGCTACAACAATGGCTCACATATAGCAAGGATCATGGGGCTGGTACAGGACCAGGCAGTGTTTCATTCTGCTGTGCATAGGGTTGCTATGAGTCAGAGACTACTCGAAGGAACCTAACACCAACACCACCACCACCAACAACAACAATTTGTAATTGGTAAAACAGATATAATTTACAAAGGAACAAATATAATAAGGAAAATACATTAAATTCATATAAAATTATAAAACATTATTGAAAGATTTCAGTGTAGACCTAATAAAAAATATAAACTGCATGCATCAATGTTGTTGTTGTTGTTGTTATGTGCCATCAAGTTGGACCTGACTCATAGCTACCTCTCTTTGGGTTTCCAAGGCAGTATCACTACAGAAGTAGATTGCCCAACCTTCCTTGAGGAGTGGCTGGCGGGTTTGAACCACCACCTTCTGGTTAGCAGTCAAGGGCCTTAAGCACTACACTACAAGAACTCCCACATGCATTGATAAGAAGACATAAATTCATAAAGGTGTTTGTGCTCCTGAAATAGATTTATAGAATGAATTCAATCATAATCCAGAACCCAGCAGTCATTATGTAAATCTGCATAAGTCATTATGTAAATTTATAGAGAGAAACAAAGGATTTATAATACTGAAATACTCCTTTTTATGGGATGAATTACATCTCCTGAAATTGTTGGAGTCCTAACCTTTGTAAATGTGATCATATTTGGAGATAAGATATTTGCAGATATAATTAGTTAAATTAACACTAACTCATACTGGAGTAGGATGGACACTCATCTATTTATGACTGGTATTCTTATGTTGTTGTTAGCTGCTATCAAGGCAATTCCAACTCATGGCCACTTCATATGTGCAGTGGAGAATGCCTTCATGGGGTTTTCAAGGCTATGACATTTTTTTTTCGGGAAAAAGTAATCACTTGATCATATTTCCAGAGCACCTCTGAATGGTGTGAACCACCAATATTTTCATTAGTACTCTAGTGCTTAACCAGTGGTGCCACCTGTGGAATCCACAGTGTTCTTAAGAGAAGATGAAAAGAGACATACAGAGGAGAATGTGAAGTGAAGATAGATATAGGTAGAGGGAAGACTACAACTTAAAGAAAAAGGAAGATATTAGAGTGATGCTGCCACTAGCAAACAGATACCCATGACCACCAGAAGTTGAAAGAAGCAAGGAAAGATTTGTTCTATAGAGATTTCAGAGACAGTGTGGCTCTGACAACACCTTGGTTTCAAAATTCTAGACTTACATTTATATATGGAAATAAAATTTCTCTGTTATTTACCAGATGTGGAAGGGGATGGGAAGAAACACTACTAGATAGGTAGAGACAAGTATTGATTTGGGTAAAGGGAAGGGCAATGTATCAAATGTGAGTCAAAGACACAATGCCATTAAGGAAGAGGAAGACATAAAGAGGTACATGGGCAGTACAGACAACAAAGAGAACCCTTTTGCATGTACAGTACTGTGCTGTCAGTGATGGCAAGCATTGATCTATGACTGGATAGATGAATGGAAAAGGTGAATGATCAGGTATGTCTAGCCAGGGGGTAGTGTGCCCATGACCATGTATAGGGTTAGCAGAAAGTGTTTCTACATGAATATTTGTATTTAAGAATGTCCAGATGTATAGTAGAGCTGACAAGGGACAAGGTTGTGGTGGATTCTTGACCATACCCAGATACCTGAAGGGAGTGAGTAGTTGGACCTGTGGTCTTGGAACCATGATCGCAAAGGACATCAAACTCCATTGGCATAATATACTATACAAAAACCTTGCTCGACATCTTACTTTGGTGAATGGTGACTGGGATCTTACAAGCTTGCAAGCAACCATGTAGATGCAAGAATTGGTCTCTCCTCATCCAGAGCAAAGAAGAATGAAGAAAACCAAAGATGCCTGGAAATAATTAGTCCAAGGGACTGGTAGACCATGTGATTCTCAGACTATATGACCCTGACTAGACGAACTAGATGGTGCCTGGCTACAGTTGTCAACCACTAGGAGGGATATCAGTGCAGGAGATCCTGGACAGAGTGGGAGAGCAATGTGGAACAAAACTCAAAATCATAAAAAAAAAAAAGACCAGGTTTGCTGGTCTGACAGAGGCTTCTGAGACCACTGAGATTATGTCTCTTAGCTACCCTTCAGGTCTGGAATTGAACTCACTCCTGTGGCTTTCAGCCAAACAATAGGCAGGCATCTGGGGTGGACATTTTTATCAGGTACATATACTACTTGAATCCAATCAATCATGGGAGAATTGAATGGCAGTGTTAGCACAGGGAGACATCTTGGGGTCAAGAGTACATGGGAGTGAAGGACACAGTAAAGAGGTAACTACAAAGAGAAAGTGGGAAGAGAGCTGTTACGTTGTGGAGAGCTGCAGTCAATGTCATGAGTCAAAATGTGTATGAACTGCTATAGGAAAAATGGATTATCTCTGTAAACAGCCATCCAAATCATAAACACCAACCACAGACATAAAGGTTAGGATTTGCAACGTATATTTTTTGGGGGGACAAAATTCAATTCACAATAGAACTGAAGGGAACCCACCATGCTTTTAATATTGTTTTTCCCTAAGGATTAGAAAAACAGAGGTAGGGTAGAGATTTTACCATTTACTTTAAATTCTTCTATATCATTTGCTGGTTTTTAATCAGTAAACTATTTTAGTAACTAATAAATAAATTTTAAAATCATATACAAATGTTATAATAATATTTGTAATAAATGGCACCAGCTTGTTCTAGAAGCGACTCTACCAGAACTAAACCTATGTCTTGATACTGCTTTAGCATTTTTCCTAATGCACTTCATAAAGATTCTAAGGAGGATAGGGCCCTGAACTGGGAAGCAAGAAGCCTTAACCATATAATCAGAAATTCACTGGGTAACCTTGGGCTAGTTATAAAAGTTAATTGGAGTTTGGTTTTCTCCACTATAAAACAAGGCTGTTAAACTAATTGAACTATAGGGCCATTTATACTCTGAAGTCCTATGATTCTTCAGTGATAGGGATGCCAACTGCAGTGACCAGCATCAAGATTAAGGGTGTTCACTATCTAAGCAGAGGTGTCCAGGCAGTGGAGGCAGTGGTGTCTTGATAGAGTTGTTCTGTAGCATAATTCTAGATGTTGCTTTTAGCTATGTAGTCTCTAAATATGGGTCTCCATACTTATTGTATAATCTGTGAACTACACAATATCCTTTAAATTGATTTATTATCTGCTCAAATTAGCCAGGGTTTTTTTTCTGTTACCTGTATTGAAGAACACTGCTTAATGTGTACATTGTTTTCAAATCTCTAAAAAATATTTAAAAGTATTTTTAAATTTTTAATTTTTAATTTAAAAATATTTTTTAAAATATACTTAAGAAAAATATGTCTCTTTCCTTTTCCTAGTCCTTCATTTTCCCAGGAACCCTTTCTAGAGGAGCCATAATAACCAAGTTTTTTTATTAATTTCTCCAGAGATATTCTGTATGTATGCAAACACATTTATGTATACCATACTCACAAATGTGGTCATTCTGTATACAATGTCCTATACCTTGTTTTTAAACTTAACAATATATCTTGTAAATAATTCCACAAATATAAAGTTACTTCATTCTTTGGGGGAAAAAAAAAATCTAGCCTTTACAACAATGAGAAAACAGTGGAGTAGTGCCTAAGGCATTGACTGCTAACCAGAAGGCTGGCAGTTCAAACCCACCAGCCACTCCTCAGAAGGAAGGTTGGGCAACCTACTTCCGTAGTGATACTGGAAGCACTCACTTGGTTATACCAAGAGATTTGGAAGACAGCTACTTGGCCAAATGACTGGAAGAGATCCATATTTGTACCATTTCAAGAAAGGTGATCCCACAGAATGTGGAAATTATTGAACTATATCATTAATATTGCACACAAGTAAAATCTTACTGAAGATAATTCAAAAATGGTTGTAGAAATATATTGACAGAAAACTTCCAGAGGTGCAGGCTGGATTCAGGAGAGGACATGGAACAAGGGATATAATTGCTGATGTCACATGGAGCTTGGCTCAAGGCAAAGAATACCAGAAAGCTATTTACTTGTGTTTTGTTGACTATGCAAAGGCATTTGATTGTGTGGATCATAACAAATTGTGGATAACATTGAGAAGAATGGGAATTCCAGAACACTTAATTGTACTCA
>NW_006921712.1:6341898-6364595 GCF_000298275.1 Orycteropus afer afer
TTTTCATATGCATGTAACAGCTGGACAATGAATAAGGAAGACTGAAGAAGAGTTGATGCTTTTGAGTTGTGGTACTGGCGAAGAATGCTGAAAGTACCATGGACTGCTAAAAGAACTAACAAATCTGTCCTGGAACAAGTGTAGCTGGAATGCTCCTTGGAAGTGAGAATGGCCAGACTTTGTCTTACCTACTTTGGTCATGTTATCAGAAGGGACCATTCCCTGGAGAAGGATGTCATGCTTCCATCTACCCATGGAGGGTAGATGAAAGAGGGGAAGGCCCTCAACAAGATGGATTGACACAGTGGTTGTGGTGATGAGCTCAAGTATAGCAGGGATAGTTGAGCTTCTGCTGGATGGGGCTGTTTTCATTCTGCTGTGCAGAGGGTTGCTATGAGTCAAAGACAACTTGATGGGACCTAACACCAAAAACAAGTGCCTCAGAAAGCCAAGGAGAGGACACCATGACTTGGATCCAACTCAACGGCAATGAGTTTGGTTTTTGGTTTACCACCTGAAATGGTGGAATGTTGACCAATTATTTTTGGCACAGTGACTTGTGTATTTCTTCAATTTTCTTATGATGCTTCCTGTGTTTTCAATATTTTCCCTATAGAATCCTTCAGTATTGCAAACTGAGGCCTGATATTTTTTCCCCCAGATCTTTCAAGTTTAGAAATGCTGAGCATGATTTTCTTTTTGGCTTTCTAACTCCAATTCTTTGCTCCTCTTTGAAATCTTCTGTCCAACTCTTTAGAATTTCTTCCATTAATTTTGGGGACTCTAATTTTAAAAGCAAGATTCACAATCTCTTCTTAAATATATTTTTCTCTCCCCCCCCCATTTCCTGTCTTTTTAATGATGCTTTGCTTTCTTTATTTGTGATATTCTTGATATCATCCCACAACTGCTCTGGTCTTCAGTCCCTGGTGTCAAATGTGTTTAATATATTCTGTAGATGGTTTCTGTAGATGGGTGATAATCAAGGTCATATTTTGGCTTGCTTCCTTTGTTCTAATTTTCTTCAATTTCAACATGAACTTGCATATGAGTAACTGATGGTCTGCTCCATAATCAGCCCTAGCCTGATGATATTGACTTTCTCTACTGTTTCTTTCCACAGGTATAGTCAATTTGATGGGGCAATCTACTTCCATAGTGATACTGCCTCAGAAACCCAAGAAGGGGTTGCTATGAGTCAGGTCTGATTACATGACACATAACAACAACAACAACAGTCAATTTGATTCCCATATTTCCATCTGGTGAGGTCCATGTGTATAGTTGCCATTTATGTTGTTGAAAAAAGGTGTTTGCAATGGATAAGTGGTTGGTCTTATAAAATTGTATCATGTGATCTCTGGTATTGTTTCTATCACTAAGGCTATATTTTCTACCTACTGATTCTTCTTTGTTTTTAACTTTGACATTCCAAATATCAGTAACTATCTATGCATCATGATTGCATGTTTGATTAATTTCAGACTGCAGAAGTTGGCAAAAAGTTTTTCTTCATATCTGGATGTAGGAGAGTGTGTGTAAATTTTAATACTAGTATTCACTTTTCTTCCTTGTAGGTGTATGGATATTATCGTGCATTGTAATTCAGGATAAATATTTGAATGCTCTTTAGAACTATGACTATAACACTATTCTATTTTTAGATATACATTGAATCATCAATTCTACTCCTAGGTATATATATCCTAGGGATATGTATGCACTTGTGCTCTGGAATACTTTTAAATAAATGTGTTCTGAGTTTTAAATAATGACAAACAGAAAAATTACTAACACAAAAATGAGCAAATAATTGTACTTTTCTGTATTGGTTCCTAGTGCTGTTGTAACAGATATACCACAAGTGGGTAGCTTTAAAATATAGGAATTTATTCTCTTACAGCTTAGGAGTCTAGAAGTCCAAGTTGAAAGTGCCAGCTCTAGGGGCTGGGTTAAGGCTTCTTAACTTTGGGCTTCAGCTCAGCCTCTTGTTTCCGGCCCACTGGAGCTACAGGCTTCTCTTAACTCAAGCAGCTAGCTTCTGGCTGAGGCTGACAAACCCAATGTCAACAAGTAAAATAGCACAGTCCCAAGATTATTAAGCAATACAGCAGGTCACTAGTTCAAGTCCTGAAGAAGTCCAAGATCAGTAGGCAAAATGGTAGACTGCTGAATTTAATTCAGCTAAACATAGGATTCAAGCATACCCAAAAGTTCAAGCCCTTTCTCAAAGTGTCTTCTTATATAGTGGAAATAGTGGAAGCAGACCACATCCGTAAGGCAGTTACTCAGCTGCTCACAGCAGATTCTTCCCTGAAGTTGATTACCAGTCTCATTATGAGGAATAACTACATCCAAATGCTCAGTCACTAAAAACCAGGCCCAGTGAAGTTGACACATAATCTTAACTAGCACATTTACATACAGCAGTTAAAATGAAAAAAATATAAGTTATATGAATGACTACAGCTAGTATAAAGCTTATCTTGAGTGAAAATATCAACTTTCATAAGGATACTTGAATATGTTATTTAATGAACATTCAAAAAATAAATGTATTTTTTGGCTGCATGTATAAGTAATGAATGAATTTTTCAGTATTCATGAGAACAATATATGGAATTCAAGATAGAAGGAAAATGGAAAAACATCTGAGATACAGAGAAAAGGATCTAAGAGACAAAGACATATTTATGTTATTTCTTTGAAAAATTTACAACATATTTGGCAACACAGTGACATTTGCAAAAGCATGGTTTATAGATTATTTGTTATAATATTATCTATACTCTGTATGCCTGAAATATTTCAAAATATAACAGAAGTAAAAACTGATGGTTACTTAATCTAGACTGATTTCATGCAAGTGGCCATCCTTTTAAATTAAATGGAATCCTAGAGAAAACTAGGCTACAGTATTGTAGTATGTTAAATTGATGGATGAGCATGCTAATCTCCCATTTCATCAAGCTTCAACCACGAGATTTGAGTTTTAGTGTTTTGATAATGTCAGCAAAGAAGTTGGTGCTACACCAACAATTAATGTTGAAATGGTAAATTTTTGTCACAATGTACTACTGGCCTTGATCTCTACTGCAGTTAAGCTGTAGGAAAGGCTGGGCCTTCTCCATTGATACACTTTAAAACCCATCATCCAACATGGTGAAATTTGTCATGCTAGATTTCTGTGAGATACCCAAAGTGTGATGAGCCACAGTACAATCAACACCTGTCATGACTGCCAAATACATGATTTTCCCATGCTAAGAAGTCTTCCATAAGATCTGTTTGCTCTCTAGTCATGGATATTTCACTACTCTCTAAGAAAGGATAAATTCATTAATCTCATCCTCAAATTCTAAGAAAATACAAATGTGTTGCAGATTTGTATTAATAAAAATTGCATGTTTCTTTTCATATATACAAAAGGCCTGATAGCACCAGTGTTACACATCAGAATTAATTTTCTTAGTAATTTCTTGTGATATGAATTTAAAACCTGATTTCATGGTCAAAATCTATTACCATGAAGATAATTCCAACTCAGAATGACCATATAGGACATAGTATAACTGCTGTATAGGGTTTCCAAGGTTGTAAATCTTTATAGAAGCAGATTGCCACATCTTTCTCCCATGGAAAAGCTGGTGGGTTTGAACGGCCAAACTTTGGTTAACAACCAAGCACTTAACCACTGCATCACTAGGACTCATTGATTTCATGTTGACACATATCAAATAATCAAAGCCTCTTTAAAAAATAGTCATGTTACATGCATGCTGATCAGTGGTGTAACTAGGGTTGGTGTTCACAGTGTAACTCATGGTGTCAACCACCCCCCCCCCAGACCTCTTCCTGTACCAGACCATACAGGATTCTTGTTGTTTTTGCTATGTGCCATTGAGTTGGACCCAACTCACAGCAACCCCTCCTTGGGTTTCTGAGGTGGTATCACTACGGAAGTAGTTTGCCCAACCTTCCTTCTGAGTATTCTTAGTAATGTTTATTATTAATTTTAATAATAGACTAATATGTGATAAAGACAATTTTAAATTACTTAAATGTTATATTTCTTAGATCACATGAATACTAACAACAAAACTATTTTGTCAAATATTTCAACATTGAATTACAACATTATTAGTAACTGAATGGAGGATTGTTTTTGACTTTTCTCTTTTTTAATTATTGCTTTATTCTCATTATTGAATTATTGATATGGTGTCTTTGTTCTCTAGTGCTGCTATAACAAAAATACCACAAGTGGATGGGTTAACAAACACGAATTTATTCTCTTACAGCTTAGGAGGTCTAAATTCAAATGCCAGTTCTAGGGCCTAGGTGAAGGTCCATTGACCCTGGACTTCTGCTCTCTCTTATCACAGCCCCACTAGAGCTAGAGGCATGTCCTAATTCTGCTATTTGGTGGCCACTGAGGCTGAAGAACCCAAGGTTAGCAGGTACAATGGCACAATCCCATGATCAAAAGGCAACACAGCAGGCAAGGCAATTCAAGCCCAAGAACAATCCCAAGGTCAGTAGGCAACACAGTCAGTCACTGCTTCAAGTCCAGGAACTGGAGATAAATTCTCAGGAAAATGCAGGATCCAGATGTGCCCAACAGCTGGGGACCTTCCTTAAAGCTTCTTCTTATATACTGGAAGTAGGCTACACTCTAATGGCAACTACTTAGCTGCTCACAGCAGATTCTACCATGGAGGTGATTACAATCTCATCATGGGGAATAACTACATCCAGCTGCCCAGACACTCAAAACCATGGCTTAGCCAAGTTGACACACAACCATAATTACCACACATAGATTCACAAACACTGGTTACCACAGTACTGTACCTAAAACAACAGAGATTTTGACAAAATCAGTGACTATAAAAACAGCAGCAACAAAGAAACAATAGTGTATGCTTGTAGCATGTGCCAATGAAACCATGTGATTTGAAGTGTCATACAAATTAGGTATTAATGACAGCTCTTATTGGAGTGCATTAGACAGCTCCAAAGGTAAATTAGCGTAGTATTTTAGCTTTGTCAGTATATTGATACATGTAAGCTGAACTTATGAAATTGTTTTTGTTGTTATAACTAACTACAGGGATATTTTTATAAAGAATACAATTTCTGCTGAAACACTGCACAACAATTATAGACAGTGATTTTGGTGTCATGTAAATTAGTCTGCAATGTCCTGCACCCACTTACTGACACCAAGAATTTTGATTATTTTTTGAAACGGAAAGAGAGGTAAACCTAAAAGTCATTCAACAAAACTGCAGTAAAAAGGAAAAATAAATGTCCTGTTTTCTAATTAATTGATAAAAGAATCTTTAGACAATTTTATGAGACAGCAACCCAAGTTTCTAGGTGGATAAACCATGAGGCTAAAGGCCAAGTTTTTTATCCAAGGAAAGAAAATAGATTATTATCTCATAAAAAATTTCCTCAGAACTATTACTGCTACAAAGTTCTATGTTGGAAAATCTTCTGTTCTTTTCCAATGGCCAGCTACAAAAGTGAATATCTAGTCTAAATGAACATTCAATCCTGTTTTCTTCCCAGATGAGCTATATCTATGTTTAGTGAGAAAACAGGAAGTTAATAAGGAAGATAGACAGTGACTGATAGCTGGTCTAAAACCTATAAGTGACTAGTCACCTAATGCCTATTTCATTTTTAATTAGAGTACATAAACCACACTAACATATAGATCTGATTGGTATTAGGAATTATGTTGTTAGGGATTACACAAATGAAGGTTTGGTTTTAGGATAAGGTCTACTTAGTTGCGTCCAAACAAGTTTGGTATTTTGTACTAAGGCATTATCTTTTAAAATACCTAAGGAAGATGATACTACCTTTAAAACTATACAACTATTTTAACTAATATATAAACAGTGAAAATATGTATTGAAATTTCATGTTTATAAAAAGGGATGCAAATGAGTAATGTGAAGTTGGTAAATAATAATGTGCATAAAGCGGCACAATAACATCCTGTCTTGTAATAGTGATGATGAGATAATCTGATTACAAACACAGATGTCTAGAATTTTCATTACACAGGCTGCTGACTGGGGAATACTGTATCTCGACTTGAGGAAAGCACTTGAATAGATAAAGCTATTCTACTCAGAATACTTTATTTTTCATTATATATCCAGTACTAAGTAATTAAAAAACAAAATCACTTTAAATTATTATGCTACTCTTCATGTTTTTCATTCCAGGAGGAGAATGCATCTTTGCTTGTTTAGGGATTTCACTGGCCACTCCAACTCTCCTAAGAAATTGAATTTATGCCTGCAATAAATCAAATTATTTTTGGACACATTTATCATTAAAAAAAAAAAAAAAAAACAACTATAATGGAACCTGATATACAGAAGGTTATGCTAAAGTAGCATTTTGTGACTCACTGTAAATCCTGTTGACAAATAGTAACATTCCACAAAGCGGTATTGACTGATTATTTAACCTGAATATTGTCCATTGAAAATTCATAACAAGAAATGATGGAATGTTTTTTCAGTTTATTCAGACATGTACATTTTTAATATATCCCCTCTCTTCATAATAATTCCTTGTGCATCCTCTTAAATACGGAAATGAATGAATAAATATCACTGTATTTTTTATGAAAATGATTTACAGTAGCATTATATAGTATTCAGGAAATCAGGGAAGTACAAACACAACGGCAAAACTTTACCAAAAATCTCATTATTTAGAAAATTATTTCTGGATCTATCTAAGCATGTTGGCAGATACACATGGCTAGAGCAATAGAAAGAAATATAGAATCAAATGAATGTAATTTTATACAACTAGAATCATACTGTACCTGAGTGTTTCTAGGATCAGATTTAGTTTCTTTTTATTAAATTTATGACAAGGAACAATAGAAACACCAACATATAGTTGTTGTTGTTATGTGCCATCGAGTGGGACCCGACTCATAGCGACCCCTCCTTGGGTTTGCCAGGCCATATCACTACGGAAGTAGATTACCCAACCTTCCTTCCAATATAGAGGGAATGCTAAAATAAAAATATATGGTACTTTATCGTAACAGGTACATTTCTGAAAATTATAAAAACACTTAGCTTATTACATAAATATGAAAGGAATTATAATCGTTATTTATAACTACACATTTCAGTGTTAGTGAACGACAACCAGCATTAAAATTAAGAAATTATGTACTCTTCATAATTCACAATTCTTAATTCACTACTAAGTTTTGTTAAGTTAAATAACACTTAACTTTTTTAACTATAATCATAGAGCCTACAATTGTTTCAACTTAGTGCTAGGTTAGGAGCTCTGGTAGTGTAGTGCCTAAAGCACTTGACTGCTAACTAGAAGTCTAGAGGTTCAAACCCACCAGCTACTCCTTGGAAGGAAGGTTGGGCAATCTACTTCCCTAGTAATTCTGCCTCGGAAACTCAAGGAGGGTGGCTATGAGTCAGGTCTGACTCGATGGCACATAACAACAACAAAGTGCTGGGTTTAAACAGAGAAAATATTCCTATCATTTCCTTTTATAACAACTTTTCTGTTTTTGCATCCTTCATTCATGTAGGTGTATATGAGTAAGTGAGTAAAATTAGGAATATCTATGGCTTTCTTCTGACCTTGTCTTAGCCCCTTTTCTCCACAGAGGTATCTACTGAACAATGGACTTTGTTTAGGATGGTGTGTGCCAGCTGACAAGCTTTATTTTAGTATATATAGTCAGGGAAATGCATATAAGCTAGGGATCCTTTTCCAATTCTAAACAATTTTACTTGTTTATTTTAGACTTCCCTATTCACCAGAAAGAAAACCAAACCAAAAAACACAGTAGTGGAAAAAGCTCCTCCTAAGAGAATGCTCCATACACTTCAATTGCTCTTGGAAAATGCCATAGTAAAGGCATGAAATAGTGACTTAGAAAGGGGAAGACCCTCAACAAGATGGATTGGCTTCAATGGTGGGCTCAGGTATGGCAAGGATTGTGAGGTTCGCACTGGTCTGGACAGTATTTCATTCTGTTGTACATAGGGTCACTATGAGTCAGAGAAGACTCAAAGGCACCTAATAACAATTCTGAAACAAATCATTCTCCAGTTGGCCACATAGTTGTTTCTCAATTGTCACCATTCTGCTTGCTGTAACTGCTGATTCTGCTCCTCAGCCCCTTTTCTGCAGGGACTGAATCTGTGTTGCAGCACCATCTGTATTTCTTCTGTCTTGTATTTCTGTAGTCTTTTGTTTGTTCATAACTAAGATGAAATTCAACTCAGATTTCTAAAAATTTATACATTTCTTTCCTTTAACTGAGACAGTACTATCTATCAATCTCAAATAATTTATGAATGGATTTCATTTTCAAATTTTATTTGAGTAGGAGATATGAGAAAGGAAAGGTACATTCATGATACTGTTAGCTACAGAGAACTGAAAACAATTATAAAGATTGTGATAAAAATTTATGAAATTATAATTATGCTGACTGAGGAATAAAAAGGGGCAAAATGAAAAAAAAAAAAAAACAGCTGTTAGGTGGGAGAGTCAACATAGAAAGTTGTAAAGAGCACCATTTTAGGGGCTAAAAACTCTGGGTTCAGTTCAGTTTCATTGTAAAATAGCTAAGTGGCCATTGTGTGCCCTAAGACAATTCAATTTGTCTTTCAAAGTCAATATTTTTTGTAAATAAAATAGAGTTAAGCTCACTAAATTTGAAATTCTTATAAAGCATCTTTGTATTTCTTTAAGTTGATGTATTTGTTGTTTAGTTGTTATATCCCATTGAGTCAGTTCTGACTCATAGCAACCCTCGGTACAACAGAACAAAACCCTTCCCAGTGCCCCACAACCCTCATAGTCATCACTGTGCTTGAGCTCATTGTTGCAGACACCGTGCCGATGCATCTCGCTGAGGGCCTTCCTCTTTTTCTCTGACCATCCTCTGGACCAATACCAAGAGTGGTAACGTTCTCCAGGGACTGGTCTCTCCTGACAACATAACCAAAGCAGGAGAGCTGAAGTCTTGCAATCCTCACTTCTGTGGAGGATTCTGGCTGTTTTTCATCTAAGACAGATTTGTTCACTCTGCTGGCAGTCCATATGTATCCAATGTTCATTGCCACAGCATAATTCAAATGCATCTATTCTTCTTCAACCTTCCTTATTCATTGTTCAGCTTTCACATGTGTATGAGGTTACTGAAAATAGCATGGCATGGTTAGCACACACCTTCCTCCTCAAAATGACATATTTGTTCTTTAACACTGTAAAGCAGCTTTTTGCAGCAGGTTTGTCCAATGCAATATATCATTTGATTTCTTCGCTGCTGTTTCCATGGGTGCTGATTGTGGATCCAAATAAAACAAAATTTTTGACAACTTCAATCTTTTCTTCATTTATCGTGATGTTACTTATTGCTCCAGTTGTGAGGATTTTTGTTATCCTATTTTCAAGTGTATTTCCTACTGTACTTTGATCTGCATCAGAAAGTGATTCAATTCCTTTTTGTTTTCAGCAAGTGAGGTAGTGTCACCTCTGTATCTTAAGTTGTGAGACTTCTTTCAATACTGATCCCACATTCTTCTTCATATATCCAAGTTTCTTGGATTATTTCCTCAGCATACAGTTTGAATAACTGTGGAAAAAGAATACAACCCCAAAACAATTTTTTCCTTATTTTCAACCATGCAGTATCTCTTTATCCTATTCAAAGTACTTGCTTTTATTCTATGTGCCAGTTCCTTATGGCCACAATTAAGTATTGTGGAATTCCCATTCTTCTCAATGTTACTCATTTGTTGTGATACACATATCAAATGCCTTTGTGTAGTCAAAAAGACACTGGTAGGCATCTTTCTGGTATTCTCTGCTTTCAGCCAGGATCCATCTGACATCAGCAATGATATCACTCATTCCCTGTCTTCTGAATCCAATTTGAATTTCTGGCTATATCCTGTTGATATACAGCTACAATCATTTTGTAATTGTTTTCAGCAATATTTTACTTGTGTTTTATATTAATGTTATTGTTGGATAATTCTTACATTCTCTTGGATCACCTTTCTTTGCAATGGGCACAATATGGATCTCTTCCAGTTGGTTGGCTAACAAGCTGTCTTCCAAATTTCTTGGCATAGACTAGTGAGCACTTCTGGCATTGCATCCTGAGTAGTTAAATATTTGCCCATAGAATCTTTCAATACTGCAACTTAAGCCTTGATTTTCTAAAATTAATTAATTATTTTATTATTATTATTATATATTTTTTATTTTTGCAGATTTTTAATTCAGTTTTTCTAGCTTGAGAAATGCAATGTGTTCCTTCCTTTGCTTTTCTAACTGCAGTCCTTTGTACATTTCATTATAATACTTTATTTTGTCTTCACAAGCTACCCTGTGATATATTCTGTTCAACTCTTTTACTTCATTATTTCCTCCATGTGCTTTTGCAACTCTGTTCAAGCACATTTTTTCAGAGTGTCTTCTGATGTCCATTTTGGTCTTCTTCTTCTTTTTTTCCCCCTCAGTCTTTTTAATGACCTTTTGCTTTCTTCATGTATCATATCCTTGATATCATCCCACAACTTGTCTAGTCGTCAGTCATTAATGTTCAATGCATCAAATCTATTCCTAAGATCTCTAAATTCATGTCTGATATAATCAAAGATTTATTTTGGCTCCAGTGGGTTTGTTTTCATTGTTTCATTTTGCTCAGCTTCAAATTGAATGTGAATATGAGCAAGTGACGATATTTTTCACTGTCACCCTCTGGATTTGTTCTGACTGATGATATTGAGCTTCTTCATCACCTTTATCCACAGATGTAGTTAATTTAATACATGTGTATTGTGTTTAGCAAAGTCCCCACGTATAGTCACTGTTTTTGTTGTAGAAAAGAGATATTTGCAGTGAATTAAGTTGCAGGTCTTGCAAAATTCTATCATATGCTCTTGGCATCATTTCTATCACCATATTTTCCAACTTCTGATCCTTGTTTGTTTCCAACTTTTGCATTTCAATTACCAGTAAATACCTATGTATCTTGATTACATGTTTGCTCAGTATCAGATGGCAGAAGTTGACAGAAATTTTAAATTTCTTCATCTTTTATTTTAGAGGTTGGTGCATAAGCTTGAATAATAGAATATCACCTCATCTTCCTTTTAGAAATATAGATATTATCCTATCACTGACAGAATTATACTTCAGGATAGATCTTGAAATAGTCATTTTGACAATAAATGTGACATTTTGCCTCTTTAATCTGTCATTCTCACCAGAGTAGATCACATGATTGCATAATACAAAATGGCCAATACAAGTTAATTTCAGCTCAGTAATGCCTAGTATATGAGTCTTTATGTGTTACATTTCAATTTTGACAATTCAGTTTTCCTAGATTCGTGCTTCATGTCATATATTCTATATTTTGATTATTAATGGATGGTTGCAGCTATTTCTTTTCATTTTGAGTTATGCCACATTAGCAAATGAAAGTCCTAAAAGTTTTACTCCATCCATGCCATTAAGGTCAACTCTACTTTGAGGAGGCTGTTTTCCCCAGTTGTATTTTGAGTGCCTTCTAACCAGATTGGTTCATCTTCCAGTACTGTATCAGTTAATGCTACACTGCTATTCATAAGGTTTTCAGTAGCCAATTTTTTTTCAGACGTTCTCCCTAGTCTAGTCTTTCTTAGACCAGGAGCTACGGTAAAACTGGTCTACCATGGATGACCCTGCAGATATTTGAAATACCCATGGCATAGCTTTCAGAATCACAGCAAGAGGCAAGCTACCACAGAATGACAAACTCACATTACACTCACTTAAATTCACAAATTGAACTATTCAAGCCAGGTCTTAGGAGACTTCTCTGGCATATGTAAGTTTGTTTTGACTATTCTTACTAAATTGTGTAGGAAGATTCCTTCTTATTCCTCTAGTAATCTGTGTTTAATAATGTCATAATTTCTGGTTTTATTTTATGCATTTTCTCTCCATTTTAGTACAAATTAGTTTATCTTGTTTCATTGAACCTTTAATTTTTTTTTTCCTTTATTTCTTGTATGCAATCAAAATCTCTGCTCAGACAGGGTATGGAAGTCTCAAAGTACTTGATAGAGTTAGTAAAGAGAAAACCTCTCAGATCCTACTCCAGCTCCTTTTTTATATTATTTACATTTTCTGCTACAAGATTGGAAGGTAATCATCTTTTTCTCCAGAATTTTATTGTACTATTTTATTTAAGTGCTACACAAAATATCTTACTTTTTTTTTTCATTCAAGTGGTCCAGTTTTAATTTTTATTCCCCACAGTTGTCACCATATTTTTTCTACCATTTTAGTGTCCACTTTTCATGCCTACTATAATTTTTGTCTTTTCCTTCCCTATTCTCAGTTAGCTATATTTTATATTTATTCCTCTTTTGCTCTCTCTCCCTTTCTTTTATTGTCACCTGATATCAGTTATCTTTTTCTTTAACTCTTTTGACTGCAATGTCTCTTTCCATGGGATTTCTTTCTACAATGAAAAACAAATCTGCAATGAGAGCACATTTGATATTATTCTTTCAGTTGGAAATTTTCTTCACAACTTATTGACATATATCTTGATTTTTTATTTTAAAAAGAGGATTTAAGTCTTTTTTTTTTACATAACTTCTGGTTCAGAAATTTGCCTTCCATCAAATTACATCTTCAAATTTACAGTTCTTTGATAACATATATCTTAGTGTGCAGACAATAAACATTAATATTATGTTTCACAAAATTTGGTTTTTTTACAGGTAAATGATGTTAAATCCTTGTTCTCTCTACTCTTTGCTGAAACAAATAGCAATTATTGTTTGTATGTATAATTTTTCTGTGTATATATATAATTTAATCTCTGGTAGTGTAGTGTCTAAGGCACTTGACTGCTAACCAAAAAGCTGGTGGTTCAAACCCACCAGCTACTCCTTGGAAGGAAGAGGGGGCAATCTACTTCTGTAGTGATACTTCCTTGGAAACCCAAGGAGGGGTCACTATGAGTGGATCCAAGTCGACGGCACATAACAACATATAATTTAATATGAATCTGATTCTAAATGTGCATGGAATGAATAATTTAAATTATATTATTAGAGGTCAATTAAAATCAGAACATCATAAAAGTTATTTTTGGTCCTTTATTCACAAAAATATTTTAAATGCTGATTTAATACTAATATTTCACTGCTCTATTCCATGAATATAGACTAAATATAGACTAAAACCACAGTTATGTTGTAATCTGCAAAACCATGTGGAAGGAGAAAGGGACACACATTTTACGTCTCTTGACAAAATATACAGGAGCTCTGGTGGCGAAGTGCCTAAGATATTTGACCACTAATCAGAAGGCTGGTGGTTCAAACCCAGCAGCCACTCCTCAAAGGAAGGTTGGGCAATCTACTTCTATACTGATACTGCCTCAGAAACCCAAGGAGGGGTCACTATGAGTCAGATCTGACTTAATGGCAATGTTGTTTTTTGGAGGGACAAAATATGTAAATATAGTTTATCATAAGACAGAAAATGAAATAGCACTCATATACTAAGGATGGATTCATAGCACACAATGACGAATATTGCTTTTGTTTGGTATCATTGAGTCAGTTCTGACTCATGGTAACCCTATGCACTACAAAACAAAACAGTGCCCTGTTCTGCACCATCCTCAGCTATGAGCACAAACTGGCAACATGTCTAGCTTTCTAAAAGTTTATTGAGCAGCAGCATTTTATGCTTATTACAATTGTATATCTTAGCAGCTGTACATAAGCAGATTTAGTCTTTTGAATTTGTCATTTTTTTAACGTGATCAAGTAACTTAGAGGATATGCTAAATAAACGTTGTCATGATTATTAATGTCAAATCTAAATGTTTTTCCTTTTTTTGCTTGCTCCCACTAACTTCTGATTAAGATAAAGTGAATTTCACTCCAGCTTTAGGCTCTGACATAAGACCTCATTGCATCTACTGTTTTGTCAATATCTTATGTGACTAGGGTTTCCTGTCGGGAGTGGGAAAAGCTTTCTGTATTTTTTTTTCCCCTAGGAATGTTATATATCTACCCCTGAGGGCTAGGTGGGTTGGGCAATCTACTTCCATAGTGATACCACCTCCGAAACTCAAGGAGGAGTTGCTATGAGTCAGGTCTGACTGGATGGCACATAACAACAACAACAAAAGGGCTAGGTTCTTCTTCCTAGGCTTTGACAGTTGTGCTGACACGGCCCCACCCATCTTCCCCCTGTCATTGATTGGGTCTGCATTAAGCATTTGACCTAATGAGTCCTCATCCCATTTTGCAGATCCCTGACAACACATAATTTCAAGTATTTTCCCAAAATCCTTGGGTCACGGTTAAATTTTGGATTTCTTCCATAAGAAAAAGCCTTGAAGAATCTATAAAAGGGAAATAACCCCCTTCACTTTTCAGGGATTCTCCAAATTGCACTGGTTATATATAACCTTCACTTCTTGGTTTCAGTGTCAGGAATTTTCTTATCTGGCCAATTCTTTTTCACTCTCTTTCTCCTACAACTTCCCCAGAGCTGGTAGTACTTTATCTTTCCCTTTATTGTCTGGACAGGACATGATCTTTCCCACCTCTCCTAGAGTCAATTATATTTTCCTAACACAGAGGAATTCAATCCTTTATGTCTCAATAATTCTTTCTCCACCTCTCTCACCATGGCTTTTATCTCAACTCTTACATTCCTTTTCAAGATTTATACTCTACTAGGATTTGTTTCCATCAATGTAGCAGAAAGCTTTTCTTGATTTTGTAAATTTTATTTTTATTTGAAAATATTCTTTTCTTCTTTCCTTTTCTTTTTCTTTTCTTCTATCCTTTTCAGATACCTTAGAAAGCTTATTTGCATCTGTTCTAGGGCAAGAATACACTTCTCCCTGATGAATCTCCTACTCAATTATAGATATTTATTATTTTTACTTACCTTTCTTACATGGCCCTAGGTCATTATATTTTCCAAACCATTTCCCAGGGGTCACTTATTTTACTATTTTTATGTGATATTCCTAGGAAAGTTTTCTGTTTTCATTTGGTCAGAAGGTCAGTTCTATTGTTCCTCTTCTCCTTTCTTTCCAGAAACTTCTAATTTAACAAGCTTCTGCTTCCCTTTTACAATGGTGACCAAGGAAATTTTCAAGATAATGCTCTCTGTAGGAAATTTGTAATTTATAAAAGAAAAATTTCTAATATTTTTCATTACTTCTAAAATATGTCACTTTTCTACAAATTAGGCTCAATGATTGAGAGTGGGGAGGGCAGGTATAACTTCAAGGAAAGAGCAAGATATTATCTCTTTATCAGTTGATAGAATAGTTTGTTTCATAATTAATGCTGCTCTGTATTTCCATCAGCTGATTTTGTTAATCAGTATAACAATTTTTAAAACATATCATAATCTCTTAAATCACTAAATAATCTTAATTCCTGTTTAAACTACTAATTCTGTTATCAATATTTTCTATGAGGTCTGTTTATTTATTTATTTTTCTCTTGGTATAGCTCTGGTAGCACAGTGCCTAAGGCATCTGATTGCTCACCAGAACTTTGGTGGTTCAAACCCAACAGCCATTCCATGGAAGCAAGACTGGGCAGTCTACTTCTATAAAAATTTACCACCTAAGAAACCCAATGGGGGTTGCTATGAGTCAGAACTGACTTGATGGCAGTAGTTTTTATTATTATTATTTATTTTAATTTTTTTGGTATAGTATGGTAAGCTAAATGAATTAAATTATTCAAAGTTTCTTATTTATTTAAATGCTAAACCACTTATCCATTCCTCAAATATTAATACATTTCTAAGTACTGACATTGATACAAGAAAACAGTAATATAGTATGATCCCCACTGGTGAAGAATTTCCTATGCAGTGAAATAATATGTCATACTGTCTTTTCATTTATTTAATAAGAAGGAAATGTTCTTGAGAATAAGGGATGGGTCTCATCATTTTGGTGTCTAAATGCACTGTGTTCCTTCTTTTTCTTAAATATTCCTTGCATCCTCCTATATTAGGCCCTTTAGACTGAGAAATACTTTCTTTAGATATCCACATTTTTCAGATGTCATTTCTGGATACACAGCTGTAATTTTGCTTTCCCAGCCATTCTAATAATTTTGTAAGCACATAATCTCCTATTATATTTTTCTGCATAAAATAGTTTATTTTTCTTGCAAGTGAATCCTGATTTAAAAAAAATAAATACTCCCCACTGTCCTCTTTCTTGCTAGTAATTGTATTCATTTTTTTTTCTTTATTTCTTTATCTTCCTTATTTACTCCCATTACAATCCTTAAGAAAGTATTAGAGAGAGAGAGAGAAAGAGAGAGTAAGAAAGAGAAAGAGGTCTGGTGGAGCAGTGCCTAAGCCATTTGACTACTAACCAGAAGAGAAGGTTAGTGGTTCAAATCCACCACCACCAGCTTCTCTGTGAAAGGAAGACTGGGCAATCTACTTCTGTAAAGATTTACTGCCTCAGAAACCCAGATGTGGTTACCATGAATTGGGATCAACTCAATGGCAATGAGTTTGGGTTGAGATATATATCTATAACTATCTATCTATATACACATACACAATTCTTCGTTCTATATATATGCTTTTCTTTCATTGATACATTGTCACTCATTCATTCACCCATTTTGTTTACTAATTATTCTGTATTAGGCACAAATAAACCATTGTTGTTGTTGTTAGGTGCTGTCAAATCAGGTTTGACTCATAATGACATCATATACAACAGAAGGAAACACTGCTTCGTCCTGTACCAGCCCCAAAATTGTTGCTATGCTTAAGTTCAACTCCATGGCAGTGAGGTTTTTATTTTGTTTTGTTTTTATTGATGTGAAATATTATGGTAAAAGTTTACTACAAAGTTAATATAAGATTATTCCTTTTAAAAAATTCACTAAAACTAGAATATGGCAGAATATGCAGACAAGATACAAAGCAATGAGAAACCAATTGAAACTGATACAGGAGGCAATCCATGAACCTTGAATTTTGAAGGGAAGGATAAAGAAGTGGGTTAAATACCAACTAGTAGAAGAACCTGAATGAAAGCAGTGAGTAAGGAGACAAATGGAGCTGTGAACTACTGGACTGCCGGCTATCATGAGGGCATAGGCATCTTTTAATATTTTCCGGTGGCAGAATAAGAATTGGTTCTTCTTATTAAAGACTGCATGGGAAAGGACTGCATTGGTGCCTGACAACCAGAAAGGAAAACACCGAGGAAAGACAAACAGACCTGTGCACTGCCAGTGGCTATCCTGAGATGACAGCTATTTTCAATATAATCAAGCGGAAGGCATGGTCATTCTGAATATATGTAAATAGGATTTCTTACTTGGACAGTGACCTAAGAATAGGCTTAGCCTGACAAGGCTAGCACAGGCAACCACATTGGAAGCTGACTACGAGAAATGTATGATATTCCTTTGGTTACTCTTACAACCGATGCCCTCTTGGTGAATAGAGGTTTGGCCAGCCCCCATTTCCACCTAATTTCTAAACTAGCAGGAATTTCATACAGGTCTGTGCTCTGACACAGCCCAGGTGCCATGCCCTGCCTCTCACTGTTTTGCCTTTCTTTGTTTCTTTTTATTCCTTTTATTTTCCTCCTTTTTCCTTTTTTTTCTCTCCCAGCCTGTTTTTTTTTTTTTTAATTTTCCTTCACTTTTTCTGGTTCCATTTTTTTTCCTTTCTTTTCACTCTTCCCATCATTTGTTTTTCCTTTAGCCTTTTTTTCCTATTTTTCTTTACTATTCTTTTACTCTTGCACTTTTCTCTTATTCCTCTTTCCCCACATATTTAGGCTTTTTTTTCTCATTATCTTTCTTTTATCTTTTAATAATGTATTTTGAAAATTTTTCTTCTCATTTATTACATTTCTATTTTTTTTTCAGTTGTTCCTGTTTGTCTATGTATTTTGACTTTTTGTTCTCTTGTTTTAATGTTTTCTTTTTTTTTTTTTGTCTGAGTGGAAGACAGAAACTGTATCAAGATAACCCAGCAATACCTGCCCCTCCTGTAGCTCCAACCACTGAGTAAAGGCCACCACTTGCTATTGCACCAACTATACAACAATAGATGGCAGACAATACTGTCTCACCTCACCAAAAACTGCTCCTTATGAACAGCTAGCAGAGATCAGTGCACACTCTCTCATTCTCTATCACACCCACTAGCAAACAGTTGGTGAGTGTCTAAGTGCTAAAAACTAGTAAATAGAGGAACACAGTACCCTGCTCACAGAGATATATCAAAGTAAAATAAAAGGGGGAAAAAAATCTTGGGCCAATCATACCAACACACAACCACAAACTACATAAATACAATAAATACAACTAAATACAATAAATACATAAATACAACATCACAATGTTTTGGAGACAAAAGAGCATCACAGTCCACATAAAGAAGTAATATAAAACAGTAGAAACAAGGGACCAGGATACAAAACAAGAAAATATCTCCAAGGAAGAAGTAGCATTGAAACTCCCTTATAAGGATTTCAAAAGAATTAAATTGGTGTATTTTCAACATATTAAGAGACATATCAAGGAAAACTCTGACAAGATTAAGGAAAATACAGACAAAACTCTAGAACAATTTAAGAAAAAATACAAGAATAAATTGACAAAATAAACAAAATATTAGAAACAATAAAAAACAACAAATAGAAATTCAGATTAATACTAAGATTTCAGAAATATATGACACATTGAATGGGCAAGGAGTAAAATTGAATCACTGAAAGACAGAAATAATAAGATTGAATAAAAATACCTCATTGCTACTTTGGTAAGAGATCAGTTAGGAAAAATAAAATAAAATGGAGAAAGCCTAAGATTCATGTGGGATATCATCACAAGGAATAGCTACATGTAATCAGAATTACAGAGCAGGAAGAGACAAATAAAACAATATAGAAAATTGTCAATGGTTTATTGGAAGACAATTTCCCTAATATTATGAAAGATAAGAATATATCCATTGAAGAAGTTCTAATGATCCCTAAACAGGATAGAATCCAAAGGAAAATCACCAAGACATATTATCATCAAACTCATCAAAACCAAAGACAAAGAAAGACTCCTGAAAGCACCATAGGAAAAAATGAAAAGTTATCATAAAGGGAAACCAATAAGACTTAGCTCTGATTTCTTGGCAGAAACCATGCAAGCAAGGAGGCAATGAGATGATATACATAAAACAAACACTGAAAGAAAAAGAAAATTCCAACCAAGAATTATATACCCAGCAAAACCATCCCTCAAACATGATAGTGAAATTAGGACATTTCCAAATAAGCAGAAATTAAGGGAATTTGTTAAAACAAGACCAACCTTACAAGAGATGCTAAAGGGAGTCCTTCAGACAAAGAACCAGCAACAGCAAATGAAAACCAATGATTAACATGCATGATGACATAACCCAGAAACCAACCCAGTTATAGAAGTATCCAAAGTAAAATAAGCTTACAAGACTATAAACCGGGAACAAGAATCACCAATTGTTAAATGAGGACAACTACAAACCAAACAGAGAGAATAAATAATATAGTTATAGAACTTCTGAATGGTGAGGAAGTCAAGACAATTGAGAGATAGGACAAACCATTTTAAACTTGGGAATAAAATAATAAACCACAGGGTAACTTCAAAGAGTAATAAAAAAACACTTGCATAAAAATAAAGGAGAGGACAAGCAGAAATATTTAGTGCATACTAAAATAATAGCAATGAAGGACATGATAACATGACTTATAAACAAAATAAGCTCAGCACAGAAAACTATGGAACAAAGAATCAACAATATCATGAAAAAAACACATAACAAACAACATCAATAAATTCATACTTTTTGATAATTTCACTGAATGTCAATGGATTAAATGCACCACTCAAGAGATAGAGAATTGCAGACTGGTTAAGAAAACATGACCCATCAATATGGTGTCTAAAAAAGACTCACTTAGACACTAAGAAAACAACAGACTGAAAATCAAAAGTTAGAAAAAGATGCACCAAGCAAATGGCAATGGAAAAAGGACAGGAGTAGCAATATTAATTTCTGTAAAATTGTTTTTAAGACTAAAACCACCATAAGAGATAAGGAAGGATATTATATAATGATTAAAGGATCAATTGAACAAGAGGACATAAGCATACTAAATTCTAAGCACTCAATGAACGAAACCTCAAAATATATAAATCAGACTTTAACTGAAGTGAAAAGATAAATAAATGACTCCACACTAATAGTATGATACTTTAATACACCAATTTCAATAAAAGATAGAACAACTGGAAAAGAACTCAACAAACATGAAGGAGAACTAAACAATATGATCAACAAATTTAACCTTACAGACATCTACAGAGCACATCACCCAACAATAGCCCAATATGCTTTCTTTTCAAGCACACATGGAGCTTTCTCCAGGATAGACCATATGTTAGGCCACAAAGCAAGCCTCAATAAATTTAAAAACATTGAAATACTGCAAACCATCTTCTCAAATCACAATGCTAAAAATTAGAAATCAACACTAGGAAGACCAATCTAAAAAGAACAAACACATGGAAACTGAATAACACCCTCCTTCAAAAGACTGGATAATAGAAGAAATAAAAAATGATATTAAAAATATTTCTCGAATCACATGAGAATGAAAACATAACATACAAAAATATTTGAGACACTGCAAAAGCAGTGATCAGAGGACAATTTATAGCAATAGATGTATACATCAAAAAAGAAGAAAAAGTCAGAATCAACACATTAACCCAACATCTCAATTAGAAAAAGAACAGCAAAAAAAGCCTACAGTCACCAGAAGAAAAGAAATAATGATTTGAACAGAAATAAATGAAACAAAATAGAAACATAATAAAAAAAAGTCAGCAAGACTAGAAGTTGATTCTTTGAAAAGATTAATACATTTGACAAACCACTGACAACAAAGGAAAAGAAGAAGATGATGCAAATAACACAAATAAGAAATAAAATGGGTAACGTCACAACAGAACCAAAAGAAATAAAAAATAAATAAATAAAAGATATCAGGATACTATGAAGAACTGTACTCCAACAAATTGAACAGATTAAAAATAAAAGAAGAGATTGAACAGGTCATAAAAAAAATGACCAACCAAAAAAGTCCAGGCCCAGATGGTTTCACTCGAGAATTCTACCAGTCATTCAGAGAAGAGCTGATAGCAATCCTACTCAAACTATTTCAAGACATAGAAAAGGAGGGCTATCTCTCAAATGCATTTAATGAAGCAAGAATAACCTTGATACCAAAACCAGGCAAAGACACTACTAGAAAGGAAAACTACAGACCAATATTTCTCATGGATATAGATGCAAAAATCTTCAACAAAATCCTAGCCAATAGACTCCATCAACATATCAAAATAATAATACATAATGACCAAGTGGTATTCATACCAAGCATACCAGGAAGGTTCAACATTAGAAAAGCAATCAACATAATCCATCACATAAGTAAAATAAAGGAAAAGAATCACAGGGTCATATAAATAGATGCAGAAAAGGTATTTGATAAAATCCAACACCCATTACTGATAAAAACTCTCAGAAAAATACAAATAGAAAGGATATTCCTCAACATAATAAAGGGCATATATGCAAAATTATTTTGGTTACTTTGTGTGCAGCACTGACAGAAATACTACAAAAGATGGCTGTAACAAACAGAAGTTTATCCTCTTTGGAGGCTGAAAGTCTGAGTTCAAAGTGTCAAGCTCTAAGGGCTGGGAGAAAGCCCCTTGACCCTGGGCTTCTGCTCTGCCTTTTGATTTTGGGCCATGGGAGCGAGAGGTGTCTCTTCACTCAGAAAGGTGCTGGCTACTGAATCTAACAATCCCAAGGGGGACAAATAATGTGGCATAGTTCAAATATTACCAAACAACATGGGAGGTACTACTTCAAGTCCAGAAACAGTTCCAAGATCAGCAGGAAACATGCAGCTGCTAGATGAAGTCTTGGCTATGTACAGCATCCAAGCATGCAAAAATTGCAGACCATTCCCAGAGCTTCTCCTTATATACTGGAAACACACCACATCCCTAAAGCAGCACTCAACTGCTCACAGCAGATTCCATCATGGAGTTGACTGCCATTTTCATCATGGGAATAACTGCAACCAGGCCCAGCCAAGTTGACACATAGTCTTAACTACCACAAAAACCAACAGCTAACATTATTCTCAATGGAGAGAGATTGAAACTATTCCTCTTGCGAACAGGAATCAGACAAATATTCCCTCTATCTACCCTTCTATTCAACATTGTGTTGGAAGTCCTAGCCAGGGCACTAGGCAAGAAAGGGAAATCAAAGGCATCTGAATTGGTAAAAACCAAAACCAAACCCACTGCTATTGAGTCAATTCTGACTCATAGCAACCTCCATTGGGTTTCTGAGGTGATAAATATTTCCAGAAGTAGATTGCCCCATCTTCCTTCTTCAGAACAGCTGGTGGGTTCGAACTGCCAACTTGATCAGCAGACAAATGTCTTATGCACTGCACCATCAGAGCTCCAAACTGGTAAAGAAAATTGGTAAAAAAAAAAAAAAAA
>NW_006921712.1:6365440-6367069 GCF_000298275.1 Orycteropus afer afer
AAAAAAAAAAAAAAAAAGTAGGGGCAAAGTTAAGCATCCTAATTTATGACATAGACTATCAAGCATAATCCATGATGCACAAACATCAGAAGATAAACTAGGTGATTGGGACCTCTTAAAATGAAATTTTATGTGCATCAAGACTTCTCCAAAAAGGTAAAAAAGAGAACCTACAGAATGGGGGGAAATACTCAACAATGACCTATTGGACAAAGGATATATCTCTAAAATTTATAGAAAACTTCAACACCTCAACAACAAAAAGACAAATAATCCAATTAAAAATGGGCAGAGGACATGAACAGACACTTCACCAAAGAAGATATTCAGGCACCCAACAAACACACGATGAAATGTTCTCAAGGATTAGCCACTAGACAGATGCACATCAAAACAACCATGAGATATCATCTCACTCACCATTAACAGCAAATTTCAACAAGGCAGAACATAACAAATGCTGACGAGGAAATGGAGAGATTAGAACTCTCATACACTGCTGGTGGGACTGTAAAATGATACAACCATCATGGAAATTAGTGTAGTGATTCCTTAAAAAGTTGGAAATAGAAATACCATTTGTCCCAACAGTCCAATGGATAAGTATATATCCTAAACAAGTGAGAGGTATGATAAAAATGGATATGTGCACACCCATGTTCAATGCAGCAGTATTCACAGTAGCAAAGAGATAGAAACAACATAAGCGTCCATCAGCCAAGGAAGGAATAAAAAACTATGGAACATACACACAATGGAGTATGATGCAAACCCAAAGTATAATGTAGAATCTTCAAAACACTGGATAACGTGGATGAACTAAGAGGACATTATGCTAAGTGAAATAAGTGAATCACAGAAGGACAAATACTGTATTATTTCACTATTGTAAAAAGTGAAAGAAAGGAGACATTGTTGTTTACTATGGGTGGGAGAGAAGGGGAGGAAAATTTCCAGATATGTTTAATCCGACAAGGAGGGGTCGCTATGAGTCAGGGCCAACTTGACGGCACACAACAACAACAACAACAACATATAGATATATATATATATGTATATATATATATATATATGTAATCCAAAGTTTATTAGTGGTTACCAGAGATAGGAGGGAGGGGAAAAGGGGAAGAGGGGAAGATTTGTTTGTGGGGTATTGATTTTATGCTAATAGTGGTGGAAAAGAATAACAATAATAGTGACACAACAACAACAAAAATTCACTAAAAGTTCTAGAGCAACAGTAACTTTTAAACACTTCCTATTTCGAAGATTTTTAAAAATTCAACTGGGTGGGGTTTTGGGGCAAATACACAGTGAAACTTTTCATATGTTATTTTCCAGTAAAAAAAAAGCTAAATACCAATACAAAATTCACATTGATAATATGTTCAGGTAACATTAAAAATAGTCCGTTTTAATAAAATTATTAATAAATATCATAATGTCAAGGGAGACAAATGTGTCTGTTGGTTTGTCCTACCATGGTGACGTGTTGATGTGACTTTGAGACTGAGCCACTGGTGTTGCAAACCCAGTGGGATGCATGTAATACACAGGTATCAGCCCAGCTTACAAACTGAGACAGACTAGGAAGAAGGAAGAGACTGTCCACTTCTCAAAGAATTGGCC
>NW_006921712.1:6369489-6384627 GCF_000298275.1 Orycteropus afer afer
TTGGTTCTACAATCGATGCCAACGGAAGCAGCAGTCAGGACATTAGATGACGTGTAACATTGGGAAGGTCAACTGTGTATATCTGACAGGAGAATAATTAATATGAAATTCTATTAAAATATACAAGTTTCAAGTGCTGAGGAGCAAGGATGTCTCCTTGAGGACTAAGGTGCACCTGGCAGAAGCCATGATATTTCCAATCACCTCGTATGCATGTGAGAGGTGGACAATGAATAAGGAAGACCGAAGAAGAGTTGATGCTTTTGAGTTGTGCTGCTGGTGAAGAATGTTGAAAGTACCACGGACTGCTAAAAGAACTAACAGTTCTGTCCTGGAGGAAATGCACCTGAAATGCTCCTTGGAAGCGAGAATGGCCAGACTTCACCTCACCTATTTTGGTCATGGTTTCAGAAGGGACCATTCCCTGGAGAAGGATGTCATGTTTGGTAGGGTGGAGGGTCGACGAAAGAGGGGAAGGCCTTCAATGAAATGGATTGACACATTGGCTGAGATGATGGGCTCAAATATAGCAGGCATCATGGAGGTGTCGCGGGATCGGGCAGTGTTTTGTCCTGCTGTGCATGGGGTCGCTATGAGTCGGAAACAACTCAATGGCACCTAACAACAACAACGACAATGTCATAAGTAAACTCAGGATTCTTAAAAAGTTAATTGTGGTGTCAGTTTGTGTGCCAACTTGATCAGGCCTGGTTGAGTGGCTGGGCAGCTGGATGCAGTATTCCCCACGATGAGACTGGTAATCAACTCCATAGTTGAATCTACTGTGAGCAGCTGAGTAGCTGCCTTAGGCATGTGGTCTGTTTTCTGTATATAAGGAGAAGCCTTGGGGAACAGTCTCTGGCTTATGGCATGCTTGAACCCTGCATGTAGCCTTGTCGTTATTCAGCAGAATGTCATGCTCTGCCAACCTTGGAACTTTCAAAGGATTTGAATTAATGGCCTGCTGTGTGGTTTGGTAACATTGGACTTTGCATTTTTACCTGTCAACCTCGGGCTTTTCAGCCTCACCAGCCGGCAGCTGTGTGAGTGAAGAAAAGCCTCTAGCTTCAGTGGGCAGGGAACAGGAGGCAAAGTTGAAGCCCAAGCTTGAGGGGCTTTCACCCAACCCCTAGAGCCTGGCACTATGAACTCTGACTTAAAGCCTCCAAACTGCAAGAGAATAAACTCCTGTTAGTTCAAGCCATCCCGTTTGTGGTGTATTTTTGTCAGAGCAGCACTAGTTAACCAAAACATTAATATTAATTAATGAAATACATTATTATCTAACATGATAAGTAGTACTTCTTTAAATTGGTTTATACTTGTAAATAAAGGAGAAGTATATCTGACAGGAGAATAATTAATATGAAATTCTATTAAAATATACAATTTTCAGAATTATCATAAATATCATAAATATAATCAAGAGGGGGAGGCCTTCAATGAGATGGATTGATACGGTGGCTGCGATGATGGGATCAAGTATAGCAGGGATTGTGGGGCTGGCGCGGGATTGGGCAGTGTTTCGTTCTGCTGTGCATGGGATCGCTATGAGTCGGAAACGACTCGACAGCACTTAACAACAACAACAATCAAGATTGTGTTAATATTAGGAGCTCTGGTGGCATAGTGCCTAAGGCATTTGACTGCTAACCGGAAGACTAGCAGTTCAAAGTCACTGCTACTCACCAGCCACTCCTTGGAAGGAAGATTGGGGAATCTACTTCCATAGAGATACCACCTCTGAAACCCAAAGAGGGGTCACTGTGAGTTGAAATGAGTTGACAGCAGTGACTTTGGTTTTCTGTTTTTGTGTTCATTTTGTACCAGGTTCATTTTATGTCTGAAACTTTACTAAAGAAAATTTTCTTGGCACATTTACTTAGGAAGGTTTTTTTTGTTTGTTTTTAATAGTTTATCAGGGAAATGTCATAAAATATTGTACAGTTCAAGCTTGACACTGTCTTCTCTAATTTATTTACCTTAAACATATTGGAGAAGAAATTCTTAAATCACCACATTCTGAACAGAAAGCAATGATTGAATACAATCCAATAAATATGTCACACACCAAATGTCTCTATATCTGAAATAAGCTCAGAATTGTGCCAGTTACCTACGAAACACCAATGAATAAAATGAATATTCTATTTTATTTTGTAAGTGCATGGATAGCAAGACCTCCAACATGATACTAAAATTATTGCCCAAACTCTCGCTTTCATGACTGCATTAAAAATATTTAGAATAATTTTATAACATACTATATGGGAATAATTCATTAATTTAATAATATTGTGGTTAGAAAGGGCATGCTGGTGGCCTAGTGCCTAAGGCATTTCACTGCTAACCAGAAGGCTAGTGGTTCAAACTCACCAGATACTCTTTGGAAGGAAGGTTGGGCAATCTACGCAATCTACTTCTGTAGAGACACTGCCTCAGAAACCCAAGGAGGGGTTGCTGTAAGTAGAAAACAACTCGACGACAGTGATTTTTTTTTTTTTAATTAGAAAGTGATGGTTGCCTTTTCCACCTGTAATTCCCCTGTAAAAGGAGAAGGTTATTACTCTTTATAAGGCCTTGAATATGTCTGAAGGAAATAAACTGATTTAAGCAAATCTTAAACCCTGGAAAATTGTCATTATAAGTTCGTGTAGTTAATATTTGAGACCAAAAAAATATATATGATCTGAAGAAGCATTGGTTCTAATTTTGGTTCTGTTGATGAATACTTGAGGAATGCTGAATATATTATTTCAAAATTCTAGCTTCTATTACTTTGCTTTTAAAATGAAGATTTTGAAAATTATAGAGTAAGATCATATCAGACTGACACTTTCATATAAAACAACAAAAAAATATGGACATAATTAAAAGTAGCTACCTGAGGGAATCTACCTCTCATCTGTCAGTTTGTCATACTGTGGTGGTTTACATGTTGTTATGAGGCTGGAGCTTATGTCTCCAGTATTTCAAATGACATCAGGGTCACATATGGTGGACAGATTTCAGCAGAGCTTCCAGACTAAGACAGACTAGAAGAAGGAAGTGGCCATCCACTTCTCAAAAAAAATGGCCAGTGAAAACCTTATGAATAAAGTGAGACACTGTCTGAAATTACTGATATTACTGGAAAACTTTACGAACAACCTTGAAACATTGTCCAATATAGTGCCAGAAAATGGGACCCTCAGGTCTGAAAGTACTCAAAATACGATTGGGGAAAAATTGACTCCTCAAAGTAGAGTTGACCTTAATGACATGGATGGAGTAAAGCTTTCAGAACCTCCATTTACTGATGGGGCATGACACAAAATAGGAAGGAACATCTGCAAACACCCATTAATAATCAGAACATGGAATGTAAAAAGTATGAACCTAGGAGAATTGGAAGCTGACAAAATGAAATGGAACACATAAAGATCCATATCCTAGGCATCACTGAGCTGGATTGCGTGTATTGGTAATTTTGTATCAGACAAGCATGTGATCTACTGTGCTGGGTGTGGACGTTAAACTGTGTGTCAACTTGACTGAGCCTGGTTTTGAGTAGCTGGGCAGAGGTTGCAGTTTTTCCCCACGTTGAGACTGGTAATCAGCTCCATGGAGGAATCTACTGAAGCAGCTGAGTAGTTGCCTTAGAGATTTGGTCTTCTTTCAGTATAAAATAAGACAGCTTTGGGAAAGATATCTGAGCTTTTGGCACACTTGAATCCTGCATGTCGCTGAGTCATCCATTAGCAGCCTGCCATGTTGTATTTTGATATTGGGACTCTTAATTGACTTGAATTAGTGGTCTGCCGTGTGGATTGATAAGTTTGGGACTGTGCCATTTTACTTGAAGACCTTGGGTTTGTCAGCATAGCAGTCAGCAGGTGCCTGAGTGAAGAGATGCCTCCAACTCCAGGAGGCCAGGGACAAGAGACAGAGCTGAAGTCCAAGGTCAAAGGGCTTTCACCCAGCCCCTAGAGCTGGCACTTTGAACTCAAACTTCTAGCCTCCTAAGCTGTAAGATAATAAATCTCTGTTTTATTTGTAGTATATTCCTGTTAGAGCAGCACTAGAGAACCATTATACTGGTAATTACAAATTGAAGAGGAAAGATGTTGCATTCATCATTACAAAGAATATTTCCAGATCTATCCTGAAGAACAGGGCTATCAGTGATAAGAGAATGTCTATATACCTACAAGGAAGGCCAATTAATACAACAAACATCATTCAGATTTACACATCAACCACTAATGTCAAAGATGAAGAAATTGAAGGTGCTTTCTAGCTTCTGCAGTCTGAAATTGTCCGAACATGCAATCAAGATATATTGATAATTACTGGTGATTGGAATGTGAAAGTTGGAAATAAGGAGGAAGCATTAGTAATCGGAAAATATTGCCTTGGTGATAGATATGATGCTGGAGATCACATCATAAAATTTTGCATTGAGCACCAGTGACAAAAAAACAGACGAATTGTGAGGTGACATCAAGAACATCATATATGAAGAAAGCAAATGGTGATTAAAAGCACAGGAAAGGAAGAAAAAGCCAAAATGGATGTCAAGAGACTCCAAAATTTGCTACTGAATGGACTGTAGCTAAAGTAAATGGAAGAAATGAAGAAGTAAAAGATCTGAACAGATGTCAAAGGGCAGCACCAGAGGACAAAGTAATGTATAAATTATTTCATTATAAATAAAATGTGCAAAGACCTGTGAGTGGAAATTCAAAGAGGGAGAGCACATTCAGAATTTCTCAAGCTGAAAGAACTGAAGAATACATTCAAGCCCCAAGCTACAATATTGAAAGTTTCCATGGACAAAATATTAAAGGATGCAGGAAGCATCAAAAGAAGATGGAAGGAATACATAGAGTTACTGTACCAAAAAGAATTGGTTGATGTTCATACATTTCAGGAGGTAATATATAATTGAGAACCAATGGTATGGAAAGAAGAAGTGCAAGCTGCACTGAAGGAATTGGCAAAAAAACAGGCTGTAGGAATTGACAGAATACCCACTGAGATGTTATAACAAAAGAATACATTGCTAGAGTTGTTTATTTGTCTATGTCAAGAAATTTGAAAGACAGCTACCTGGCAAATCGTCTATAAGAGATCCATAACTGTGCCCATTCCAAAGAAAGTTACCCAACAGAATGAGCAAATAATTAAACTATGTTATTAATATTACACTCAAATAAAATATTGCTGAGACAATTCAAAAATTGCAACAAGTGTACAAAATGTGAGTGATCAACACAATGGCATTGAGGAAGAGGAAGAGACAGTGGTACATAGGAGATACAGAGAGCAAAGATGAAGTTTTTGCACATACAGCACTGCATTGTCAGTGATGCCAATGTTGATATATGGGTGGATAGATGGGTGAACAGGCTGAATGATTAAGTATGTCTATGCAGCAGGGAGTGTACACATGACCATATATAGGGTTGACAGAGAATGTTTCCACAAGTGTATTTGTATGTTCGGTAAGAATTTCCAGGTATATAACAGAGCTGACAAGGAAAAATGTTGTAGTCACTTCTTGGCCACAGCCAGCTACCTGGAGAGAGCAAGTAGTGGGACATGTGGGGTCAGGACCATGGTCTCAGGGGACATCAGGCTCAATTGCCTTAACATACTACACAAAAAGATTGTTCCACCTCCTACTTTGGCAAGTGGAAACTGGGATCTTAAAAGTTTGGAAGCAGCCATCTAGATGCAACAATGGGCTCTCCTAGTACAGAGAAAAGAAGAATGAAGAAAACCAAAGATGCATGGAAACAGTTAGTCCAAGAGCCTGGTACCCAATGTGATCCTTAGCCTATATGACTATGAGTCCAAAAGAACTAGATGGTGTCTGGCTACCACTGTCAACCACTTGGAGGGGGATCTATGTAGGAGATCCTGGATATATAGAGAGAACAAGGTGGAACAAAACTCAAAATCATTAAAAAAAAAAAAAAGAAAAACAGGTTTGAATGTCTGATAGAACCTGGTGGAACTCCTGAGACTATGGCCCCCAGCTGCCTTTCGGGTCTGGAATTGAACTCACCTCTGTGGCTTCCAGCCAAACAAAAGACAGGCATATTAGCTGAACATTTTCATTAGGTAAATATACTCCTTGGAACGATCAATCATGGGAGAATAGAAGGGCTGTGTATGCACAGGAAGATGTCTCAGAGGGCAGCAGTGCATGGGAGGGAAGGACAAAGGGAAGAGGTGACTAAGTGGTAAAAGTGCTCTTGCATTGTGGAAGATTACAGTCAATGTCATGAGACAAAGTGTGTGTAAACTGCTATATGGAAAATGAACTTGCTCTGTGAACTTTCACCGAAATCACAATAAAAATTAAAAAAAAAAAAAAATTGCAATAGTACATTGATTGGGAACTGCGAGAAATTCAAGCCAGTTTCAGAAGAGAACTTAGAATTAGGGACATAATTGCTGATGTCAGATGGATCTTGGTCAAAAGCAAAGAATACCAGAAATATTTTTACCCATGTTTTATTGACTATGAAAATGCATTTGGCTGTGTGGAGAATAAAAAATTATAGACTATATTGTGAAGAATAGGAATTCCAGAATACTTAATTGTGCTTGTGAGGAACGTTCACATAGACAAGAGGCTGTTATTCAAATAGAAAAAAGGGGATACTACATGGTTTAAAATCAGGAAGGGTGTGCATCAGGGTTGTGTCCTTTCACCATACTTATTCAGTCTGTATCCTGTGCAAAATAATCCAAGAAGCTGGACTATATGAAGAAGAACATGGCATCAGTATTGATTAAAGAATCATTAAAAGCCTATGATATGCAGATGACACAACCTTTCTTGATGAAAAAGAAGGTGACTTGAAGCCCTTAGTGATGAAGATCAAATATTACAATCTTCAATATAGAATACACCTCAATAATAACAATAATAAACTCACAATTGGGCCAATAAACAGCACCATGATAAATGAAGAAAAGACTGAAGTTGTCAGGGATTTCATTTTACTTGGATCCACAATTAACACTTATGGAATCAGCAGTCAAGAAATCAGACCGACATGTGGTTGGGTAAATCAGCTGCCAAAGAACTCTTTGAAATGCTAGGAAGCAATGATATCACTTTGAAGAGTAAGGTGCACCTGACCCAAGCCATGGTATTTTCAATCTCCTCCTATGCATGTGAAAGCTGGACAATGAATAAGGAAGACCAAAGAAGAGTTGATGTCTTTGGATTATGGTGCTGGCAAAGAATATTCAAAATACCATTAATTGCCAGAAGGACAAACAAATCCATCCTGGAAGAAATGCAGCCAGAATGCTCTTTGGAACCGAGAATGGCCAGACTTCATCTCACTTACTTTGGTCATTTTGTCAGAATGGACCATTCCCTGGAGCAGGATATCATGCTTGGTAAAGCAGAGGGTCAGAGAAAAAGGGGAAGTACCTGAAGAAGATGATTGACACAGTGGTAGCAATGATGGCCTCAAGTATACCAAGGATTATTAGGATGGCATGAGACTGGGCAGTATTTCATTCTGTCAACCATGAGGTTGATAAGAGTTGGAGTTTACTCAATGGCAACTAAAAACAACAACAAAACCTGAGGGCATAAAAGAATGAACAGAATAGAAATGACCCTGAGAAGGAGTACCCCATTTGAGGAGGGGACTACAAAGTGAATTTTAATTGCATTTAAGTCTGAGGTAATTGCTATTATTTACATTGCTTCTAAAGTGACAAGGGAATTGGAGGAAAATCTTAATATTCTTTATGTTTGGAAAAAAGAGAAAATTGAAAATGGAGAATCTACAAATATTAAGGAGAATGGAGAATTCCTGGAAAGAAATATAGAGACAGGGGATTCTATAAGTTCTTTTGCTCTCATCTGCGGCTAATCATGAAAAAAAAAATGCATGTGTGAAACAGTTTCAGCACATTGTTGACTAGAAAATTGTGTGAGTACTGCTAAGGAAACTGTGAATTGCTCCCTCTGCTCACTGTGTTTTTGCATAAAAATAGGCAGATTAGATTTCAAGATTTTCTTTTCAAATTAGATAGAAAATATGATGATTAAAGTCATATTTTTTAAATCATTGTCATTCCTCCAGTTACTAACATATGTGCTGTTTTGAGCATGAGAACATGAGGCTAACAAGTGGAGTTTTCCTAAAAGGATTTTTCCTAATCTCCAAAACTTAACCTGTGTTAAATAATTTTTGTAATAAAATATGACAGCTATACCTGTGAAAGGATAATGACTGGTAAGGGGAATCACTGGGAGTAAGAAATACCAAAATACACAAAAATGTTGCTGTAACTTCTTTATTTGTTGCAAATAAAATTCTCTATGTAACAGTAATAATTTCAAGTTTTATTCTTTGTATGAATATTAAATAAATTTGAAAAATAACTTACTAGTCCATGCACTTTCTGTGCAATTTGTAAGCAGACAGCTCAGTAGTATAAATGAGGACTGGGTTACCAGTTCAAACCCAGAGTGTGTGTGACAACATCATTGCATCATGCCACGCAGGAGTCATCTGCCTCCTACATGCACCTTTGGATACAAGGAAAACTGGAGAATAAAATTTGCAGAGGTCAGTGTGTCTCAAGGCAGAATGAAATAGAGGCTTAAAATTATGCCGTTTAATTACTTACTACTTTATATTCAGAAGGAGCTCTGGTGGTGTAGTGCCTAAGGCACTTGACTGCTAACCAGAAGGCTGGCAGTTCAAACCCACCAGACACTCCTCGGAAGGAAGATCGGGCAATCTACTTCTGTAGAGATACCGCCTTGGAAACCCAAGGAGGAGTTGCTGTGAGTTGGATCCAATTTAACAGCAGTGGATTTATATTTGGAAAAACATGGCACACATCTTACATTTTATCCTACATTTATGTGAAGGAAATAGTTTAGAAAGGGCCTGGTTAATCTAACAGAAGGTAGGTGCAAAGTGGAGATTACAGCACAGGCTCCTTAAAGACGGAAGTTTATATTATACATTTTTTGCAAGTCACTGCACCCAGTCTTATGAGTGAAGTGCAGAACATACTGCTTCACAAGTAGAATCTCCAGTCAGCTGACCAGTGTGAATCCTGATACTTTCACCTATTAGCTGGGTGTCCTTGGCCAAATAATCCAAACTTCCCCACTGGGAAATGATAAAGCCTATTTCATGTTGTTGTTGTTAGGTGCCTTCAAATCAGCATTGATTTATAGATAACCAATGAACAACAGAAGGAAACACTGCCCAGTCTTGTGCCATCCTCAGAATCCTTGCCATGATTGAACCCATTGTTGCAGCCACTGTGCCAATCCATCTCATTGTAGGTCTTCCCCTTTTTCACTGATCATCTCCCCATCTCAAGATACCCTTCTGACAACATAACCAAAGTATGAGAGAATTCTGCACATTCTTGCTTCTAAAGAACATTTTGCCTTCACTTCCACCAAGACAAATTTGTTCATTCTTCTAGCAGCCCATGGGACATTCATTACTCTTCACCAACACCATGATTCAAAAGTAGCCATTCTTCTGCAGTCCTCCTTGTTCACTGACCAGCTCTCTCAGGCATATGAAGCTATTGAAAACACCATGACTTGGGTCAGAAACCCCTTAGTCTTCAAAGTGATGTCTTTCTGCTTAAACTATTTAAAGAAGTCTCTTGCAGCAGATTGGCCCAGTGCAATATGTCATTTGATTTCTTGGCAGGTGTTTCCATGGATATTAATTGTGGAGCCACGTAAAATGAAATCCTAGACAACATCAAATTTTTCTTCTCTTATCAAAATGTTGCTAATTGGGCCATTTGTGACAATTTTTGTTTTCTTTATGTTGAGAGCTAAGCCACATGGCAAGCTTTAGTCTTTGCTCTTCCTCAGCAAGTGTTTCAAGTCCTCCTCACATTGAGCAAGCAAGGCTGTGTCATCTACCATTTCACAGGTTGTTAATGAATCTTTCTCTGTGCCTAATGTCCCTTTCTTCTTCACATAATACAGCTTCTTAGATTATTTTGTCAGCATACAGATTGAATAAGTATGGTGAAAGGATACAACCCTGACATATACTGTTTCTGATTTTAAACCATGCAGTATCCCCTAGTTCTTTTCAAACCACTGCCTCTTTGTCTATGTAAAGGTTCCTCATGAGCACAATTAACTGTTCTGGAGTTTCCTTTCTTCCCAATGTTATCCATAATATGTTATTAGCCACACAATCGAATGCCTTTGTATAGTCAATAAAATACAAATAAATCTTCCTGGTATTCTTTGCTTTCAGCCAAGATCCATCTGACACCACCAATGACATCCTTCATTCCATGTCCTCTTCTGAATCCAGCTTGAATTTCTGGCAGTTACCAGCCAGTGTTCTGCTACAACCATTTTTGAATTATCTCATATTTCAAGGTAATATAAGTTTGTTTTATAACTTGAGACCATTAATTTTAACAGTGGCTTTCAAAATGTTTGAAGTAGCAGAATAATTATTGGCATAATTCTCTTCTGATGCACTGTATTTGTTAAGAAATTTAATGAAATATTTATAATGAAAATATCAGCATTGACTAAATTATATATAATATGTTTATGCAATAAAACATCACAACATATATGTTTCAAATACTATGCATACATGAGGAGAACTGGTGATGTAGTGATTAAATGCTCTCTTGCTAACAAAACGGTTGGTAATTCGAACTTACAACCACTTCCTCAGGAAAATGATATGGTAGTTTGCTTCCTTAAAGATCTTAGCTTTGGAAATCCTATAGACAGTTCTACTGCTTCCTATAAGGTCACTGTGATTCAGAATTAACACTACTGGAACAGGTTTGGTTTCATTTTACACATTTAGATGCACAAATAACCTTTTACTGGCTGTTAAACTAAGAATGATGAATTATTTTTATTTTCCCATTATTATTTTATGCAACATTTTTTTTCTTTTCTGACACTTGAAAAATGGAAGAGTAAAAGTAGATTCTGAGGGTGTAAAATTAAGTTGGAAAAAAGAAAACTTAAAGTAGAAAACTTTTGCTCACTCCTTTTATGAAAGGAGAAGTGAGAGTTATGAGAAAAATGGAAGGAATATGAAAAGGAGAGAGAGTTGGAGGAAATAGAAAAGTAGATTTTTCCTATGACTATAAAGGAAACAATATAGTTGGCAAAGAGCCCTGCTCAATAGATGCTATTGTTTGGAAAGGTAGTATACAAAGTCATGGTAGCTTGGTGGCATCAACAGAGTGTCAACAGAGATTTATTTACTTGATTTTTTTTAAATCAATAAGAATCAGTGACTTCTTTTCAGGGTTGTTGTTGTTGTTGTTATGTCCCCTCAAGTTGGATCCGACTTATAGCAACCCCTCCTTTGGTTTCCGAGGCAGTATCACTACAGAAGTAGATTGCTCAACCATCCTCCCGAGGAGTGCCTGGTGGGTTTGAACTGCCATTCTTCCTGGTTAGCAGTCAAGTCCTTTCAGGGTTAGCACAATGGAAAAAGAAATCAAGAAATAAGCCAACAGTATTTCCTTGATATTAAACAAGCATGTGTGATTTTGGGAGGAGGACTATTTGAAATGGACTTGATCTTGAACTGATTCACCCAGAGTTCACCTTAATAAGTAAGTGGAGTACATGATGGGACTTGAGGATTTCCTGGAAATTTTCTATAAACAGTAATTTTTAACAGTAAGTGAAAAATAAGAATTAGATTCAAAAGGGAAATTTCTATCCAAAAAAATAATTTTAAAACTCATTAGAATGTAACCAAACTAATATTAAAAACATAGTCATACTCACTAGAGTTTTAGTTTTCTAGTATGAATAGCTAAGAATTGCTTTAAAATAGAATAGAAGAGATAATAAAAAAAAGAAACTTGAAATAAATTGATGCATGTTTATTTAAGTGCCAAACTTTTTTGGTAATAACCACTTTTTATTAACTTTATTGAATTATATTTTTAAAATCAAATACACCAATTATTAAGTATAGAATGATATTATTTTTCCCCAATATATATTCTAATATAGCCATCACCAAAACAAAGAAATAGAATTATTTCCATCTTTCCAAATTTCCCCTCATGGCTTTTTCTTATGACTACTAGGGAACTACTGATCTACTTTTTGATACTATATATTAGCTTTGCCTTTTCTAGAATATCATATAAATGCAATCATCTAGTACATTTCCTTTTATGTCTGGCTTCTTTTATTTAGCATGCGATTCTGTGATTAATCTATTCTGATGTGTTTTTCAGTGGCCTGTTTATGTTTATCAATAAGCAGTAATACATTATAAGGTAAACATTTACATATACTTCCACCTAAGATGTACTGAATTGTACCCACAGTGCCTACAGTGTGTCTCCTATACTTTTTATCTCTGGATATAAAAAAAAAAAAAAAAAAAACATAATCTAAAGCAATGTTTTAACTTGATCTTTAGTATGAAGTATATATTTTAATTTTGACCTTATCTACTTATGTACAGAATTTGGGTAAGATGGTGGCAAAACAAGTCACAAGTTCTGTCCTTCCACAATAATGCTGGGAGAAAACACCTAAAAACCATAGCAACTTGAACTTGAAATTCCAAACAACAGTTGAAGGGTTGAAGAACCTAAGGGAAAACTAAGTCAAGGAAAATATAGAATATACTTGGAGGGAAAGAAGGGGTTCTCACTCAAGCTGCCAGTATGGGTCTGAGTGGCCATTTTTGTGACTGGTAGAAGTCAAACCAAACAAGAAGCAGAGGATGGGTTCAAAGTGGAGAACATAAACTGAAATGAAGACACTGAGAAAATGGTCCTGGAATGGAGCAGCAAGGTGGGCAGAGTGAATACTGAGACTGGCCTGCTCGGGAGAGAGTGGTACATGGGTCTAACATAGAACTGAGCCTTGGGGACCCCAAATAACAATATCTGGCCAGACTGGAATGTGAACAGAATTTTAAGAATAGGAAGGCTGGAACAAGTATCTCTGAGAAGGGGCACAGGAAAAGTACAATAATGCAAGCCTGTGCTCCCTTGCTTCAGGTAAGAGAAGCGAAAGTAAATTACTAGAAATTAGTCCTGTACTGAAAAATCAGCTGTATGGCCTATTTATCTGAAGTAGTGGGAGAAGTCCAGCTGCTAAGCTATTCACCAGGAACCAATTAGATGCATCAAGATTTATGTACAGTTATCCACAGCAAAAATTACCCATAAAGAAAACCATTCACCAGGATCCAGTTTACTTGATACCAGAGTATCAAGGACAGACTCATCACCCAGGAGGACATGCCCCTGCCCCAGTTTGTCTTCAAAAGCAAGCCAATAGTTAGCTGTCTCCCAGATACCCTTCCAGCCTTTCAGCTCTGAAGCCAAAAGCAGATCCTCCAGACATAAATGTGGGAGAAACTCTACTTTACTCCTTCCATCACAGCATACTAAAACCTAGAAAACATCCAGTTGTCACCTGATCACTGACTCAGGATGCAGACCATGGCACAAGAATATCCATTCCGGACACAGATAGGTGAGGTTGACTCAGCACTGTCTGATACATCTAGCAATCTGAACTGAAACATGGTAGCTAGGCAAGTATTTCTCAGACTGGAGTTTCTGTGAATCTCAAGAAGAAACAAAGGGAAGGAAATCAATTAAAGAGAAGAAGAAGATGAGAATCTCCTGATTTGTCAAATTAAAAAAAAAAGAAAAAAATCCCAAACACAACAGGGAATTACAAACCGTATGAAGAGACGGGAAGGATGGCTAATGCAAATGATCAAAACAAAGGTACAGAAATTGTCCCTGAAAATATAGAAAATAGTATAACAGGAATCAGGAAAACAATACATAAAAAACAATGACATCCACAGAAGCAGAGAAATTTTAAAAAAATCAATTAGAAACCATGGAGCTGTGTAGTAAAAGACAAAAAATGAGCAACTTTCTGGAAAGACATAGAAGAGGAATTGAAATCGCAGAAGAAAGGAGCAACAATATAAAAGACAAACTTTGAGATTGCTCACTATGAGGAGGAAACAGAAAAAAGAAAAAAAAAATGAATGAACAAAGCCTAAGGGTTATGTGCAACATCAAGTGGAATAATATACATATTATGGGAAAAGAAGGAGAAACAAAAAATAAATGACGTCAAATAATTTTTGAAAAAAAGTTAGAAATGTTAGAAAACATTTCAAATATTACAAAAGATAGGAAATATTATATTCAAGAAGTTCAATGAACTTCATTTAGGACAAATTCTAAAAGAAACACAAATCATAATTAAAATATTGATTAGGACATAATCAAACTCTCTAAGGACAAAGAGAGAATTTTAAGAACAGAGTGAGGGAAGCAAAATATCATGTTAGAGGTCTTCTTATGGGTGAGTACTTGTTTTTCATCAGGAACCACTCAAGGATAAAGTTAATTGAATAAACTATTTAATGTGCTGAGAGAAAAAAAAAACAAAACTGCCAATCAAGACTAATGTAAGTGCAAAATTGTCATTCAAACACAAAGAAAAAAAGTTATTCCCAAATAAAAAGAAGGGGAATTCACTATCACTAGACAAGTTCTACAAGAAATATTAAAGAGAATCTACCAGAAAGAAAATGAATAACATTAGACAATATCTGGAATCAATATATACTGAGATGGAGGGATGCCTTTAAAGCAAAATTGACAGTATCAAGATCCAATCTAAGATATCTTTGTTCATAAATACAAAGGGCATGTCCTTCATGCTTTTCAATGACTAAATTATATTTGGGAAAAGAAGGGAAATAAGAATCGAATGCATGCAACAATAAAATAAATCTAAACTTTACATAGAAGCCAAGATACAAAGATGTAATTGATGATAACAATTAAATAAAAGTGGGTACATAGGGGTAAATATAGAATTTTTGCATGTTAAGGAACATAAGTTTGTTTCAAGATATGGCAGGTTGTTTTAAATGTAAGATGTTTAACATAATCCACATGATAACCACAAAGAAAGTAAACAAAAATTGTATTCCAAAATAATGAAGGGAGATAAAATAATACAATACTTAATAAAAAAGAGACACAGAGAGAATAATAAACAAAGAACAGAGAAAATATATAGATTAAAAAGAATTCAGCACACACACAGACACACACACATACTAT
>NW_006921712.1:6384752-6385305 GCF_000298275.1 Orycteropus afer afer
ATATATATATAACAACTAAATACCACTCTATCAATAATTAAAAAGAAAAAAAAAAACCTCACTGCTGTCGAGTCAGATCCAACTCATAGCGACCCCCTCCTTGAGTTTCCTAGGAAGTATCACTACAGAAGTAGATTGCCCAAACTTCTTTCTGAGGAGTGGCTGGTGGGTTTGAATCACCAGACTTTTGCTTAGCAGTCAAATGCCTTAGGCACTATGCCACCCGAACTCCTATACTTCAATAACTAATTATTGAATCAACAATTATCAATCAATAACTAGTGTGAATGGAAATGGACTAAATGATCCAGTGAAGAGGCAGAGTGGCAGAATGTTTAAGAAAATATGACCCATCCATATGTTGTCTGTAAGAAACATATCTTAGATCAAAAGACAAAAGCAGGCTGAAAAATAAAAGGATGGAAATAATATTCCATATAAATAATAACAAAATAAGAGCAAGGGTAGCCATGCTGATATCAGACAAAATAGACTTTAAGTCAAAATCTTTTATAAAAGATGAAGAAGGATATTACATATTTTTAAGAGGAGC
>NW_006921712.1:6385464-6388042 GCF_000298275.1 Orycteropus afer afer
AATATTAGGCAACTCCACAATAATAGTTGAAGAACTCAGTGCCAACTGTCAATACTGGACATAACTTCTAGAAAGAATAATCATAAAGAAGTAGAGGACTTGAACACACCATAAACTAATTAAATCTAGTAGACATATATAGAACTCTCTACCTAACATCAAAATAATGCACACTTGTCTCTAGTACACATGAGCTATTCTCCAGGATAGTCTATATGCTAGGTCACAGAACGGATACTGACAAGTTTAAAAGAACTGAAACAGTACAAATTATCTTATCTGACTACAATAGAATTAAATTAGAAATTAACAGTATAAGAAAAAATGAAAAACGCGTAAATATGTAGAAACTAAATAACACATTACTAAACAACAATTGGTCAAGGAAGAAATCAAGAGGAAAAAAAAAAAAAAACTTGGAGTTAAATAAAAATGAAAACACAACAAACCAAAACCTATGGAATGCAGCAAAATTAGAGAGAGATTTATAGCAATAAATATCTAAATCAAAAAAGTGGATTGATATCAAATCAGTAATCTAAGTTTATATATTAAGGAACTGAAAAAACAAAGACAAACTATACCCAGATTTCCCATTAAAAAGGAAAGATTAAAGACAAGAGCAAAAAAAATGAAATAAAGAGTAGAAGAACAATAGAGAAAATCAACAGAAACAAAAGCTGGGTCCTTGAAAAGACTGATAAGATTAACAAATCATTAGCTAGATAAACAGAGGAAAACAGTGAGAATATGCATGCAAATAACCAAAATGAGAAATGAAACTGGAACCATTTAAACAGAGCCAACACAACAACAGAAATAAAAATGCTCATAACTGACTATTTGAAAAGCTGTCCTCCAACAAACTTGGTAACTTAGACAAAATGGACAAATTTTTAGAAACACATTATCTACCAAAACTAAGACCAAAAGAATTGGGAAATGTCAACTGACCAATAACAAGAGAAGTGATTCAATAAAGGAAAACAAAACAAAACAGAAAAAAAAAAAAAAACAGAATGGGGAAAAAAAGCGTTGGACCACATAGTTTCACTGGGAAATTTTACCAAACATTCAGAGAAAAATGGGCAGCTATTCCTTTCAAGCTCTTCCAAAATATAGAAAAGGAACTAATACTCTCTAAATCATTCTACGAAGACAGCATTACCCTGAGACTAAAAGCAAATGTATTGCAAGAAAAGAAAACTATAAAATATCCCTCATGAATATACATGCAAAATTTCTCAAGAAAATGCTGGGGAACAGAATCCACCAACATTTTAAAAGAATAATACACCATGACCAAGTGGAATTTATTCCAGGAATTGAAAGATAGGTCAATATTAGAAAAGTAATGAATGTAATACCCAATGTTAATAAAACAAAGGGGAAAGAAAAAAAAAAAAAAAAAAATGATCAACTCAATAGACACAGAAAAAGCTTTTGATAAATCTTTTCTTGATTAAAAAAAAAAAATCCCTCAACACGATAGGAAAAGAAAGATATTTCCTCAATATGATTAAGAACATCTATGAAAAGTGAACAGCGGAGAGCCTTCTCCTTGAAAAAGGAACAAAGGAGACAAGAATGTTTGCTGCCAACATTTCTATATAATATCATACTGGTAGTCCTAGCCAGAGCAATTAGATACCCAAATTAGAAAAGAAGTAGCAAAACTATCTCATTTTTAAGATAGCATGATCTTTTTAAAGGAAATCTCAAAGAATCTACAGGAAATCTTCTGGAACTAATAGACTCAATTCACCAAATTTGCAGGTTTCATGATCAACACAGAAATCTGGTTTGCTTTCTAGATGCCAACAATGAGATACATGAGAAGAAAATCAAGCAAGCAATTCCGTTTACAATAGTATCTATAAAAATATAATACCCAGGAATAAACCTAACCAAGGAATTAAATGACTTATACAATGAAAACTATAAAAGGCAGTTACAAGAGAGTAAAACAGACCTAAATAAATGGAAAGGCATTCTGTGTTCATGGAGTAGACTTGATATTGTGAAAATATCAGTAGTATCCAAAGCAAACAGTAGATTCAATGCAATCGGATAAAAATTCCAACAACGTTATTTACAGATATGGAAAAACTAATTCTCAACTTTGTATGGAAAGGCAAGAATCCCTGAATAGCTAAAGCAATTTTGGAGAAGAAGAACAAAGTAGGAGGCCTCACAATTCTAAATTTGAACAAGTTTACAAGTTTACTGCTATAGTAATCAAAACGGTCTATTACTGGTTTAACGATAGACACACAGACTAATGGAATAGAATTGAAAGCACAGAAATAAATCCAAACATCTATGGATCAACTGATTTTTTTTATACAAGGGTACTAAGTCCATTCAGTGGGGAAAAAAAACAATCTCTTCTACAAATGGTGCTGGGAATATTGGATTTCCACAGGTAGAAAAATGAAGCAGGATCCACATCTCACACCACACACTTGTTGTTGTTGTTATGTGCCGTCGAGTCGCCCCAACTCATAGCGACCCCTCCTTGGGTTTCCGAGGCAGTATCACTACGGAAGTAGGATTGCCCAACCTTCCTTCCGAGGAG
>NW_006921712.1:6388677-6427675 GCF_000298275.1 Orycteropus afer afer
TGACTCATAGCAACCCCTCCTTGGGTTTCCGAGGCAGTATCACTATGGAAGTAGGATTGCCCAACTTTCCTTCCGAGGAGTGGCTGGTGGGTTTGGTTATATATATATATATATAAACTTCCACAATTTAACAACAAAAAGACAAATAACTCAATAAAAAAAATGGACAAATCCCATGAACAGACACTGCACCAACACAGAAGCAACCAACAAATACATGAAAAGCACTCACTGTCATTAACCATTGTTGTTGTAGGATACCATCCAGTTGAATCTGACTGATACTGACCCCATGAGATAAAGTAGAAATTCCCCTAGTTTTTTTTTTTTTTTTTGGCTGGAATCTTTATGGAAACAGATTGCCAAGATTTTCTCTTATGGAGTCACTAAGTAGTTTCAAACTGCCAGTCTTTCAGATAATAGCAACATGGTCAGACTTGAACTGCTGCCTCCTTTGCCATGAAACCAGAACAGGATGGTGCCTGGCTCCATTACTAAACATTTGGCTCAGAACGTTTCTTGGTTATCTAGTGGTGCTATAACAGAAATACTACAAGTGGATGACATTAACAAACAGGAATTTTGTTCTTTTACAGTTCAGGAGGCTAGAAGTCAGAATTCAGAGTGCTGGCTCTAGAGGCTAAGTGAAGGTCCCTTGACCTTGAGCTTTAGCCCTGCCTCTTGTTATAGGCCTTCTGGAGCAAGCTAAGGGTTCTTCTGACTCATGCAGCTGCTGGCTGCTGAGGCTGATTAAACCAAGACCAACAGGCGAAATGGCATTGTCCCAAAGTAAGTAGGTATCATGACAGACCACTAGTTCAAGTCCAGAACCAATCCCAAGATCAGTAGACAAAATGGTAGGCCACTGGTTCAAGTTCAGGAACAGTAGATGAAGACTTGGCCAAATGCAGGATTCAAATGTGCCAAAAAAGCTAGAGACCTTTCTCAAAGCTTCTCCATATATACTGGAAGCAGGCCACACCCCAAAGGCAACACACCCTTCAAATGATTAGGTGCTCACAGCAGATTCCACCATGGAAGTGAGTCCAATCTCAGCATGAGGAATAACTACATCCAGCTGCCAAACCAGAGACCAAGCCAAGTTGATAGAGAACATTAGTGATCACAGAACTCAATATGTAGATCCTGATCAAAACAGGGGAAATGTGTAACAGAATTTTAAATTACTGCATAATTCAAACTTACTACTTACAAGACTCAATGAGACTGGGAGAATATTGGAATCTGTTCTGATGAGATAATTTTTAAACTTTGAACCAAAACTATTCCATTAAGTCATCTTTAAACCAAACAACACTTAAACTAAATTACTGAAAATATGTATTCCTTGAGCATTTTGTGCTTTTAAAGATTATTTGTACAAAATTAAACTTTCTTCAGTAACTCTAAAGCATAGATGAAATGTTTAGAGGACAGCGAGTCTAAGTTAGTGGTGGTGAAAATATTTGGATAGTGATAGAGAAAATATTATAACCAATGTCAATGAATTTTGCATGTAGAAATTATTGAATGGGTTTATGTTTTCTGTATATATATTTTCATCAAAAATAAAATAAATATTAAAATATTTTTAAATATTAAAAATAAAATATCAAAAATAAAAAGTATTAAAAATTACATATAAAATATGTAATTAAAAATAATTACATATGAATGCATTATATATAAACATGTAATTTATAAGCACATAAACACATATACATAAAAACATATATGTGTTTATATAATTGAAAAATAATTTACCAAAACAATACCAAGCTCTGCATTCTTCCCTCTGATTTTTTCTAGTCTGTGCTATTCACTTCTAGTCATTTTAAAAGGAGTAATTGTTATAAATCACTATATTGGTTTTATATACCTCTAATAGTTGGAATTACTGCTATTCATAAGGTTTTCACTGGTCAATTTTTTGAGAAGTGGCTGGATGGCTCCTTCTTTCTTCCAAGTCTATCTTAGTCTGGAAGCTCTGGTAAAACCAGTCCACCATGGTGACTCTGTAGGTATTTGAAATACCAGTGGGATAGCCTCCAGCCTCACAGCAACATGCAAGTGACCACAGTACGACAAACTGACAGACAAATTGAGAGGGAACTTCAAGAAATGCAAGTTGGATTCACAAGAGGATGTGGAATGAGGGATATCATTTCTGTTGTCAGATGGATCTTAGCTGAAAGCAAAGAATACCAGAAGGATGTTTACTTGTGTTTTATTGACTATGCAAAAGTATTCAGTTGTGTGGATCATAACAAATCATGGATAACATTGAAAAATAGGAAATCCAGAACTCTTTATTCTGCTCATGAGTAACCTGTACATAGACCAGGAGGCTGTCTTTCAAACAGAACAAAGGTTAAAAATCAGGAAGACTGCGTGTCAGGGTTGTATCCTTTCACCATAGTTATTCAGTCTGTCTACTGAGCAAATAATCCAAGAAGCTGGACTATATGAAGAAGAACACAGCCTCAGGACTGGAAGAAGGCTCATTAACAACATGTGATACGCAGATGACATAACCTTGCTTGCTAAAATTGAAGATGACTTGAAGCCACATACTGATGAAGATTAAAGACTACAGTCTGCAATATAGATTACACCTCAACATAAATAAATTGAAAATCCTCACAACTGTACCAATAAGCAGCATCATGATAAATGGAGAAAAGATGGAGGCTGTCAAATATTTCATATTGGTTGTTTCCACGATCAACACCAATGGAAGCAGCAGTCAAGAAATCAGACAAGGCCTTGCATTGGGCAAATGCGCTGCAAAAGACCCCTTTCAAATGCTAAAGAGAAAAGTTGTCTCTTACAAAACTACCCACTGCCATTGAGTTAGATCCGACTCATAGTGACCCCTCCTTGGGTTTCTGAAGCAGAATCACTATGGAAGTAGATTGTCCAACCTTCCCTCTGAGGAGTCCTCTGCTTCACTTTGAGGCTGGACACAGTAAGAAGAGTATTTGAGCATGCATCTGTTTGCCCTTTAAGATAATGAATATCTTGGAGTTAGAACTGTCTTATTTACGTGGCATACATGCATTCAGAAAGAGTTCAATACATGACTGTTAAAAGAAAAAAATATTTCTGCTTCTGAAATATTGTTTCCTAAATAGGAACAGAGAAATCTTAGCTGCTTTTACATACTCCTAACAGAATAGGTGATTGAGTATCATAATGTAAATATCCTGAGGAAATATAAAATCCCAAAGAAAAAATATAGAGCTGAAAAGGAATTAAAACTTTCATGGGATTGCAGGGAACTTTTCCAGATGTCAGACTTAGGTCATGTAATAAAAGAGTCAGATAGATGAAAGTGAATTTCTTAAGACTAATTGAAGACAGATGCTAAGGCAGCCTGTGGAGAGCCTTTGATAGCAATTGAAATTTAAAGAAGATTGCTTTGCACTTGGGTCTCCTGCTGCTTACCCTCCTTTGTTACCCTGGGCAGCTAGTGGTTCCTAATTACCCAGAGTTCTGGCATTATGCTGTATCTTGTTTCCTGACATCCCTTGAACACAGGAATTATTTTAGCATAGGCTGTTTTCTACCTTGTCTTTATTTCTTGGAAAAAAAATATATATTACATTTGGAAAGCCCCCGAGTCATTTATTGGGGGTAATCTCTTCAACAGAAATGTGTTGGCCAGAAGAGATGAGTTATTTTCTCATGAAATCCTCCACATCACCTCAAACCATGGCCTATCTAGACTCTTCTTTCCAAGAGCCATGTCCTCATTAGTTTTCTCCAATATAGACAAGCTCTCTTGTTTCCTTTTCTCTTCTCTAGAGTTGTCATCTGTTACCTATCACAGTCAAAGTGAAGCATACTTAAGACCTCTTGAGAGATAATCCTGATAGCAATCAATCTGGACTTCTTGATTCTTGATTCTTCTGCCATCACAGTTCTGTGTCTATGCAAAAAAACAAAAAACAAACAAACAAACAAAAAAAAAAACTTCTGACTACAGAAGATTTGAGATTTAATGAAAGTGTTTCCTGAAAATTTCTTAGTGATACTGACAAAAGATCAAACAAGCAGAAACACTCACTCAGCAAATCTGTGAAAATCTGTATATATCACTCTTCTTCTCAAGTTTGTATTACAAATTACAGCTGTTTAAAATTCCCTTGTTCTCTCTTAAAACATTATACACCATCTGGCTTCCCACTCTTCATACCTCCTTATCCCCATCTCTTTTTCTCCCTCTCCACCTCTCTGAGTGCCTCTATATATTTTAATGTACTTGTCACAAGTCTATCAGTTTCTACCATTTGTTCCTAGCTAACAATATCTGTCATCAAAACACTTAGACTTACCTGGAAAGCTATCACCCCAAGAAGGCAGGTTATACGGAGAGGGAAAAGAGGTGGTGCTGGGAGAGAAAGAGGAAACAGGATGATGAAAATTCTTGTTAATTTTGTACTGTCATATAATAAATAAAGCCAAATTAAGACAGCAGAAATAAAAATTTAAAAAATTCATGAAGAAATATAATTTTGTTATGAAAACCAAGGTCACTACTGCACCAAGGAACCAAGAAAAATTGAAATTTGGTAATCTAAGACCTATTTTTTCTCTGTCTTTCTCCACACATGCCTACTTCATGTTTCTCTTTCATTGAAGACCATCTTGGTCTGATGCTTAGGATCATGTTGAAAATAAAATGTTTCTGTAAGTAGTGCGTAAATATCTTTTTACAGGTTTAGTCTCTCAGAAAGTGGAAAAGTCTCTAAGTTCAAATTTTAAATTCCTAAAGATGTTGTTGTGTGCTATTGAGTCAATTTCTACTCATAGCGACCCTACAGGAAGAGTAGAACCGTCCCATAGTGTTTCCAACTCTGTAATATTTATAAAATCCGACTGCTACAGCTTTTTCCCTCAGAACTACTAGTGAGCTCAAACTATTGACCATTACCAGCAGATAACTTAACCAGGGTCATCAAGCCTCCTTGTTGTACCACCAGGTAAAAGCATCTCCAAAAACAACATCTGTGCTCAAGTGCCTATCTAGGAATCAGTCAAATGTATCCAGGGCCTCAGAACATAGCTGGTTAAAGCTGGGTAGTTTCTAAACATTTTGATGGGGATAAACAAGAAGAGCGTGGAAAGAGAGACCTGATTAACAGGCCTCCAAAACAGCCAAATTCACTACCATTGAGTAGATCGTGACTCAGAGTGACCCCCATTGAGTTTTTGAGGCTGTAAATCTTTACAAAAGTAGATTGTCCTATCTTCCTTCTGGGTTTGAACTCTTGACCTTCTGTTTAGCAGCCAAATGTCCTATCCACTACACCAACAGAGCACCTTGATAAATAGGCCTTGTAGAAATAAAACAGGTATTCAATATTCTCTCTATCTTTATGTTTGAGTGTAAAGTATTACCGTTGGGTGAAATAGAAAAAGCTGTCCTTCCCTTTACTTCCTTTACTGCAATATCAAGAAAATGATTAGAATATATCTTCAAATGTAAATGATGCTCTCCAGAGATGTACAATGAACAATCTGCTCAATTACATTTTTCTACATTTATATATTCCAAGAAATATTGCCCCTTAATTGAAATAATAGGTGTGCTATTCCTATTGATCCTCATTTTGAGGTCTTGTGTGGAAACTAATGTCACAGAGATATTTAGATTAATTAGGATGATTTTTATCAGAATTTTACATTTTCTAACTTGTTCAATGCTGTTAAAACTTTAGCATGGCTGGCTTTTGTTGCTACTGCATTTTAATTACAGTGTAAATGACAATTTGTATTTCTCTGTGACTGTATAGTGCTTATAAAGAAGGCAGTTGTAGAATATGCAAAATGAGGGAACTGAGAATGATACAAGGGCAACACAAGGAATAGGTTTATAGGGGCAGATGAGAAGCTAGTAATGCCTTGGCCGTTTAGCATGACTAAATGTGGATGATTAATATATTTTTATAGAAGAAGAAATGAAAGTAAGAAAATCTATTTTTGAAAACTCAAATTTCATAAATTTTTTATTGCTTCTCTATATGCATTAAAAAAACAAAGTTAATATAGCATTATTATGCCATTTCAGAGGAAACTGAGGTTTATGGAGATAAAATAATTACTTCAAATTCCTATAGATCATAAAATATAATAATTTTTTGCAATATTCTAGAGTCTGTTGTGTTTTTCTATTACCCTTATAGTACTCTATAGGTTGCAGTACATGAACTCTCATGATATAGAAGAGGAAAGGGAGGTATGGAGAGTTAAATAACATGCCCCAGGTCTTACGTGTATTAAGTGGTAGAGTGAGGATTTGAACCCAGGTCATATTTGTCCATGGTTTATGCTCTTAAACACTACCATCTACTACCTGAGTAGATTATAAGTCATTTAAATTTATCAGATCCAAGTTAATGGGTGCTTGCTTAGGTTATTTCAAATATTGTGTTAGTATAGACACTATTGTAGTGATTATGTCTTTTGATAAGAATGTCCATAAATTTCTCTGAGACATATATATTGAGAAAGAATGTCCCAGTCAAACAGGATGGGAAATTTCTACTTTATTAGTCAGTTTGTGTGTGTGTGTGTGTGTGTGTGTGTGTATGTATGCAATCTTCTTTCCTTTGATCTTTGCTAATAGTTGCTTGGTATGACATTTAAAAATGTTAATTTCAAGAAGAAGAAAAAATACAACATTTCATTGACATTTTAATTTGGATTTACTGAACAAGCTCAGTATCTTTCCATATGTTCATGGACTGATTTACTTTATTTTCTATAAATTGCCTGCTTATATCTTTTATTTTGGTTATCTTTTTCCTTTCTTTAACAATTAATTATTAGTCCTTAATTAATCTGGGTACTAATATTGTGTCTATTACTTTTGTAATAAATATTATCCCCCAGTTTCTCTTCTGTGTTCTAATTCCATGTGATAGAGGCTATTAGTCAATTTTCTCAGTAGTCATTCCTCTCATTTCTTTTCCTTCTTATTTCCAAACAACTCAGCTTTGACTGATTATTGCAGTTGTAATTGTTAATGAGTTTTCCTCCAATCTGGATGCCGTGTTCTTCTTCACAGAGTCCAATTTATCAGATTACTTGCTCAGCATACAGATGGAATAAGTATCTTGAAAGGATACAACCAGACACAAAACCTTCCTGATTTTAAACCATGTAGTATTTCCTTGTTCTGTTTGAACAACTGCCTCTTGGTCTATGTACAGCTTCCTCATAAGCCCATTAAGTGTTCATATCTCTACTTACTGTCATATGCCAAGTAGAAGAATCAATATAGTCAAATATTATGAAATGCGTTTTTTTCTATATTCTATGTTTTATCTGGGAGCTCTGGTAGCATAGTGGCTAAGGCACTTGACTGCTAACCAGAAGGCTGGCAGTTCAAATCCACCAGCCACTCCTCAGAAGGAAGATGGGGCAATCTACTTCCGTAGTGATACCGCCTCGGAAACCCAAGAAGGGGTCACTATGAGTCAGGTCCGACTCGACAGCACATAACAACAACAACAACAATGTTTTATCTATTTTTTTTAAATAATATCTTTCACCTGTAATGGTAACGTTTCCTTTCCCTTGCTAAATTTTCAGCGCTTTCTCCTTAAGGTGTTAATAAAGAGCTCTACACAATGCCAAGTGGCAGTGGTGCTTCAGCAGGAGAATTTCTGTCTTCCATGTGGGAGATCTGGTTTCAGTTCCCAGCCAGTGCACTTCCAGTGTTGCCACTTTCTGTCTGTCCTGGAGGCTTGTGTGCTGCTATGATACTGAACAACTTTCTGTGGTGCTTCCTAAAGAGACTAGGAAGAAAGGCTGTCAATCTACTTTTCAAAAAAATCAGCCAATGAAAACCCTATGGATCACAATAGTATGACCCTGTTGTTGGTATGGTCTCTATGAATCAGGCCACGGACAGCAATTAACAACAGCAACAACATCCATTAGTAGTGATCATCCTGGCCTTGTTATTGAAATTAATAGAAACAAATGTAAATATAATCATCTGTAAACATAATGTTTGCTTTAGGTTTAAATTTCCTTTATCATGTTTAGAAAGTTCTATTTATTCTTAGACTGGAAGGATTTATTTGTATATTTATTTTGTTTTTTAAATCATGAATGGCTGCTGAATATTGTTGAATGCTATTAGGCTTTTAGAGAAATGATCATATACCTATTTTCACTTAATAAATGATGTGGCACATTATGTTGACGAGTACTCTGACATTGAATAATTTTTGTGTTCCTAAGAGAAACCCTACTTGTTCATGATGTATTTTTTAAGCACTATTGAATTCTTGTCATTTGTTTTCTATTTAAAAATACATTCATAAAGGAAATTGGCCTATAATTGCCTTTACTTATTCTTTGCATGTCCAGTTTTGGTATCAAGATTATAATTACATTAAAAAATGATTTGAGATGTCTTCTGTCTTTATATATATATTCTTTCCTTTAAATTTGAAAAATCAGCCTGTAAAAAAGTCTAATGAAATATGAATGATTGCCAAAAACACTCTGTTTCTCTCAATCTCTTTTTCCATCTTTCTTTTTTTCTTTCCCCTACCTCTGGGGAGGGGTTCAGGCAGAATTATAATAAGGATATTCTTGTACCCCAAGAATTCCTGTCCCTTGGTTATTCAAATATTAATCTTGTTGTTGTTGTTATGTGCCGTCTAGTCGGATCCAACTCATAGCGACCTCTCCTTGGTTTTCCGAGGCTGTATCACTATGGAAGTAGATTGCCCCATCTTCCTTCCAAAGAATGGCTGCTGGGTTTGAACTACCAGCCTTCTGGTTAGCAGGCAAGTGCCTTAGGCACTATGCTACCAGAGCTCACAAATATTAATCTAAGCACTATAAATGGATTTTTGATGTAATCAGTTTCTTAAGTTAATTGACCTTAAAAAACAGAGCTTATCTAAGGGGATCTGACCCAATCATGTGAGTCTTTTAAAAGCAGCAAGCATTCTTCTGTTGTTGTGGGGAAAAGCTGTTGTTGTTGTTACATGCCATCAAATTGTCTCCGACTCATAGCAACCTTATGTATAATATAACAAAACACTGCCCGGTTCTTTGCTAGCCTTATGATCCCTACTATAGCTGAGCCCATCGCTGCAGCCACTATGTAAATTCATCTTGTTGAGGACCTTCCCCTCTTTCATTGACCCTCCACTTTACCAAGCATAAAATCCTTCTCCAACAACTGGTCCCTTCTGACAACATGATCAAACTAGGTGAGATGAAGTCTGGCCATTCTCACTTCCAAGGAGCTTTCTGGCTGCACTTCTTCCATGACAGATTTGTAAGTTCTTTTAGCAGTCCATTGTACTTTCAGCATTCTTTGCCAACACCACAACTCAAAAGCATCAACACTTCTTTGGTCTTCCTTATTCATTGTCCAGTTCTCACATGCATATGAGGCGACTGAAAATACCATGGCTTGTGTTAGGTGCATCTTAATCTTCAAGGAGATATCACTGCTCTTCAACACTTGAAAAAGGTCTTTTGCTACAGATTTGCCCAATGGCATACTTCTTTTGATGTCTTGACTGTTGCTTCCGTTGGTGCTGATTCTAGAACCAAGTAATATGAAGTCTTTGACAACTTGAATCTTTTCTCCATCTATTGTGATGCTGCTTATTGGTCCAGTTGTGAGGATTGTTATTTTATTTATATTGAGGTATAATCCATACAGTCACTCCTCAGAAGGAAGGCTGGGAAATCTACTTCTATAGTGATATCACCTCAGAAACCCAAGGATGGGTTGCTATCAGTTGAGTCTGACTTGACGGCACATAACAACAGCAACTATCCATACTGCAGATCGTAGTCTTTAATCTTCATCAGTAAATTCTTCAATTTACTTACTCCAATTTGCTTACTTTCAGCAAGCAAAGTTGTGTTGTCTGTGTATCTTAGGTTGTTAATGAGCCTTCCTCCAATCCTGATGCCACATTCTTCTTCATGTAGTCAGCTTTTCGAATTATTTGCTCAGTATAAAGATTGAATAAGTCTGGTGAAAGTATCCAACCCTGACACACTCCCTTCCTGGTTTTAAATCATGCAGTATTCCCTTATTCTGTTTGAAAGACAGCCTCTTGATCTATGTACATGTGCCTCATGAGTACAATTAAATGTTCTGGAATTCTCGTTCTTCTCAATGTTACCCACAATTCGTTAGGATTCACATAACACTTGGGAAAAGAAGAAATTAAACAAAAAATGAAGTTTAGAAGGACTTAAATGGTATTGCTAGTTTGAGGATGGAGGAGTCCATATGAGAAGGAAAGCAGGCTGCCTCTAGGAGTAAAGATTGGTTTTGGCTGACATCCAGTAAGGAAACATGAATATCAGACCTAGATTCTTCCAACAGCCTGGATGGCTTGGAAAGGGATTCTCCCACAGAGCCTCCAGACAAGACCCTAGTAGGATCAACACCTTGACTTTGGCGTTGTGGTATCTTCAGTATTGAGCCAACCAATCTCACCAAGATTTTTGACCTATAGGACTGTCTGTGAGCTGATAGATGAGTGTGTTTTGAGCTGCTTATTGTGTGCTAATGTTTTTCATGGTAATGTAAACCTAATAGAGATGGTGAGAAATGAATGTAGGTTTATAGTGTTTTGCCCATTGTTTATTATATCAAGATAATATTAGTTTCAATTTAGATATTAGATGTCTTCCTCAATGTGAATAATTATATTTTTCTAAAATATTACTTATGAAATTTATGTTTTCATATATGTATGCATATATGTAACATTTTGCAAATAAATGTGAAAACATAGGAAATACTGTAAGAATTATAATTATCTAAATTGATTCAAGAATATATATAAAAAACAAATAAATAATCATTAAATAATATGTAGCCTACCTACTGCCATCTATTGTCATCAAGTCAATTCTGACTTATAGTGAACCTATAGGATAGACTAGAACTGCCACATACAGTTTCCAAGTCTGGAAAATCGTTATGAAAGCAGAGATCCTCAACCTTCTTCCACACAGCTGCTGGTGGGTTCTAATTGCCAAACTTTTGGTTAGCAGTCAAATGCTGTAATCATTTTATCACCAGACATCCTTAACATTATATAAAGATGGTCAAAATCTACACATATGCACACAAATACACACATGTTTTATAAAGTCATTACTGCTTTAAAAGTATACTGTTGTTGTTTGCTGAGGAATGTATTTCAACATATAGCACTACCCTATAGGGTTCCTAGGTTGTAATCTTAATAGGAGAAGATTTTCAGCTCTTTCTTCCCTGGCACCACTGGGTGGGTTTGAATTTCTCACCTCTCAATTGCCAGTCAAGTGCAGCTCCTTAAAAGCATTATGGATGTTGGATGGTTGGAGCAAGGTTTCTCCAACTTGGCTTTTCATTGTCAGAGAGAGAAGTTACAAATAAGAAAGAAGCAAAGATTAAAATAACTTCTATCATACTGAAGTAGATTCAGAAAAGTCAGTATGAACTCATGTTTAGTCATATACAGACACACACACACACACAAATGAGTAGATACAAAAACAATTACAGATAATGTTAAACGTGTGTGTGTGTGTATGTGTACACATGTCAGAAAACATATCGTTAACTATTTTGTATATATGATCCAGAAGCAAGAGGGTGGATAGAAGCAATGATACTCAAGTAGCAATGAACACAATCAACTTGCAGACCATGGTTTCTGTTTTCCTTCAGTAAAAAGAACCAAGCCATGATTGAGAGAAGTGCCAGGGAGGGGTGAGTTGGAGCATCTAGTAACAGAAAGTAAACAAGTACTCCAGAATAAAAGGGTGTGCTCAAAAGACAAATGGTTCATGTATCAAACAGATGCATGACTCAAGGTAAAAGTACTCCCAAAAGCCAAAGCTAGAAAAATTTGAGCAACAAAATAAATAATACCGGATTTTAACCAAAATAATAAAATAAACATACATGAACCTAGATGATAAAAAATAAACAATTAATAAATAAATACCTGAGGGATGAAAGACAAATCTTCCTTTTTGAATCATTCAAAACAATATAGGGTGATAGATAATCCTCTCACTTTTCCAAAGGTAGGCTGGTTTAGTTAGTTGTGTTCAAAGAATAGTCTATCAAAAGGGTAAATTGTACTTTGCAGTGATGAAAATTGGTAAATACTACATTAACCAAATCATCATGCTTAACATAACCAGAGCTTTGGTATGAGGTTATATATTTTACTGCTCTTATTAAAAAAGCAGTTTTTATTTTTTTCTATATGTCTTTTGAATTTGCCTGTTTGTGTGTTTCATTGTGTCCATTCTTTATTTTATGTCTAATTTCCTTGCAATTACTCAGCCCAATATGTATTTCTTTGGTTTAATATTTAGCTATTTCATTTTCAATCTTTTATGTTCATTTTTATAACCAAAATGTCTATTCCTATATTATTTTTTACTTAATGCTTTAGGTACCTCACACATTTTTACATATAACATGCTTCCTTTTCTCTTTAATTGACCATTTTTAGTTTTCATTGTTATTTTCTTTTTAATCCCTGAGTCATTTCCATCTGTCTTATTTCCAAGACTTTTCTTATTCTCATTTCCATTATGTTATGATAATTATATTGTAAGCATAATCATTTTTTTATTATCTCAATTGAATGTTTTGCTTTCCCTTTTTTTTTTTTTTACAAATGTTGTCTGGAATCAATATTTTTATTGACGAACTGAGCTCTCATTTTATTTCAGTGTAATAATAAGGTAGATTGAAGAAGTGGATGAGGATCAAGATAGGGTATAGATGTGTTTTGGGCACATTAGGTAAAAATACCTTTGTATTTAAGATAATTGTTTATTTTATTATCACCAATGTATTAGTCAAACTATTGCTGGAATCAAAATAAGAGTTGAGCTAATCTTGTATTATTCATTTAATATCCATATATATGTGTATAGATATATAAAAAGGGAAATAGATGATTCCTACTTTGAGGTAGAAAATGCACAAGATAATCTTAACACAGCTTGTTTTATCAGAAAGCAAGGAAGTTATTGAAGTTATGCAAGTCTTAAGAAAGGATTTAGAAGACATATCATAGGACTCTCAGTAGCCATAGATGGAACATTTTTAGCATCAATAAAGATAATAGCAGTAAAGAACTGAAAGATACTAAAAAATTTAAATCATAAGCTTAGAATTATTCTCAAAATGAAGGAAAATAACTGTCCTTGGTGTCCTCTAAGGGATATTATTGTTGTTAGGTGCCCTCCAGTCATTTCCAACTCATAGTGACCCCATGCACAGCAGAACGAAACGCTGCTCAATCCCGCGCCAGCTCCACAATCCCTGCTATACTTGAGCCCATCTTCGCAGCCACCGTGTCAATCCATCTCGTTGAAGGCCTCCCCCTCTTTCATCGACCCTCCACCCTACCACACATGACATCCTTCTCCAGGGAATGGTCCCATCTGACAACCTGAGTAAAATAGATGAGACAAAGTCTGGCCATTCTTGCTTCCAAAGAGCATTCTGGCTGCACTTCCTCCGGATCTGTTAGTTCTTTTAGCAGTCCATGGTACGTTCAGCATTCTTTGCCAGCACCACAACTGAAAAGTATCAACTCTTCTTCAGTCTTCCTTATTCATTGTCTAGCTCTCACATGCATACAAGGCAATTGGAAATATGGCTTTTGTCAGGCGCACCTTAGTCCTCAAGGAGACATCCCTACTCCTCAGCACTTGAAACAGTTCCTTGGCAGTTGACTTTCCCAATGCTACACGTCATCTAATGTCCTGACTGCTGATTGCATTGGCATATATTGTAGAACCAAGCAATATGAATTCTTTGACAACCTCAATCTTCTCTCCATTTATTGTGATGCTGCTCATCGGTCCAGTTGTGAGGATTTTTGTTTTCTTTATTCCGAGACATAATCCATACTGCAGACTGTATTCTTCAACCTTCATCAGTAAGTGCCTCAAGTCATCCTCACTTTCAGTAAGCAAAGTTGTATCTTCTGTGTATCTCAGGTTGTTAATGATTCTTCCTCCAATCCTGATGCCACATTTTTCTTCATATAGTCTAGCTTCTCAGATTATTTGTTCAGCATATAGATTGAATAAGTATGGGGAAAGGATACAACTCTGACACACTCGCTTCCTGATTTTAAACCATGTAGTGTTCTCTTGTTCCATTCCAATGACAGCCTCCTGGTCCAGGATATTATAAAGCTAATTTATTTTAAAATATATAAAACAAAAGGAAAACATACACTTAATTATAATTTTTGCACAGGGTGAAATGTCAGTTTAAATAAGTGTGAGGAAAAAGTTTCTGTATAGAAATATTTGGTTAGTACATTAAAATGAAATGATAAATTAGAATATCACTGTTGTTCTTGTTGTTGTTAGGTGCCATTGAGTCAGCTCTGGCTCACAGTGACCCTATGTAAAACAGAAAAACGCACTGTCTGGTCCTGTGCCAGCCTCATAATCTTTGCTATACCTGAGCCCATCATTGTAGCCACTGTGTCTATCTATGTTGTTGAGGGCCTTCCCCTTTTTTCTTGACCCTCCCCTTTACCACACATCACATCCTCCTCCAGAGAATGGTCCCTTCTGACAACATTACCAAGGTAGAAGAGGCAAAGTCTGGGCATTCTCACTTCCAAGGAACATTCCTCCTGCACTTATTTCAGGACAGATCTGTTAGGTCTTCTGGCAGTGTGTGGTACTTTCAGTATTCTTCGCCAGCACCACAACTCTAAAGTATCAACTCTTCTTTGGTCTTCCTTGTTCATTGTCCAGCTCTCACATGCAGATGAGACAATTGAAAATACAGTGCCTTGAGTTAGGGACACCTTAGTCTTCAAGGAGAAATCTTTGCTCTTCAGCACTTTAAAGAGGTCTTGTGCAGCAGATTTGCCCAGTGCAATACATTGTCTGATTTCTTGACTGCTGCTTCCATTGTTGCTGATTGAGGATCTAAGTAATACAAAGTCTTCGACAACTTCAATCTTGTCTCCATTTATCATGATGCTGCTTATTGGTCCAGTTGTGAGAATTTTAGTTTTCTTTATGTTGAGATATAATCTATTCTGCATACTGTAGTCCTTAGTCATCATCAGTATGTGTTTTGAGTTATCTTCACTTTCATCAAGCGAGATTGTGTCATCTGCATATCACAGGTTGTTAATTACCCTTCCTCTAATCTTGATGCTGCATTTTTCTTCATATAGTACAGTTTCTCAGATTAGTTGCTCAGCCTACAGACTGAATAAGTATGGTGAAAAGATACAACCCTGACGTACCTCCTTCCTGATTTTAAACCATGCAGTATTCCCTTGTTCTATTCAAATGACAGCCTCCTGGTCTATGTACAGGTTTCTCATGAGCATAATTAAGTGTTCTGGAATTCCCATTCTTCTCAATGTTATCCATAATTTGTTATGATCCACACAGTCAAGTGCTTTTGTATAGTCAATAAAACACAAGTAAACATCTTTCTTGTATTATTTGCTTTCAGCCAATATTTGTCTGATACCAGCAATGATATCACTTGTTTCACACTCTCTTCTGAATTCAGCTTGCATTTCCAGAAGTTCCCTGTCAATATGCTGCTGCAACTGTTTTTGAATTATCATCTGAAAAATTTTCATTGTGTGTGATATTAATGATATTGTTCTATAATTTCCACATTCTATGGGATAACCTTTCTTTGGAATGGGTATAAATATGAATCTCATCCAGTGAGTTGGCCAGATAGCTGTCTTCCAAATTTCTTGGCAAAGACGAGTGATCGACCCTAGCCCAGCATTCATTTGTTGAAACATCTCAATGGGTAGTCTGTCAATACCTCGAGTTTTGTTTTTCACCAATTCCTTCAGTGCAGCTTTACATTATCTTATCTTTCAAATCTTTGCTACTAATATCTTTATTGATGCTAAAAATATTCCATCTATAGCTACTCAGAGTCCTATGGTGTGTCTTCTGAATCCTTTTGACAAGACTTGTGTATCTATGATAGCTCCTTTGTTTCTTGTAAAAAAAGCTGTGCTAAGATTATCTTGTACATTTCCCGGTGATCTGCTCCTATAAAATCACAGCCTTAGAAACTCTATCAGTGCAGTCCTACTCTGATATATAGGGCTGCTGTGAGCTTAAATTGATTCCATGTCATGCAACACCAAAAATGGGATTATGGTATTCAATGTACTATTAACTCTACATTTAACATATTTAATATAATTTCATAAAACTATTTTAAGTAAACTCTTACTAAGCAATATTACCATTTTTTATGAAAACATTGTTGTGTTGTTATGTTCCATTGATTCGGACCCGACTCATAGTGACCCCTCCTTGGGTTTCCGAGGCAGTATCATTACGGAAGTAGATTGTCCCATCCTCCTTCTGAGGAGTGGCTGATGGGTTTGAACTTCCAGCTTTCTGGTTAGCAGTCAAGTGCTTTAGGCACTATTTCTAATATTGCTTCGATAATTAAGCTTCAAATTTGAAAAATATTTTCTGTCTCTCACATGAGATGAAAAACTTGTTGAATAATTTCTCTGAGGGAGTTGAGTAACCAATATAATGTGAGTTACTGATTAGCTTGGAAAAATACCTGCTGTTTTCTTTTACATATTTTCACTATATATAATGAAAACATATGTTATTGCTTGGATTTATTGACATGAATATATCATATTTTTTCCTTATTTACATGGTTTGGTTGGCGTAATTCAAAATGGAGTATATTTCTATATGAATTATTTGTCAGTAGGTATTCTTTAGAAGACTATTATGCAGAAAAGACAGATTTCTTCTAACCACAGTGTTCATCATATCTATCTTAAATATGTACATGTAAATCATGATTTTCAATGGTGAACTGCATCTAAATACTTTAATTCATACAATGAAAATAATGAATTCTTTGGTTCAAATACATCATTTATTAGCTTTGTCACTGGAGCATGCCACCTAATATCCTGAAGCTTTGGGAATACTCATCTACATAAAAATTGAAATGTTGGCATTTTGAACTCGCACAGAGGCACCTCTAGAGACAGGCCTGACAATCCACTTGTGAAAAGTCACAACCTTAGCAATCCTATGAATCAGTTCTATGCTATACATGTGGAGTCAACATGAGTCAGAATTAACTCAAAGACAACTAACGGAACCAACAACTATTTAGGAGTGTTTGAGGATTAACTGAGATGATGGGCCTAAAGGGCTCCTACTCTTGTTGTTAGGTGCCATCATGTTGGCTTCTATTTATATTGACCCTAAGGATCTCTGGTGGTGTAGTGCCTAAAGCATTTAACTGCTAACCAGAAAGCTGGCAGTTTAAACCCACCAGCCACTCCTTGGAAGGAAGATTGGGCAATGTACTTCTGTAGTGGTACTGCCTCAGAAACCCAAGGAGGGGTCACTGTGAGTTGACTTGACTTGACAGCAGTGAGTTTTTTTTTTTTTTTTTTTATGGATACATAACAAACTGTTGTCCTGCTATGCACCATCTTCGTGATTGTTGCAAAGGGCTCATTGCTCTTGTTGTTAGTTGATGTTGAGTTGGTTCCAACTCATAGTGACCTGTGTACAACAAAACAAAACACTGCCCAGCCCTGCACCATCCTCACAATCCTTGGTATGCTTGAGCTCATCATTGTAGTCACTGTGTCACTTCACCTCATTGAGAACCTCCCCCATTTTCTTTGACTCTTCACTTTACCGAGCATTATACCCTTCTCCAGGAACTGATTCTTTCTGACAACACGGTCAAAGTAAGTAAGACGAAGTTTGGCCATTCTCGCTTCTAAGGAGCGTTCCAGTTGCACTTGTTCCTGGACAGATTGTCTTTCTTGTGGCAGTCCATGGTATTTTCAGTATTCTTAGCCAACACCAAATTCAAAGGCAACAATTCTTCCTCCACCTTTCTTATTCATTGTCCAGCTTTCACATGTATATGAGGCAATTGAAAAGACCATGGCCAAGAGATTGGAGGAAATCCAGATTGTGCCCATTCCAAAGAAACGTAATACAACAGCATGTGGAAATGCCGAATAATATCATTAATATTATATACAAGAAAAATTTTGCTGAGCATAATTAAAAAATGATTGCAACAGTATATTGACAGGGAACTTCCAGAAATTCAAGCTGGATTCCAAAGTTCTTGGCATAAATGAATAAGTGCTTTCAGTGCCACATCCACTTGTTGAAATATTGCAATATACATTCCATCAAAACCTGGATCCTTGTTTTTCACCAGTTCTTCCAGTGCACCTTGTAATTCTTCCTCCTACACTTTTGGTTCCTGATTAGATTCTACCTCCTGAAATGGTTGAACGTCAACCAGTTCTTTTTTGGTAGAATGACTCTGTGTTCCGTCCATCTTTATTTGATGCTTCTTTCAATGTTCAATATTTTATCCATAGAATCATTCAATATTGAAATTCAAGCCTTGCTTTTTTTTTTTTTTTTTTTTTTCCTTCAGATCCTTCAGCTTAAGAATCACTGAGCATGCTTTTCCTTTTTGGTTTTCTAATTCCAGGTCTTTGCACATTTCATTATAATACTTTCCTTTTTCTTTTCAAGCTGCCCTTTAAAATATTCTGTTCAGCATCTTTGCATCATCTTTTTGTCCATTTGCTTTAGCTACTCTCTATTCACTGCTTTTGAGTCAATCCTGGCTCATAGAGACCTCTCCTTGGGTTTCCGAGGAGGTTTCTCTATGGAAGTAGATTGACCAATCTTCTTTCCGAAGAGTGGCTGGTGAGTTTGACCGCCAGCTTTCTGGTTAGCAGTCAAATGCTATGGCGTAGTGCCTAAGACATTTGACTGCTAACTAGAGGGCTGGCGGTTCAAACCCACCAGTCACTCCTCATAAGGAAGACTGGGCAATCTACTTCCGTAGCGATACCAACTTGGGAACCCAAGGAGGGGTCGTTATAAGTTTGATCTGATTCAATGGCAGTGAGTTTTTTTGTTTTGTTTTGTTTTTGTTTTTGTTCTGTCTCTATTCAAGAGCAAATTTCAGAGTATATTTTGACATACATTTTGGTCTTTTCTTTGTTTCCTGTTTTTTAAATGACTGTTTACTTTCTTCATTTATGATGTTTCATCTGGTCTTTGGTCATTGATGTTCAATGGGTCAAATCTATTGTATAGATAATCTATGAGTTCAAGTTGGATATTGCGGTGGTTATGTCTGTGTGTCAACTTGGCTGGGCCTGTTGAGTGGCTGGACACCTGGTGGTAGTTATTCTCCATGATGAATGGCAATCAATTCCATGGTGGGATCTACCACAAGTACTGAGTAGCTGCTTTGGATATGTGGTCTGCTTCCCATATATAAGAAGCAGCTTTGGGAATAGTCTCTAGCTTATGGCACACTTGGACCCTGTATGTAGCTGGGTCATTGTTCAGCAGGCTGACGTGCTCTGCCGACCTTGGGACTTTCAGTGGACTTGAATTAATGGCCGGCTGTGTGGTTTGGAAACATCGGGACTGTGCCATTTTATTTGTTGACCGTGGGCTTATTAGTATCAGCAGCCAGTAGCTGCCTGAGTGAAGAGATGCCTCTAGCTCCAGTGGGCCAGGAGCAAGAGGCAGAGCTGAAGCCCAAGGTCGAGGGGCTTTCACACAGCCCCTAGAACCTGGCATTTCGACTTGGACTTAAAGCCTACATTTCTTTATAGCCTCTTTCCACCGATGTAGTTTATTTGATTTCTGGTATTTCATCTGGCAAGGTCCATGTGTGTAGTTTTCATTTCTGTTGTTGAAAAGACTTGCAGTGAATAAATAATTGGTCTTGTAAAATTCTATCATGCAATCTCCAGTGTCATTTCTGTCATCAAGGACATATTCTCCATCTACCAATGATTATTTTTTGTTTCCAACTTTTGCATTCCAATAACTGTAATTATCAATATATCATGATTGCCAGTTTGGTCAATTTCAGACTGCACTCATTAGTAAAAATCTTTAATTTCTTCATTTTTAGCTTTGGTCATTGATATGTAAACTTGAATAATAATCATATTACTGGTTTTCCTTGTAGTCATATGAATATTATCCTATTACTGACAGCATTGTACTTCAGGACAGATCTTGAAATGTTCTTTTTGATGAATACAATGTCATTCTTCTTCGATTTGTCATTTCCAGCATAGTAGACTATATGTTTGTCTGATTCAAAATGGCCCAAGTCAGTTTGTATCAGCTCACTAATGCCTAGGATATCAATCTAGTTGCATTACATTTTTTTTTTTTTTAATACCTATTTTATTTTTATGTATTTATGGTACCTTTTTAATTATTTGCATTTTTATTTTAATAACTTGTTTTACATTCAATGTAATGCATACATTTAGTTTCCTTTCCCACTTACCACGTCTAACCCTAAACCAATCTCCTCCCCTCCCTACCCTGTAACCCTCATATTTATGAACTCTTGTTTGTCCTATATTTCCTCAATTTGAATATTGGTCTTCTGGTTTCCCATGGTCTATTGCTCTAAGGGAATGTATTACCATAGAGTATGTGGGTGCATCATACTGGGTTGAGTGGTCTGCGTGTACATCTTGTTAACTACTGGGCTGAGAACCCACCCCTGGCGTGAGTTTTCCTCAAGGCACAGAATGTATTCCAGGGTCATAGTATTGGAAGTCTCAACAGATCATCTGACCAGTAATTCTGGACATTATTGAGTTTTTGGAATTTGTTCCACGTTTTCCCTCCCACTCTATGGGTCTCCAGATTTGATCCTTTCCTGAGTGGTTGGCATTGGTAGCTAGGTATCATCTAGTTCTTCTGGTCTTGAGGGCCATCTTTTCCTAGGGCTGATTACTTCTAAATGCCCTTGTTTGTTGTTGTTATATTCCTCTTCACTTCCAATGCTAGGAGACTGTTAGCTGTATCTTAGATGGCCACTTGAAAGCTTTTAAGACCCCAGTCATTACTCACCAATGTAGGATGTGGAGCAATGCTTTTATGTATTTTTTTGTGCCAGTTGAGTCCAGTGTCCCCCAGTACTAATTACATTTTTTTTTTTTTACAACTTCTAGTTTTCATCATTTCCCACTTTATACATTCCATGTTCTGATTATTAATGAATATTTGCAGCTGTTTCTACCCATTTTGAGTTGTTCTGTATCAGCAAATGAAGTTCCCAGAAGCTTTATTCTATCCATGTCATTAAGGTCAACTCTACTTTGAGGAGGCAGTTCTTCCCCAGTTGTATTTTGAATGCCTTCTGACTTGAGAGGCTCATATTCCTGCACTATATCAGATGTTTCACTGCTCTTCAAAATGTTTTCCAGTAATATATCAGACAGTGTTTCAATGCTATTCATAAGGTTTTCAGTGGCCAATTTTTTCAGAAGTTGATGGCTCCATTCTTCTTTGCATTCTTCTTTGCAGTATATTCTGGAAGTTATATTGAAACTTATCCACTATGGGTGACCTCAGTGGTATTTGAAATACCAGTGGCATAGCCTCCAGCATCAGAGTAACATACAATCCACAATAGTGCGACAAATTGACAGATGAGGGGTTCATAGCACATGCTAACCACTTAACAAAACTTAGGAACTATGAGACATTTTATTCAGAAGTCATTTAAATAAGCTTTCTTGAGATGAATTATAACAAATGCATTAGATATTGCTGCTATCTTTAAAGCTCTCAATTTCCACTCAGAGAGATAAGATAGAATATAATAATAATAATAATAATAATAATAATGAATACAAGTTTAAATGTTAAACTAGATTTAAAAATATACATCCCAGGTTCCCCTTGAAAGGTAAACTTAATTCCAAGATTCAGGGAGTGCATCCAGCAGACAGACGCCATGCCCAGTTTCACTGGGGTGGATGTCAACATCAGAGAGTTTCTTTGTAAAAATCACATTCTTTCTAGATCAGCCTGCACCTGGAGAGGTGGCATTACAAGATCTTCCATATAAGATAACATGTTGTTGCTGTTGTTGTTAGGTGCCTTTGAGTTGAGTGCAACTCATTGTGACCCTATGTACAACAGAATGAAACACTGCCTGGTGCTGAGACATCCTCAAAAATCCATGTTCCAAACATTTCAGTCACTGTGTCAAACCAACTCACTAAGGGTTTTACTTTTTTGCGCTAACCCTCCACTTTATGAAGCATGATAACTTTCTCTAGGGACTGGTCCCCTCTCACAACATGACCAAACAGGTGAGACAAAGTCTTGTCATTTTTGCTTCTAGGGAGCATATGGCTACACTTCTTCAAGATCAGATTTGTTTGATCTTCTGGAAGTCCATGGTATTTTCAATTTTCTTTGCCAGCATCACAATTCAAAGGCATAATTTTTTCTTCAGTCTTTCTGTCCAGCTTCAGTCTTCATTGTCCTACTTTCACATGCATATGAGGCTATTGAAAATACCATGACTTGGGTTGGGAGCACCTTAGTCTTCAAACTGGCATCTCTGCACTTTAATATATTAAAGAGGTCCCTCAGTACTTTGTTTAATTTCTTGACTGATGTTTCATGGGTGTTGATTGTGGATCCAAGTAAAATTGTTGACAACTTCTATCTTTCTGCATTTATTGGTGCAGTTGTGAAGATTTTTATTTTCTTTATGTTGAGGTATAATCCATACTGAAAGCTGTAGTTTTTCATCTTCCTGAGTAAGCACTGAACTACATGATGAAGGACATAAAGGGAGACTCATTAACATCCTGCAATATTCAGATGACACAACCTTGAATACTGAAAGTACAGACTGGAAGACTTCTTTAAAGTGTTAAAGAATAAAAATGCCACTTTGAAGACAAAAGTATGTCTGACCCAAGCCATGGTATTTCCAATTTCTTGATATACATACAAAAGCTGGATATGCATAAGGAAAACTGAAGAGGATGGATTCCTTTGAATTATGGTGTTGCTAGAGAATATTAAATATATCCTGGACTGCCAGAAGAACAAACAAATCTATCTTTGGTGAAGTAAAAACAGAATTCTCCTTAGAAGTTAGGATGACAAGACTTCATCTTGTGCACTTTGGATATGCTATCAGAAGGGACCAGACCCTGAAGAAGGACATTGAACTAGGTGTGGTAGTTAAGTGTGTGTTAACTTGCCTGGGCCATGATTTTGAGTGTCTAGGCAACTGGATGTAGTTTTCCCCGTGATTAAATTGTAATCCCTTCCGTAGTAGAATCTGCTGTGAGAAGTGAAGTAGATGTCTTTAGAGTATGGCCTGCTTCCAGTACATAAGGAGAAGCTTTGAGAAAGGTCTCGAGTTTTTGGCACATTTAGATACTGCATTGGCTGAGTCTTCATCTCCTGTTTCTGGATTTAAACCAGTGTCTTGCTGTGTTGTCTGTTGGTCTTTTGATTGTGCCATTTTACTTGTTGATTTTGGATTTATTAGCCTCAGCAGCCAGAAGATGTGTGAGGTAAGAGAAGCCCTAGCTTCAGTGGGCCTGGAATAAGAGACAGAGCTGAAGCCCAAGGTTGAGGGTCCTTTACATTGCCCAAAGCTCTGGCGTTCTGTATTTCAGATCCTAAACAATAAGAGAGTAATTTCCTGTTTGTTGAAACCATTCATATGTGGTATTTCTGTTATAGTATCAATACAGAACCAAGATATCTGGTAAAGTAAAGTGTCATTGAAAAAAGAGGAAGACCCCCAATGAGACTGATTGACACACAGTCTGCAACAATTAGCTCAAATGTAACATTGGTTTTCAGGAAGGTGTTGGACTGTGCAGTGTTTCGTTCTGTTGTACATAGATTCATTACGCTTTGGAACCATCTCAATTGTACCTGAAAACAAGAAACACAAATTTATCCTTAGTGCCCCTTCCAGAGAAGGCAACATGCATCAGAATCTCATGTAATTGTTTATAGGAGAGAGACCCATACCATGGTTGCCAGGGGAGGAGTGGTTGCAGAGATTGCTGGGATCTCAGTAAATTAAGTAGAGGATTTAAACTTTGAATGAGATATTGTTAGTTGCTGTCCAATTGCCTCCAACTCATGGTGAATTTATGTATAACAGACTTAAACATTTTCTGATGTTGTTGCTGTTGTTTTTATGTGCCATTGAGTTGGACTCGACTTATAGTGACCCCTCATTGGTGTCCGAGGCATTATCAGTATGGAAGTAGATTGCCCAATCTTCCTTCCGAGGAGTAGCGGGTGGGTTTGAACTGGTTAGCAGTCAAGTGCCTTAGGCACTATTCTACCAGAACTTCCAAACATTTTCTAGTCCTACCCTATTTCCACTCCTCGGAAGGAAGGTTGGGCAATCCTACTTCCGTAGTGATACTGCCTCGGAAACCCAAGAAGGGGTCTCTATGAGTTGGGTTTGACTCGACGGCACATAACAGCAACAACTATATTTCCATGTTATTTCTTTTTTTTTTTAATTTGGAATCCATTGCTGTGGTTATTGTGTCAACCCATATTATTGAGGACTAAATAAAGCAAACCCTTTTCCATCCAGTCAATTCTGACTTACAGTTATACTACAGGATAGAGATGAACTACCACCATAAGATTTCCAAAGGTATAATCTTTATGAAGAAGATTTCTGCATATTTTTCATGGGGTTGGATGGAGAATTCAAACTGTTGAAGTATTGATTAGTAGTTGAGAGCTTAACCACTGCATCACCAGCACCCTTTGAATGAGTTGTTAAGGACAGATAAATTTAGACAGACATAGTTGGAAGAAGAGAATTACCATAGGTATAAATTTTAACCAAAAATATGAAGGTAAAAAAATTAGAGAATAAGAAGCTAAAATGGAATTTGGCAAGAGAAAAAAACACATTAAGAGGGGCAGACAGTGGTGAGCTTAGTCTGACAGGTTTAGCACTTCAAAGTTTATAGTGCATAAAAAATTGGAGATAATTAATATTATAATTGTTTTCTTTGTTACTGGTAATTAACTAGCAAGGTGCCTGCCAGAGAGTGTGTCCTCAATAAGTTATTATAGAAAGAATTAATGCCACAGATGTGATGCCTTAAATGGAAGAACTATATCCATTGAAGAGGCATTGTCCACAGTATTTTATGGGTGCAAAATAACCCAGATAATTGTGAGTGGAAAATGACTCATCCATCTCTCTGAGACCCTATTCACTATACTTAGGATACAACTACTGATGAAGTGATAATAATTGGAATACAATGTTTTTTTTTTTTTTTCCTGGTGTTATTTTCTTTTAAAAATGTGCTTTTGGAAGAATAAGTCAACCTTTAAAACTCAAATGAAAATGTGCCTTATTGTGAGATTTAATTTTCATGCTTGTCTGTGTATGTGTGTATAGAAGAAACATGGAATTTCAAGTTAGCAAAACATGCCTTGGCCTTGTGGTTCAGGCAACTCTACAGCTTTGTTTATCTTGGTTTTCTCATGAGTACAATGGTGTTATTGTAATATTCTCATCGTAGAACTGTTGTGAGGATTTATTTTCATGACATACGATAGTGTACCTTTTATTCTATAAGGGTGTATTGTCATAATTTAAGAGTGTAAAGGAGTTATTTTAAGCCAGAAGGAATACTGCAATAATCTGTCAGTCTTATTTCAATTTCAATTTTGCTACTTTTATTCTGGGAGCTATGGTAGCATAGTGGCTAAGACACTTGCCTGCTAACCAGACGGCTGGCGGTTCAAACCCACCAGCCACTCCTCGGAAGGAAGGTTGGGCAATCCTACTTCCGTAGTGATACTGCCTCAGAAACCCAAGGAGGGGTCGCTATGAGTCAGGTTTGACTCGACGGCACATAACAACAACAACAACAACTTTTATTCTGCCTATATGACATTTTGTTGTTGTTTTTTATATTAAGTCTGCACAGTTCTAACCATATGACTTAAGAAAATTGTTTACCATAGTTAAGAAATAAGAAATGTAACTAAAATTATTTAGTTTATTTTCATCATTTTCATTTTCTAAACAAGAAAATGGAGGTTCAGGCAAGTTTGTTAAATTCCCAATTCACAATAATATTAATTTAAGGAGCTGGGATTGAACTTTATAACCCTACACATCAAAAGGTAATTTTTCTGTCTATGCTGACTTTTAGGCTTGATCTACATGTATATTCCTCTGGCTTCACTCTCACTCCAGCTCCTTCCAACCTCTTTAAAATGTTCAGTGCTTTCCCACCATTGCAAGGCACCAGTCAACCCTTAGGCTGGATTATGCACAACCACTCTTTTCCTCTGCCAGGACTTTGGAAGGAAATCCAACTATGGCTGGCTGCAGGCACTATCAATTCATGGTCTTATCCTGAAACTCTCAACATCAGGCGGTGGACCCCTTCAGTTTTAATTACAAAGCCAGTGTGCTGTAGATGATCATAAAGGAAAAGACTGATTTGACCATTGAAATTAATAACTTCTCCTCCAAAGATATCATTATAAAAGTAAAAAGGCAGTATAAAAACAGAATAGAAAAATATGTTTGTAACAAATGTAACACAGAATGGTCATAAACACTGTATTCATAAAGGCCTGCCACAAATAAATTAACAATGATAATAATAATCCCTAATGAAAATGAGCAGGAAATTTGGACAGTTCGATCACAAAAGCAATCATAAACACCATTTTGGAAGAGTATATTGCTCCCCAGTACCACTGCCATCGGTAACTTCAAACAAGCACATGATAATGGGGAATTTTCTGGAATATCTTTGATTAGGAAATGAACAATAATTACAACTAGGTGTTCAATTGCTGTGGATGGAACACATTTTTCAGGAACTATTAGTGAATGTTCTGAGTTCATTAAAAGAGTGTCTTTGCCATTTCACCCAGATGAAAACCTTAATTTGGTTATTTCTCCTCAGGATGCAAAGTAGTTAGACAGAAGTACATTAGAATGTATCTTCCCAATGGAATTAGGGGGAGGAGGTTTAGGTATTCAGAGTCTTATAGTATCTTGTAATTTTTAAGCAGACAATCTTTTATCTTTGTGGCTTTACAAATGACCTTATCTATGGCTTTGACTGACTGAGCTGATGAGAAAGAGAGGGAAGAGAACATATTTTTAGGATGAATAAGCTTCTAGTGTCTATTATTTGTAGATATTTTTAATGAAAATTCATAATGTAACTTAATTTGTGACCTAAAGAAATTTGGAAGTATGAGGGAAATAAGTGCATAATAAGTGGTGATTTTCAGAAAGTCACATTCTTTATTCATAACAATATGACTAGAAACAGACCCACTGACAACTCAGGGCATGTTCCATTACTTCATTCTGAGGAGCTTATGTGTTTAGGTAGTAAGATATTTAGCTAATTCAAATAATTTAACCTGAATATACATTTATTTTTTTGTAGGTGTTAATGCTTTACTCTTTAGAGAATACAATATGCTTAAATAAAAAACACATCCTGAAGAAGAGTCAAATCAAATAAAATGTGTCAATTTTTTTTTTAAATATGTTAAGAGGACTAGTGTCTCTAACATGCATTGGTTCATTAAGTTAATTGTTAGATTGGGAATGGAAGATCAACACCATCAGAGTAACAATATGTTGTCACTTATTGGACGTTGTTTTGGTTACTTTGGCTACTCTAAAAGAAATACCACAGGTGGAGTGGCTGTAACAAACAGAAGTTAATTCTTTTACAGTTTTGGAGCCTAGAAGTCTGAGTTCAAAGTGCCAGGCTCTAGGGCCTGGGTGAAGGCCCCCCAACCTTGGGCTTCTTCAGCTCAGCCTCTTGTTCTGGCCCACTGAAGCTGGAGGCTTTCTTCACTCAGGCAACTGCTGGATGCTGAGGTTGACAAACCCAAGATTGACAAGTGAAAAGAAACAGGCCTGATATTACCCAACCACATGACAAGCCATTGATTCAATCAAGTCCATTAAGAGTCCCAAGAAAGAATTGAACCCACAACTGTGGTTTCCACCCAAACAAAGTATAGGCATGTGAGTTAAACATTTACCTCAAGTAGACACATGCCTTGGAGAGAACAATCATGGGAGAAGGAAGGGCTGCTTATGCACAGGGAGATAGCTCAGGGTGCAGAAGAGTATGAAGGGATGGACACTGGGAGGAGGTAACTATGGGGAGGAAGTGGGAGGGGAGCTGCTGCATTGTAAATTTTGGTCAATGACATGAGACAAAGTATATGTGAACTGCTGTATGAAAAGTGAATTTACTCTGTAAATCTTCACCCAAATCCTAAAAAAAAAAAAAAAAAAAGAGTCCCAAGAAAGGCAGACAACATGGCAGGCTGCTGAACAATGACTCAACTACATGCAGGATTCAAGCATGCCAAAAGCTCAGAGACCTTTCTCAAAGCTTCTCCTTATATGCTGGAAGCAGACCACATCCCTAAGGCAGCTAATCAGCTGTTCCAGTAGATTATACCATGGAGTTGATTACCAATCTCATCATGGGAAATAACTACAGCCAGCTGCCCAGCCACTCAAAACCAGGCCCAGCCAAGCTGACACATAATCTTAACAACAGCAGACATTGACTATTGAAGTGTGACTGTTATATATAAATATGCAGACATAAATTGAAAAAGGGAAGAAAACATTTATAGAAGCAACATTTAAAATGATTTTTTTTTTACTTCACAGTGATAGAAAATTGGAATATTCTAAATTATCAAAGGGAATCATAATGATTAATAAATCTTCAAAATGAAATGTACCTTGGATAGCCATCATTTGGTAACAAATCTACACCATCAAATATATCTCTATTTTTTGTTTATGTAAGAAAACTAAAACATAAGAAATATTATTTGAATTGCCATTCTATGCTTTCATAGCTATATTTCATTTCTTTAATTTTGTCCATTCCTGAATTCCTTCTTTCTATCCAATCTCAAGACTAAATAACTAATTCTTTAAAGCAAACAGTGTAAAATGGTTCATTTGGTAAAGAAATCATCAAATCCAGGTAAGAAGACCACCCAGCCTAATATTCCAGAACATAGAAGCTAAGACTTGCTTCTTGGTGCTGAATGGTGGTAGTGATCAATTTTTCTTGATATCACTTTTGGAAGTTGATCAAGATGGAAAGACTGACCAAGGCAGTCTGCCTAGCTGTCTCTCTTGCTATTGTGGGGTTTCCAAAAATAAAACCCAATTCTTTAACCCATTGCATTCTAGGTTTGGGGCTGCACGTAGAACATGAAGGAACTAATGTCTGTTCTTGAGTAATATAGAGAGAATATGATTAGTTTCTCCTTAAGGGTCCCTTGGGGAAGGGAAAGTCAGACATGTCAATAATATTTATATTACTCTGAGATCTTTAACAGCATGTTTTTATTCTCTTTCATTTGATGTTTGCTATTTTATTTCATTTTGTTTACCTCTCCCTTCTTTAATCTACCAAGGCATGAAAGGACATTTGTAATTTCAAATTCTTAGGTTTTTAATATAATTCACTTCCTTTTCACTCTCTCCCTTACTCAAGTGTGCAGTAACAATTTCATGAAACAATGTGGAGTAATAGATGGGAATTTAAATCAGACAAATCGGGTTCAAATGCTAACCACACCCCTTGCTAGCATTTTGATCTTATTTAAATAAATTGAATTTTGGAACCTTGGTGAACTAGCTTAAAAATAAGCTACCAGCACCCACCGGGAGATAAATATATAGAGCACTGAACACAGGGTCTGCCACATAGTTGGTGCTCAGTAAACTTCTACTGTAATAGTTGATCAGGGACACCTATGTATGTTAAATTATATGCTAGTTGTTTTGCATATCTTTGCCCTTTTTCAAATGAGCTAGTAGATGCTCCAAGGTTAGGGCACACCAGCTCAGCCTCTAGGAACTCATTATGAAAGGGAAGTTAACTGTCATCTTTGTCAGGATTTGATAGAGGAGAAGCATTGCCTGACTTATTCTCTACCAAGTTCCTGGTACAGCTTATTCTTCTTCGTGAGCAAATAGTTATCAACCGAATACATTAAGTTGTCTCTGAGAGATTTATCTCTCTTCTCATAGACAAAAGTGATGTTTATGGCAAAAAATAAAAAATTAAGAAAACCTCACTGTGGTGGAGTCGACCCATGGTGACCCCTCCTTGGGTTTCCATATCACTACGGATGGAAGTAGATTGTCCAACCCTCCTTCCCAGGAGTGGCTGGTGGGTTTGAACCACCAACTTTCTGGTTAGCAGTCAAATGCCTTAGGCACTACACCCCCACAGCTCCTGACATTTATGGCAGGCATACCCAAATCAGTATTTAAAAGAGAGATCAAAAAGGAGATCTAAACAAGGTCAATGATTGCTATACCAGCTGCTTCTTACCAATATATATCACTGTAGAAACCGAATATTGATTAAGCTGTCACAATCTAAAAATATATTAGGACAATGAATTAGTTGGGATATATTCTTGAAAACATCCTCAACAGAAAGAGAGGCAATTGCATAGATTCTCATCTCTTCTCCAATTTTTGTGTTTGTCTGTTCACAGCTTTGTCCTGATACAAGGAAGACCTGAATGTAGTTATCCACTTTATGACTTAGAGGACCTGTACTTCCTTCTCTCAAATCTGTGGATAATACCTCAACCTTGTGGCTAGAGGGAGAGGAGAGACTGCCATTGTTGGAACTTAAGCTCAGAATATTTAATCCTTTCCTTTTTTGAAGGGAAAGGGGTGTGCTACAATATATTATTTACCAAAACTACTAAAATCACTGAACCACTGCTGTTTCCCTTTAGTATAGCAGAGTGCCCTTGGTCCCTCTTCAACAGACCACCATTAAGCCTTCAGAATAAAAAGTTGACCAAATAAATCAAGACAACCAAATCTGTGTGTGTTCCTCTCACACTTGGTTTTATCTTTCCAATTTATTTTAAACTTATGTCTCAAAATGATTTTGAATTTGGGAATAAGGAGAAGTCTGTCTATTATCTACATAGTTTTGTAAGTATCAAATAAAGAAATGCTAATTTCCTTGTCAAAAAAAAAAAAATCATTCCTCATGGAGTTAGTGCCAAGTTTGCATTTTACTTTTCCAGTCCAGTATTCTGATAAGTCCATATTCATCTGATACAATATCATTATAGTTTTTAGATGTAAAAACAAGCTAACAGAATAGAAGTTGAAGTTGGAATGGTGCTTTCAAATACTTCATGTTTATGTATTTTTTTTTTTTTTTTGTACACACCTCCTGAGATTTCACTAAATAAGTCTTACCAAGTAACATGGTAGGGAAGCTTTTGCCTGATAGCTTCTATCTTTTCTTGATTTTCATCTTCTGAAGGTATTCCCTTATTAGCATGATGCAAATCATATTTTCTTGCATTTGAAACTTTACCAGGTCAATATTTAAAATGAAGCCTATTGCCATTGAGTTGAATCTAGCTCATAGCAACCTTATGACAGAGTAAATATAATAGTAGTTAGGACAAAGTATGAGGTCCCCACAGGGTTTCCAAGGCAACAATCTTTACAGAAGCAGACTCACTTATCTTTCTCCCATGGAGCGGCTGGTGAATTGAAACGGCCAACCTTTCATTTAACAGCCAAATGCTTAACCACTGTGCCACAGGGCTCCTTACAAGGTCAATAAGAAACTGATAAATGGGATAAGCAAATTATTTCACCCTATATAATTAAGTTTTCAAAAGATATGAAGATAATTGAAATGAAGTAATAAAAAATAACAATATGATAATAATATCAGTTGCTCCATCATGTATCAGGCACTGTTCTACATTAAAATACTTTAATTTAATTTAATTTAAATATGAATGCTTTCACCAACCACATGAAGCAGGTATACTTGTTATTCTCATTTTACAGAAGAAAAAACTCAGGAAAGAGTCTTTAAATAAAATGGTTATGGTCACATACTTAGTATTCTGTAAAACAAATTTCTAAAGGCATTTTAGCTGTAGAATTTCTAACAAACTTCCAAAAAATGTCAAACATATATTTTCTTAAGACTCACTGCAAAAAGCATCATTGTTTTAAACTTCCAACCAAAGAATTTATATTATTTCTTTGCACCCTCAATACACACACTTTTTTCCCCCCACGTGTACATTTAACCTTCCTAAATTCATTTTTGGAAATTATTGAGTTCTTTCTATTGGTTTTCTTTTGGACTAATGATTCAGGGTAAAGATTTAGGAACATTTATAGAGATAATAACTCCTAAAAGTTCTTGTCAAACTTAGAACGATTTTTTTTTTTTTTTTCCCAAATATCTGTTTTCTCTTTAGGAGAAATTATGATGATTTCAGAATCATCATAAATAATAATCGCTAATTACATGCAGTTGCTTCAAAGAAAAGTTAACTTTTTGTTTTGTTTTGTTTTTAAATTGGAACCTGCTAATTTAGAACCTTATCTTAAATGAAATGCCATTTATTTTCCCAAAATATTAGAGAAATACATGGGAAGCAGTTCTACTTTTTACATTTGAAAAATAAGCTCTTGAATTAATTTCCAAATAATCATTTATTCTTTGATTTACTCCATAGACATTTTACCTCCATTTAAAAGTTGGTCAATAAATCCATCTCTACATAGGATTAACACTGAGTGCCCCATATTAGTAGACGATATATGATGTTATATATATAGTTGAGCAAGACTTCATTACTATTTCACACAAACTTTGGCCTGATTAAGAAACAGATGGTGTGGTTCTGGTTTCCTCACTTTCATCTTCACAGACTCAATTTATGCAAGTAGGGAATGAGATAATGTTATTTATCCTAAGGAGCTCTGGTGGTGTAGTGGTTAAGGCATTTTGGCTGCTTACCAAAAGTTTGGTAGTTTGAACCCACCAGGCCCAGAAGAAAGATGCAGCAGTCTACTTTCATAAATGTTTATAGCCTTGGAAACACAGTGGATGCCCCTATGGATTGGATTGGAATTGACTCTATGGCAGTGAATTTGGTTTTGGTTCGCAAAGTCTGATACTCTAGTTATGAGGATCAAATATGATGTTTGGAAAAGAGTTCTTAAGTAGATAAATAGCTGAATATTTGTTTATTTAGTTAATAAAAAGTAGGCTTTGATTATTAGTTATACTTCTTCCCTTTGTCTGAACGTTTACTATTACTGAGAAACAAAAATATTATTTGATCCTTTTCATTCAAGTAAATGACTTATAGTGATCATCAATTACATGCTCAGCCTCATCCAACAGGAACACAGACACCTGCTCTGATGACTGAGTTTGCAGCTGAGTGTAATTGTAATGTATTGTCAATGTCATTAGTGCTGGGATGCTGGTAGGAAACAAGATAATGCATCTAAACCATTTTAGAATTTTCTTTGTATCTCTCTCTCTCTTTCCTTCTTTCTTCCTTTTTTTTTTTTTTGCTTTTATTTTTTGGTATAAGACTTATTCTATATTAGTTCCTTGTTTGTACTCTTCCAAGACGGTAATATTAAATATTTACCTAAAATCTTACTTATCATTGCCTGGAGTCAAGAGTCTATAGAATGAAAGTTTGGGGAATGCTATGTAGGTTTAGCAGAAAAAAATAAGGGGGAAATAAAGTGTGCAAGGGTTGGAATGGGCAGGTTGCTTCTTAATGCACTAGAGATTTTTGGAGAGGAAAAATGACAGGTTTGTTTGCACCTGTTTTTTGATACAAGACACATTCTATCTTTAAAGGAGTTGTGTACGCATCTTCCATTATTTCACACTGTAATTATTTTGAAAATTAGTTCAGCTTCATACTCTTCTATTTCTTCCCCAGGGCTGTAGCCTTGGGCTTCGTACTAGGAAGGTATGTATATTTATTAAATGGTTTAGCTTTAAAATGTGAATGTTTCTATTTTGCATGCATCAACATCAAACGTTCAGAACTTCTTTTACATAAAAAAAAGTGTACGTTGATCAGTAGATGGCAAGCTTGCTACACTTAAAGGCTTTTTTTTTTTTTTTTTTCTGTTAGAATCTGTATTATTTATTCCAAAATATTTTGAGGCTTTTTTAAATTCATTGTATTTAGTTTATCATAGAACTGACTTGTCAATCTGATAGTTAAACACATACATTTACACAAAACTTCCAATCTTCAAAATTCTGCCTTACAGGAAAATAGAATTCCCAATTCAAATATACAAGTAATGCACTTTTAATTGAGAAAGTAACCTAGAGTTTTGATTCATATTAATTAAGCTTTTTTTCACTCATTCCCTTTCAAGAATATGCCTTCCAGTATTTGCTATGTATAACTAACTATTCCACGTGAAAAATCATGTGTGGACTTCAGAAACAGAATGAGTAACTGTGTTTTATGATTGCCCCATTGTTTTTTATGCTCAGGGCACTCTTCCTGTTTGTGCTTTACTAATCACAATGTCCTTCTCTAGGGGGATTGGTTCTTCCCAATAATAAATAGAAAGTACATGAGACAAAGTCTCATTATTCTTGCTTCTAAGAAGCATTTTGGCTGTACTTATTCCAAGACAGATTTGTTCATTCTCCTGGCAGTCCATGATATAGTCAGTATTCTTCACCAACACTATAATACAAAGGCATCACTTCTTCTGCCCACTTACTCACTTATTCATTGCCCAGCTTTCACACGCAAATAGAAATTCTAGGTAAAACAACAGGATTTAGACTTTTTAAAACAAATTAATATGATTAAGGAAGTTAAGAGGTTTTATTTGGTCTGTGACCCGAAATGCATTTTAGGTTTTCAGGTGATTTCTTTCTTGTAAGCCTTTCAATATTTTTGTAGGTTGACTGGAATAGAAATTGCCTCACTGATAGCAAAAAGTAGCAACTTTCTATAAATATTCTTGGGGTTTTGAACAGTAAATTTTATACTGAGAAGTCCAAATCACAGTAGAACAAGAAGTGGCAATAATGTAAATGTAAAACAAAATATCACAACTGGAAAATAGTGAGATCATTGGACTAAATTGTGAGATAACTAAGTATTACTTTGTGCCGAATATTTAAGATATAGTCCAGTTGAAGCTGTGTCCTGTTTATCAATTTTAGAACCAACCTTAAAACTTCATGGTGTAAACTCACAACTATTCTATTGTAATCATTATTTTGTAGGTCAGGAATTTAGTCAAGGTGCAACAGGGTGGCTTTATTCTGCACTATGATAGCTGGGCCTCAGCTGCAGTTGGTTGTGCAGGTAGAGATGGCTGGGCAGCTCCGCTGCAAACATCTGTATGTCTAGGGCATCAGTTCTTGATGTTGGTTAGTTCTGTTCTCCATTTTGCCTTTGTTGGGACAAAAATACTTAAGTTGGATTCTTCACTTACCTATCTGTTGCTTGGGCTCTTCCTGTGAACATTTTGTGTTTTCTCATAGCATGAAGGCTTTAGGATAGTTAAACTTACATGGTGGCTGGCTTCATTCAAACAAAGCATTCCAAGTTGTCTGGAAGGATCTTTGAAAGTCATAGGAGGTCACATGTGCCACAATCTTTGGATGAGAAAGTTAAGATGAACTGTGTTTTAAAGGGAGAAAAATTATAATCCTTTTCTCAATGGGGGCTGTAGCTAATAATTTACAACCATCTTGAATCTGCCAAAATACATACTGAAAAGTAAGATTCATTTAGATCATAAGAAGATTAGAATTCCAGAATAAAGAGGTTCTACTTAGTGCTGTTGGCAATAAGGTTTATATATAAAACAAGCATTAGAATTTCTGCCCTGCAAATCACTGAAATCATATTGTATTGTAGCTGGCAGATTGTTTCATAAGGTCCCATCATTGTTTTATGAGTATCAAAAGTTTGCAATTTTTAGAACTAGAACTAGATTTTATCATTCATAGCCCTAACAAATCAAGCCCACCAGCCACTCCTCAGAAGGAAGATTGGGTAATCTTGGAAATCCAAGGAGGGGTCGCTATGACTTGGTCCGACTCAGTGGCAAATAACAACAACAACAACAAGCCCTAACAAAAAGCATTCATCTCATCCATCTAGCCCTATTCTCTTCATATTGAGGGAAGAGAAAGAACACTTTAATTCCAGTCATTTCCACCTACATCACATTGTCTCCTAGGAATTAGGAAAATTTCTGAATGTTCCTTCACAAATAAAAATGATTTTAAGTGCATGTACACATACTACATCTTTATAAATATATATTTGTTTCTATTAATTCTGTAATTATACAAACAAGGACTTTTCTTACAGTATAACTTGTCTCTCTCTATTCCTTGATATATTGTAAAAAAAAAAAAAGTTTTATTGAGTTAGAAAATTTCATAATTAGTCTAAGCTGAAAGATCATTTATCCACAAATCCTTATATTATTGTGGAATGCACTACCATTGTCTATAATTTATGGCATGTTAACTCCCCAAATTGCCTTAGAGAAGAAGCCCTTCAAAGCCATATTATCTCTCTCCTTTTTATAATCTAGAGGGTGACCAGTTTTTAAATATCAGGTATATACTTGAGGTAACATTTATAACTTATAAAATCTTTTCTATGCAGTATAATTCACATTCATGTGAGGTTGATCTTCAGTGGCTATTCTTTTAAATGATGTTAAGAATTTACAACTAAAGAATCTCTTCTGCTCAAACATGACTGACATGTCCTATGTACTTCTTAAGATTTTGAATTATGTATATGGTAAATTAAATAATTGATCAATAATTTTCAATTATTACAAATTGCAGGTAAAAGATCAAGGTTTTAAAGTTATCAAAGAACTTATACTCTGAAAATATGAGAACTCCATATAAACTTATATATTCTGAAACTAAGAGATTTACACAAGTTCACTAAGATCATGGCAGAAATAAGAGTGCACTCATTGTGATGGTCCAGTGGAAATTCAAATAAGGTATTTTTTCCTTTATGAAAATATCTCAAATAATAAATAATTCTCAGATGCTGTTTAATGAAGCCAAACAATGAACGTGAGGAACAATAATATTCTAACACAGAGTTCATATAATTTAAATGGCTTGCAAATCAGTAAAGAAAAGAAGACCTCAACTTGTGTGGACCATATACACCTATTACGTTATTGTAGCTCAAGATAATAATACCCCAGATTTGAACATGTTTGCTTCAGAGATATGTCACTAATGAATCATTTATACTAGTTTCATGTAGTAAAATATCTAATTCCTTCTAAACCAAACCTGCTGCCATGGAGTCAATTCCAACTCATAGTGAAGCCATAGTGTTTCCAAGGCTGTAAATTTTTACAGAAGCAGACTGTCTCATCTTTCTCCGATGGAGCAGCTAGTGTGTTCAAACTGCTGACCTTTTAGGTAGCATCCAAATGGCTTAATCACAGTGCCACCAGAGCTCTTTAATTGCCTCTAAATGTGCCAAAATACTATTGAAATGTATCTGAGGAAAGCGGAAGAAAATATTTAATGACCTAATTAAATAACTCTTTAGACTATGCTTTCAAATCTAACTAATTTGGAAAAGCAATATAGGTTAAAAAAAGGTTAAATATAGGTGAATGAATCCCCAGGAATATTATAATATTTCTATCATAGAGATTTTTAAAAGTTTTTCTTTTATTTATTTATTTTCATTAGAGGATCTGCTGTAGGTAATACTTGGTTTATACCAATATAATTATACCTGGTACACAATAGTTAACTACTGGGCTGCTAACCTAAAGGTTGGCCATTTGAACACAACCAGCAGCTCCATGGGAGGAAGAACTAGAAACCTGATTCCATTAAGATTAGAACTCAGAAAACATCATGAAACAATTCTACTCTGTCAAACAGGGTCACAATGAGTGAAAAGTTGATTTGATGACACCTAATGGCAAGCCACTCCTCAGAAGGAAGGTTGGGCAAGCCTGCTTCCGTAGTGATACTGCCTCGGAAACCCAAGGAGGGGTCGCTATGAGTCCGGGCCGACTCGACGGCAAATAACAACAACAACAACAATGGCAACATTTATTGGTAAACACTCATCACATCAACAAATAAAACACAAAGCAGTTTATAACAAAGAACTTACTGTTTTTCCATATCTATTCCTTCCATGTCTATCTTCTTGACACAATTTCTGCCAATCAAAAATCCTACTCATTCTTCAACACCCAGTTCGAATGCCATTTCTCTTTTCCGTTTATCACTCCTTTTAACTCCCTGTATAATTCGTTACTGTCTTAATGCATACATAATTTTCTGCCTTGTAATATATTTATTTCCTTGTTAAAATGTTTTCTCCTCTTTAAGGGGTCAAATATAAATTGAAATGTTGTGCTTGAAAGATTAAAAATTAACTACAAATGGGTGATCTTTGACCGATTAAGACAGATGCTAGAACTTGGGAAGTATAATGCTGTTCCCTTCTCTTCACCAGACATTTTCTATTTTGTTTTCACCATAGAGATAAAATATGAAGATTAGTGAGTCTGTATTCTCTAGTCCAAATTAACAACACACTTCTCTGTGCTGTGTTCATACTGTCACTGGACTGTTCACACTTCTGTAACTGGATTCATTGTTGTTGTTAGGTCTTGTGAGTCAGCTCCCCCTCATAGTGACCCTATCTATGCACAACAGAAGGTAACACTGCCTGGTCCTGCGCCAGTCTCACAATCCTTGCTATACATGATCCCATCGTTGCAGCCACGGTGTCAATCCATCTCAATGAGGGCCTTCCCCTTTTTTGCTACTCCTCCTCTTTACCAAACATCATATCCTTCTCCAGGGAATGGTCCTTTCTGACAACATGACCAAAATAGGTGAGATAATGGCTGGCCATTCTCACTTCCAAGGAGCAATTCTTCCAGGACAGATTTGTTAGTTCTTCTGGCAGTCCATGGAACTTTTAGTGTTCTTCGCCAACACCACAACTCAAAAGCATCAACTCTTTTTTGATCTTCCTTACTCATTGTCCAGCTTTCAAATGCATATTAGGCAATTGAAAATACCATGTTGTTGTTGTTGTTATTTGCCATCCAGTCAGACTTGACTCATAGCAATCCCTCCTTGGGTTTCCGAGGCAGTATCACTACGGAAGTAGATTGCCCAACCTTCCTTCCGAGGAGTGGCTGGTGGGTTTG
>NW_006921712.1:6429325-6433919 GCF_000298275.1 Orycteropus afer afer
TCTGGTTAGCAGGCAAGTGTCTTAGCCACTATGCTACCAGAGCTCCCACATTTCACTATAATAATTGAATTTGTCTTCTCGAGCTGGTCTTTGACATCTTCTGTTCAGCTCTTTTATCTTGTTATTTCTTCCATTTGTTTTTAGCTACTCTCCATTCAAGGGCAATTTTCAGAGTCTCTTCTGACATCAGTTTGATCTTCTCTTCCTTTCCCGTGTTTTTAATAACCTTTTGCTTTCTTTGTGGATAATGTTCTTGATGTTATCCCACAATTCTTATGTTTTTCAGTCATTGGTGTTCAATGCATCAAATTTATTATTTAGATGGTCTCTAAATTCAGGAGGAATATAATCAAGGTCTTATTTTGGCTCCTGTGGGCTTGTTCTAATTGTCTTCAGCTTCAATTTGAACTTGCATATGAGCAGTTTATGGTTTGTTCCAGAATCAGCTCCTGGCCTTGTATTGGCTGAAGATATTGAAGAACTTCTCCATCACCTCTTGCCACAGATGTAGTCAATCTGATTCCTGTGTATTTGTGTATTCCATCTGGCAAAGTCCACATGCATAGGTATTTTTTATGTTGTTGAGAAAAGGTATTTGCAATGAATAAGTTGTTGGTCTTGCAAAATTCTATCATGCGATCTCCAGTGTTATTTCTATCTCCAAGGCTGTATTTTCCAACTACTGGCTATTCTTCTTTGATTCTAACTTTTGCATTCTAATCATCAACAATAATCAATACATTTTGACTGCATGTTTGGTCAATTTCAGACTACAGAAGCTCGTAAAACTTTTCCATTTCCTCGTCTTTGGCTTTGGTGCTTGGTGCATAAATTTGAATAATAGTGGTATTAACTGGTATTCCTTGTAGGGGTATGGATATTATCCTATCACTGATAGCATTGTATTTCAGGATAGATCTTGAAACATTCTTTGTGACACTGAATGCCACATCATTCTTCAATTTTGCACTTCCAGCATAGTAGATCAAATTGTTGTCTGACTCAAAAATGGTCAAACCTGGTCCATTTCAGCTCACTAATGCCTAGGAAATTGATCTTTATGTGTTCCATTTCATTTTGACAACTCCCAATTTTCCTAGATTCATACTTCATACATTCCATGTTCCAATTATTAACAGATGTTTACAGCTGTTTCTTCTTATTTTGAGTCATGTTACCTCAGCAAATGGAGGTCCTTAAAGCTTTACTCCATCCACATAATTATGGTCAGCTCTACTGTGAGGAGACAGTTTTTTCCCAGTCATATTTTGAGTGTCTTCTGATATGAGGGGCTCACCTTCTGGCACTATATCAGTCAATGCTTCAGGGCTATTCATAGTGATACAGTAACATATCAGACAGTGTTTCATAAGGTTTTCACTGGCTAATCTTTGAGAAGTGGATGGGCCCTTCCTTCTTCTGAGTCTGTCTTATTCTAGAAGCTCCCCTGAAACCTGTCTACCATGGGTGACCCTGCTGGTATTTGAAATACTGGTGGCATAGCCTCCAACCTCACAGCAACACAGAAGCCACCACAGTATGACAAACTGACAGGTAAGTGGTGGGTAACTGCATTTATTCTTTTGTATTTTAGGAATTTGTTTTACTAACTGTCTAAGAGGTTCAATGAGGACTAAGCTTAATTCTGCTATTCTATCAGCACATCTTATTTTCTCATCTTCAAATTTTCAATTATTCAACTTGTCAAAAATAAGCAATGTAGCAAAAATATTTTTACAATGGAATACTATGCAACACTGAAGAGTAATGTAGAATATACAAAACACTGCATAACATGGATGAACTTGGAAGGCATTATACTGAGTGAAATAAGTCCACCACAGAATGACAAATATTATATTAGTTCTTTATTGTAAAAAGTCAAGGAAAGGTTTACATATGGAAGGGAACTTTCTTTGTTGGTTATCAGGAGTGGAAGGGGAAGGGAGATAATACTACTAGATAGGTAGAGACTCGACAGCACATAACAACAACAACAACAACAGGTAGAGACAAGTGTTGATTTGGGTGAAGTGCAGGGCAATATACTAAATGTGAATGATCAACATGGTAGCATTGAGGAAGAGGAAGACAGAGAGAGGTACATGGGAGCTCCAGACAACAAAGATGAAGCCTTTTGCATGTGCAATACTGTGTTGTCAGTGATGGCAAGCATTGATCTATGTGTAGATAGATGGATGGACAGGTTGAAACATCAGGTACATCTAGGCAGGAGGTAGTGTGCCCATGACCATGTATAAGGTAAGCATACAATGTTTCTACATGCATATTTGAAAATAAATTAAAAGAAATATAAAAATGTTATTTATATTAAACTAGAACTTTATATCTAAAATTTAGTTACTAATTTGACCTGGAGAAATGCCATGTTTTTCTACATATTAAGAACATTAATGAACATCTCTTGAGTGCTTACTGCATGCCAGGCATGGTACAGAAAAATTTAGATATATGTATATTATCCAGTGTAATCCATTATACAACATTTGAGTTCAGTATGATTATTAAACTGGTTTTACAGGTGAGGAAATAAACCCACAAGCACATACCCATGAGAGTCAGAGTCTAGATTTAAATTCAGATCTCTTTGTCTTGAGAGTTTTCTCTCTAAAGTGTTATTTCTACTTAGGATTCTATTAGAAAATGTCCAGAAACTTCCCTACTTGCTACCAAATCATTACCTTAAATGGCAGCCTGTTTCAAAGGGCATATTTACACCTATATTTGTGGATTTTCCTTTTCTTTTGGGAAATGAATGATTAGAATTTGATAGTGTAAGAGCTGTGGCTAGGAATATAATGTTCACAATATCTTTATACTTTCTAATATCCAAGTAGCTGCAATAAAAATATCGGTAAATTGATGTATAGTATTGCCTAAGATTTCCAGTGAAAATTGAATACCTAAAAGACATTTCCTTATATTATTTGTTTTCCTTTTTAGTTTTGGTAATTTAAAGGCTCATTTAATTCTAATTTTTGGAACTGGTTTCATTTTATCTTGTATGATGGGAAACAAGAAGGAGAAAATACTTAGAATATGTTATTAATTTGAAAATGTAGTAAAGGAAATATATCATGTTTATTAAACTTTAATATGCATGATCTATACATGGTGAAAAAAGAATATTTGCTGCTGTAGTAATAAGGCATTTTTATCAGTATCTTCAATTTATGTGTGTGTGTGTGTGTGTATATACACACACACATACATGTATATATATATATATACCAAAAAACCAAATTTACTTCTGTCGCCTCAATTCAACTCCTTGGGTTTCCAAGGTGGTATCTCTGTGGAGGTAGATTGCCCAATCTTCTTTCTCACATGTGGCTCATGGGTTTAACTTGCCAGCCTTCTGGTTAGCAGCCAAATAAATGCTTTAGGCACTGCACCAGTAAAGCTCTCTCTCTCACACACACACACACACACACACACATGTTAGATTCTGACTTAAGAGAAATGATCTAGTATGTTTTCCAGTCAAGATGATTTTCCCTTCTAATCCCACAAATTGCCAACGTACATAGTTCCACTCAAATGTTTGTTAGGTAGCAGGTATTGCTTTTAAATATGATAGAACTTATTTAAATATTTATGCAATAAATTGCCATATAGAGACCATATACAACATACTCATAACTACCTCGAGAGCAATAAGAATGAAATGTTACAATGCAATGAGTTACTCCAAAATGATTTTACATGATTACATTTGGGGAAAATGGGAACAAAAAGAGAAATTGATGTTTTAGAAAATTCAGTAGAAAATAAAATGTGGTGAATGTCATCAAACCTTAAGCAAGTAGTTAGTGTGCAGAACAAATCACAGTGGTGATTTTAATTATTTTTCTGATATTTTAAAGTCCTGATGAAACTGGCCATGTTTTCAGTAAAGGAATAAACTCTGTTATAATTTCCCTCTTTCAGAAAGTCTCTGAGACTGCTCTTTACCTCCATTCATTATTTCATTCAGAAATATTATTAAGCATCTACTATGTGTCAGACATGTTGGTTAAGTCCTGAGGTCATAAATATGAGCAAGGTTGCCAAGGTAACTACTCCTGAGAAATTGTCTTACTCTGGCATCAGTGCTGGGACTGTCTTTACCCTTTCTTTATACCTGCTTCATAGCAGTGTGGTTGGCCAACAGTTGTGAGCAGAGAGATGTTTCATGGAAAGTTTCAGCAACATAATTGATAACTGCTAATCTGAAAACCTACCACTCACTTGTTGGTTTGTCATACAGTGGTGGCTTGCATGTTGCTGTGAGGCTAAAGACATTCTTTCTGGTCCTGTCTCGTTTGTTGTTGTTGTTATGTGACTTTGAGTTGGACCCGACTCATAGCAACCCCTCCTTGGGTTTCTGAGGCAGTATCACTACGGAAGTAGATTGCCCCATCTTCTTTCCTAGGAGTGGCTGGTGGGTTTGAACTGCCAGCTGCCTCATTTATATCAGTAAATATTAATGCTAGGAAAAAACAAACAAACAAAACTTTGTGATCATTTCAACTCAATGTTGTTGGTGCAAAGTAGAGGAAATCAAACCCAAATCTCACAGAACTAATTAGTG
>NW_006921712.1:6441786-6444529 GCF_000298275.1 Orycteropus afer afer
CCTGGGTTTTCCCCCTTTCTCCTGCTCTTCCGGCCTGCTACTCTGTGCTATGCCTGTGCTTACCTTGCTTCCGGAGACCCGGTCCCTTTCGGGAGGGTAACAAGGGAAAGTGTTCAGTGCAGATCAGTGTGTAAGCACCAGCCCGCCCATGCCCACCTTGCTCCCGGAGACCTGGTCCCTCTCGGGAGGGTAACAAGGGAGCCGTCTGAGCACTAGTGACTGGGTTTTACCCCTTTCTCCTGCTCTTCCAGCCTGCTACTCTGTGCTATGCCCGTGCTTACAGTAAGTACTATTTTTAATATATCAGGTTGCATCCTTAAGAAAACAGACAGAGTATGACTGTTCTGGTCCTCTAGTGCTGTTCTAACAGAAATACCACAAATTGGTGGCTTGAACAAACAGGGATTTATTCTCTTATAGTTTAGAAGGTTAGAAGTCTGATTCTAAATGGGAGCTCTGGTAGCACAGTGGCTAAGGCACTTGACTGCAAACCAGAAGGCTGGTGGTTCAAACCCACCAGCCACTCTTCAGAAGGAAGTTGGGGCAATCTACTTCTGTAGTGATACTGCCTCGGAAATCCAAGGTGGGGTCACTATGAGTCGGGTACGACTCGATGGCACATAACAACAACAACAAACTCTAGTGGCTGGGTGAAAGCCCTCAACCTTGAGCTTCAACTCTGCCTCTTGCTCCCAGCCCACTGGATTGGGGCACCTCTTCACTCAGGCAGCTGTTGGCTGATAAGGCTGACAAATCCAAGGGTGACAAATAAAATGACACACTGCCAATATTACCAAACAACATAGCAGGGCACTAGTTGAGGTCCAGAGGTAGTCCCAAGATCGTCAGGAAACATGGCAGGCTGCTGAATCAACACTTGGCTACATGCAGGGTCCAAGCATACCAAAAAGATGCAGAGATCTTTCTCAATGCTTCTCCTTATATACTGGAAGCAGCCCACATCCCTTAGGCAGCTACTCAGGTGCTCCAGTAGATTCCACCATGGAGTCAATTACCAATCACATCACTGGGAATAAATACATCCAGTTGCCCAGCCACTCAAAACCAGTCCCAGCCAAGTTGACACATAACCTTAACTACCATAATGGCCAAACAGGTACTGATATTATATCTAAGAAACAAATCCATGGCTCCATTACTCCAATTCCAAATTCTTCCACCTACTGACCCACAGGATGGGAATCAATTGTGTCATTTAATTATTGTTGGCTCACATGTTTTGAGTTCCAGGTATTATACTAAGTGCTTTAAATATATTCTTAGTTCTATTATTAGATCCACTTTATAAATGAAAAACTTGAGGCATGAAACTAAATTAGCTTTCCAATATACAGCCTGTGAAGTGCCAAACTTCTCATTGTGATCTAAGAATTCTTTGAAATCATCTATTCAGTACAGTATCCTATTGTCTCACAAAAGTTTTCTTCCCACTCTAAAAGTAAGTTGTAGTAGATTATAGTATTAATCAAAACAAAATCCCTTTAGCATTCTACTATTACATGCACTAACCTATTAACATCTGTTCTCTCTCACATGTTCTAGTGGATGTCTGATATGGATTTCTAAGACCAATCCTCCAATTGGTCCTACAACTCATCACTTAAAATTTGCATGAGGGCTTTACCCCTGCAGTTGCTTTCTCCACCTCCTGCATCATTCTCCTTTCTCTATTTCAACAAAGCAGTCAAATGCCTTAGGCACTACATCAACAGAGCTATGATGAAATAATACTTTTAATAAATTTCTCTTAAAATGATCATTTTAAAAAATTATCTTTTATGTTCACCAGATCTTTATATATTGCAATTTACTCCATTTTACACAAAACCACTCAATAGAGTAATTTAGAATCACTAAGTGAAGTCACCAGGTGACTAGGTGGTCAATTAGGACAATAAGCCAATCTACTATACAATCCTATACTATACTGTACTATGCTATACTATACTATACTATACTAAACTGAGAGGAAGCTAAAAATTCTTTATAAATAATAAACAATAGAATACATTTTAAAACATTTAAGTCTATTATGTTGTCTGACAACAAAGGCAAGGGAAAGTGGAACAAAGACATTAAACTGGTTTTACGAGTAGCTTTTGTTTTTGAGTAACTTAAATGGTCCACAAGATGTTTCAGTTTGACACTATGTAGACCTGATATCCACATTACATAAAGCACAGACAATCACACTATACAGTTAGACAGCCTGATCAATGTAAAATGCTTAGATATCATATCCTACAGATCCAACAGGCTACTGGAAAAATTGTGAATATGGAAAGTTTAGCTTTGTTGCTTTCCTTCAGTTCTTATTGATGTATCTTGATGCCTAAACTTTTCCTTCAGTTACTCAATATCATGACCCTTGTATTATTGCTTCTTATTTTCATTCCATTTTATCTTTCCCTAATTCCTAGAGTTGGGAATTGTAGACTTACCCATAAACTTAGATTATTTTAGTTATTATTGTAATAACCACTATTTATTACTCTGAATCTTGAATAACATAGATCTCAGAAAAGAGTGAGAGGCATTAATGACAGGGAAATAGGGAATATTTGGTTCAAAAATGGGCTCTTCATAGACCACTTACCTCTCCCTAGGCTAATCGGGAGCCTGATAGGGTGGTCCATTGGGAATGTGAAAAGAACTATTTTGGATTACTAGTATCAAAAGTAATAAAGAAGGTAGGGGAGGGGAACACAGCAAAAAAAAAAAA
>NW_006921712.1:6444994-6449709 GCF_000298275.1 Orycteropus afer afer
TTTTTTTTTTTTTTTTTAATTCAAAGATGAAAGGAACCCCTTTGTCCATTTATGTGAGGAAGTAATCTATATATTTTTATCTTTTTTTATTCTTCTTATCTTAAACAGAATTAAATTTCATTTCTGATAAAAATCTATGCTACTAGAAACTTAAGTGAAAAACCCTAATAATTGAAATCATTAACTTGCCTGAAGTACATGTTTTTAAGGAATAGTAAAACCAGTATCCGAGAAGAGAAGCTAATGTGTATTGACTAAAATTTGTTTCAAACATTTTCCCCTCTTTTTGCAAATTTATAGATGTAATGAGATATGTGAGGTAGAAAATATGCAATTTATTCATCCCAAGAAGGGGTCACTGTGAGTCGGATCCGACTCAATGGCAGTGAGTTTGGTTTCTTTGGTATACATAAGAAAAGATCCATAGCTTTAATTTTTTTTCTAATTTTTAGGTTTTTTTTTTTTTTTTAGGTCAGTTTCCTTCCTCTAATGATTAGTTATTTTTCTCCAGTTAACAAAACTAGAAATGTGGCGATGCCCAGACCTCTACGACTGCTGCTTGACAAAGCTCCAGCTGTCAAGAGTCTTGGGAGGAAGCCAATTCCACCTTTACTTTCGACTGTATTCTGTATTCTGGTCCATTATCTTAATTGTTACAATAATCTTTATGGTGATCATGTTCCTTCTGGTTCATCCCAGAGGGTCCAAAACTAATTTTCACTTTTCCCATGAATCAGGCCTCCTTCCAGATGACTCTCTGATTTCCAATTCCAAAAACCCCAGTTTTCCTAGAAATCCCCATGATGAGCCAGAGCTGGAAAGGCCCCTGGGAATCCTAAAGACATTGAGAATTCACATTGGTGGAAAAATCTCATGGCTACTCAACCTCCTACTGTACCAACCCCTGCAACACAACATAGAAAAGGGATTATACCTGATAGGAAGAAACCTTGGCCTAAGTGGCTGCCTTCTACAGTTAAGCCTCCTCCTAATGTAGCTTATAGAATTAATGGTAGACTTTGGTATCTTCCTTGGAGAGGGGAGCCTAAACCTTCCCGATGGCCTGACCTTCCTCTTCCTTATACTGGGGCATACATAGAAGGTAAAAGAATGGTGTGGGTAGATGGAAAAAGAGTTCCTTTTAACTCTCTCCATTTCTTAGAGAGATTAAAATGATCAGGGCCTAGGTGTAAAATTACTGCACAGAGATATACTCTAATCAAGCAATGGAACAGTTACTTTAAGAAACTAAAAGGCCAAAAGTATATGTTGCTGGACTATGTAGATCCATTTGCACACCCAGGTTGGTGGTAATTCAGAGAATGGTGCCAACCACAAGGTTGGATCACATGTTCTGGCCCCATGTTTTTTTTCATCCTGACCACTTTTTCATGCCTTAGTTAACCTCATTGTCTAGCACATTTTACTCATGTAATGTTAATGATAGATAAGTTAGATAAGGTAAGACGTAAGTTTAGTTTATAAGTTTAATAATAGTTTTATAAGTTTTGGAAAGTTAATAGCCCACAGCCATGAACTAATTCAAGATGTGCCTGGAATTGTGTGTCTGTCATTTTGCTTTGTCATTTGTAATCTGCAATATAGTATAAAATAAAGAAGTCCACCTCATTATGTGGGACACATCTTCATCTTGTGTGAGAGTGTCTCCTTCATCTCGCCAACACCACCTCTCCCTCCAGAGACCCACAGCTGAGGCTGGACCTCGGCAGAAAGGGGTATAACTTATTGAGTCAACTGGAAATTTTGTACACAATATTTTTATATATAAAAACTGAAATTTCTGCCTTTTTTATTTGTATGAGTGACTTTAAAAAAAAAAAAAAAAAATCTCAGCACCAGAAGAACAAACTGAGAATATCCAGAAAGAGAGAGAGAGAAATGAAAGAGAGAATATAGTTAATATTTGCTAGTATAGAACTGACGATACTTTTAGCCCCTGTTTATAGAAATTGTTGATTGGAAGAGGGTGGTAAAAACAGGCCTCTTAGGAATCCATTGAAGGCAGTTGCTTTTGCTGTGTGATGGAAAAGATGCTAAGGTGATTCCTGAATGCCATCATTTCTAAACCACAAATTTTACAAAATTATTAGTAACATACATTTGTTTGAAAGTTTCCATTTCTCAACTGCAAATTTTCTTGGTGTCTGAAGGTTTCCAAACTTCAGGCGGTGTGGTACAAGATTGCCATTTCTCTTTGCATCTAAATACTAAGTAGTATTCAGGCTAAAAAAAAGGAAAGTTTTGTAGCTCCATGATAGCATTTTAATGGAAGTTTTGGAACTTTAGATGGCATAGAGATGTTAAGCTGTAATACCTATCTTAAATGCAGGGTATTAAAGAAAAAGATTGTTTTAAATTCTAAATTTTGCTGTTTCTGACAGCTTTTCTCATCCTAGTAAGGAAACTGCTTGAGCAATCAGAAAAAAAAAGAGAGGAAAAAAGAAAAATAGGTGCATACTTGAATGTCTTTCTCTTTAGACCACATTCTGTGTCTGAACAAATACCTTGATTTCATATAAAGAAAAGGTTTAATGGGCTTTATTTTCCTTTGTATTATAAATAGAAAGAAATTCAGAAAGCAAAGAGACAGTAAGATGCAAATTTAGCAGCCTTAAAGGGACAGTGAAGGAGCTCTGGTGGTGTAATGGTTAAGGTATTTGGCTGTTAACCAAAAGGTCAGTGGTGAACCTACCAGGGAATCTGTGGAAGAATGATGAGGCAGTCTGCATCTGTAAAGACTTAAAGCCAATGACCATCTTTATGAGTTGGAATGGACTCAAGGACAGTGAGTTTGAAAGTATGTCAATAACCATATGAAATATTGCTCATTGTTTTAAATAAATAGTTAGCATAGATGAGAAGTTGAGACAGAAAACCTTTAGTTGTTTTATTTGGGAAATTAACCTAAAAATACAAAAAACTTACTGCCATCGAGTCAGTCCCGACTCATGTTTCTGAGGCAGTATCACTAGGAAAGTAGATTGCCCAACCTTCCTTCCAAAGAGTGGCCAGTGTGTTTGAACTGCCAGCCTTCTTGTTAGCAGCCAAATGCCTTAGGCAATATATTACCAGAGCTCCTTAACCTATAAATATGACAGCTTAATTTTCAAAAAAAATAAACCAAAACTATACATTTACATTATTGTATTTATAGAATTTGTCAAAGGCAACGAAGAAAAAATATTTTGCAAACAATATTTAAAAGAAAATTAATCTCAAAATATTATTTCTCATTAATTAGCATTTTAAAAAATGTTTCATATAGAATATCAGGAATTCAATGATTTTCGTATATATCTTTAGAATCACTCACTGATCCATCAAGATAATCAATAGGCATTCTACTCAGTTCATTGATCTTCAGATTTCATGAATTTCAACTTTCACAGATTACTTAAACTAGTCTAGGGAAGAAAAAAAAAAGACATATGATTAAAAACTGTCAGGGACACTATAGAATAGTCCAGAAGAGAGAAACTTGATCTTCTAGATACTTGGCTTTAAATGTTTATGTTATTTAACTTTCATTATTGAAATGTAGTCTCTGTGACTTTTTACTATGATGCAATTGTCAGTGCACTGAAAATTAATAATAATAGTAAATTGAGACCATATATCTTTCTTAGACTCAGATTTGCAACTGTTACATTTGATTTCTTCTCTTTGTGCACATTATCCTTTATCTGGAATAGTTTAATGTGATTTTCTAATAACAAGGACATTGTGTTACATTACTACAGAACTAGGAGCTCTGGTAGTGTAGTGCCTAAGGCACTTGACTGCTAAGCAGAAGGCTGGCAGTTCAAACCCACCAGCCACTCCTCGGAAGAAAGATGGGGCAATCTACTTCCATAGTGATACTGCCTCGAAAACCCAAAGAGGAGTCGTTTTGAGTTGGGTTCGACTCAACGGCACATAACAACAGCAACAACTACAGAACTACTGTTAAACAAAAGAAACGTATCATTGATATGATGTAAGAATCTATTCACATTCAAATTTCATCGAATATTTCAATGAGGTCTTTTGTGGGTGTCTCCCTAAACCGTTCATCTGTCAGTTTGTAATATTATGGTAACTTGCATATTGCTATGGTACTGGAAACTATGTTATTGGATTTCAAATACCATTCGGATCACCCATACTGAAGAGATTTCAGCCCTTTTTGCTTAGTTTGCCTTAGTCTGAAAGCTCTATTGAAAACTCTGTATATAACAAGACTATTTTCTGATATAGTGCTAGAAGATGAAACCCCTACATTAGAAGGCACTTAAAATACAGAGAATGGACTTGCGCACACCAGTGTTCATGGAGTTGGCACAAGAACTATCAGAGTTGTTTTTTTCGTGTGTGTGTGTGTGTGTGTGTGTGATTGCCTTCAGTCAAAGCCTAAGAAAAATATTTATGTCCCTAACCCTTACTTGCAACCCACTTGGCCCAGTATCCAATCCAGTGTAACTCATGTTTAGCCTCCTTTACTCTAGAAAATACAGGTACTGAAACAAGGCGGGCTTGTGCTTACTCACTGATCTGCAATGAACACTTTCCCTTGTTACCCTCCCGAGAGGGACTGAGTCTCCTGGAGCTAGGTAAGCACGGGCGGGCTTGTGCTTAGTCCCCAGGAGCGAGGTAAGCATGGGTGGGCTTGTGCTTACTCACTGATCTGCACTGAGCACTTTCCCTTGTTACCCTCC